>NW_017729031.1:57709732-57712867 GCF_001723915.1 Gavialis gangeticus
AGGAGACTGATGTCCCAGGATCTGCTTGAGGAGCATCTATGGATGCAAGCCAATGTTTTGCTCGTTTTACTAGCCACAGCATCACACTGAAGGCTTATGTTCATCTTGTGGTCAACCATGACCCCCAAGTCCCTTTCAGCTGTAGCGCTAACCAGCATAGCACGACCGAGCCTATAAGCATGATGCACATTTTTCCTCCCAAGGTGGAGAACCTTGCATTTTTCGGTGTTGAACACCATCAGGTTCTCGCCACCCATTTCATGAGTCTGTCTAGATCTGCCTGGATCACCTTCCTATCCTCAGGTGTGGACGCTTTACCCCAGAGTTTGGTGTTGTTGGCAAACTTGGCCAGTCCGCTTCTGACACCAATGTCCTCATCATTGATGAAGATGTTAAACAGTATAGGCCCTAGGACAGAGCCTTGTGGTACCCCAATGGTCACAGCGCACCAAGACGATTGGCTCCTGTTGACCACCACCCTCTGGGTCCTACCGCCGAGCCAGTTCCCCAGCCAGCAGATTGTGGTGACATCAAGGCCGCAGTTAGCCAGTGTCATAAGGCTGAGCACTGCCTGTATTCATTTTATACACATTTTATATCAATTCATAGGAATTAGTTGTAAGAATAGCATACAGACCAAACATTTGGCCACAATTAGGCCAAAATTTCCCAAAGTGTTTGAAATCTGGGTGTCAAAACTGAAACACCTCAGAATTGAGGCATCTATAATTAGGGGACTTTAAAAAAATTGGGCTCATCTTCAGGGATGATTGCAGCATTAGATTCCTAGCTTTTAGACAGGATCATAGGAAAATAGGGCTCCAAGGTACCTCAAGAAGTCACTTAGGCTAAAAACAGATGTTGGATTTTTCCATGGGAAAAGCCTTTTAGTCTGGAATTGTACAGCTGTATAAGCCCAAAACCCCACTTTAAGTACCTGGGAAGTATCAAGATAATACTTTCCCCTCTTCCTGGCAAGCAACTGGGACTTATTTGAGTTAATTGCCATTCAAGCTGCATGTGTAAGCACCTGTTTTGATGTGAATCAGTCAGACCCAGGATAAATCTGACATTTTATTAGTCCAAGTCCCTGCTCAAGGAAGGATCTTTCCTGTCTGAACCATCCAGTGTGTCCAGTTTTGGGCCCCCCACTACAGAAAGGATGTGGACAAATTGGAGAGAGTCCAGTAGAGGGCAACAAAAATGGTTAGGGGGATGGAGCACATGACTTATGAGAAGAGGCTGAGGAAACTGGGCTTAGTCTGGAGAAGAGAAGACTGAGAGGGGATTTAATAGCAGCCTTCAACTACCTGAAGAGCGGTTCCAAAGAGGAAGGAGCTAGATAGACTGTTCTCTGTGGTAGAACAAGGAACAATGGTCTCAAGTTGCAGCAAGGCAAGTTTAGGTTAGATACTAGGAAAAACTTTCTCACTAGGAAGGTAGTAAAACACTGGAACAGGTTACCCATAGAGGTTGTGGGGAGACTCCATCCTTGGGGGTTTTTAAGACCTGGATAGCAAAGCCTTGGCTGGGATGATCTAGTTGGGGAAAGTCCTGCTTTGAGCAGGGGGTTAGACTGGATGACCTCCTGAGGTCCCTTCCAACCGTAATTTTCTATGATTCTGTCTCATCCAAGTGTTTCTGTAAACTGCTCTTAAGACCATTCAAGGAGGGAGATTCCACCGCTTCAGGTAATCTGTTGCAACATTTACAATATTTTGGTGATACGGGTTTTATTCTTGGTGCTCCCACAGGTGACCTTTTGATATTAGATAAATCACTTTTTGGGCTTATATGTTGAAAGAATGAAAACAGCTTTCACAGTGCTATGCTAAGAGCAGGGAAAGTAGCTGTTCTATGCTTGGGGAAGTGCAAATCCTTATTGCCTCTGGGGAGTAAATTACTCCATATGGGTAAAGAGGAGCTGGATAGCTTCATAGCTGTAATCAGTCTGTACTATCCAAAGGGATAAAGTAGCATATGCAGACCTCCTACAAGCTAAGGAGCCAGGAGAAGAATTGTCTTATGAGGCAGAATTCCTGCAGAACTCCCCTTGGGATGGTAGTAGCTTCCAATGTGGGCACAGCTTTGCCCTTAATGCATCAGTGCTTTAATTTCTTCTTTGTAAAGGAGATAATATTCATGTATCTTATAGTGGTAGATACCTAGCTAAATCCCTTAATAGTCAGAGTGCTTTGGGATCACTGGCTGGGAGGTACTGCCATATATAAATGTAAAGTATTTGCTACAATCCCAAAGATCTAAGGCAGGGGCGGGCAATTATTTTGCATGGAGGGTTGCTTGATGAGTTTTGGCGAGCTGTCGAGGACCGCATGGGTAGCGCTGCCCCTTCAGTTGCCCCACCCCCTGGTCGCTATCTTGGGACCGGAAGTCCCGCTCCCCGACCCCAGACCTTTGCCGCCAGAAGTTCCTCCCCTTGTCCCTGGAAGTACTCCTTTTGGAGAGGTGGCCTTGGAACCAAAAGTTACACCCTGTCATATGGTCTGTGTCATAAGACTCACCCATCCAACACCACACTGCCCTGCTCACCATATCTGTCCCAGAATCCCCTGCCCTCATCACATGATCCCTGACATCAGAAGGGAACACTGCCCAACACCATGGCCCATCCTCACAGTACATGGCCTGCTCCTGGGGCCCCAAGAGTTCTGCCCTATGGGCCACAAGGCACAGGCACAACTTACCTGGTAGCAATGGGTTGTGACCCTCTAACATCCTGCCCCAGCAGTGGGGTTTCAGGACAGCAGAATATAGCCCAGCTTCCCTTCCCTTGACCAGTACTGGTCACCAGGGTGGCTTCCCCAAGTGCTGCTGCACTTTCCCCCTACCTGTGCCAGCTGGTCCCAAAAGGCAGGAGGCTCCACCACTGCTTCTGCTGGCCAGTGCTGACCCAGCTGGGCTTGCCCTGTCCCCAGCAGCACATGGGAAGCTGGCTTCAGCTGCATGCTGCTACAGATGGGACAGACCTGGCTGGGCCTGCAGTGGCCAGGAAAAGCAGCATGCAGCTGAAGTCAGCTTCCCACATGCTGCTGGGGATGGGAGGAGCCTGGCTGGTTCTGCACCGGTCAGTGGAAGCAGCGGCGGAGCCATGTGCCACTCAGGACTGACCAGCGC
>NW_017729031.1:57718059-57719134 GCF_001723915.1 Gavialis gangeticus
CTGGCTGGGCTCGCCCCATCCCCAGCAGCACGTGGGAAGCTGACTTCAGCTGCATGCCACCTTTCCTGGCTGGCTGGTCGGTCCCATCCAGAGCAGCATGAGGCTGAAGCCAGCTTCCCACGTGCTGCTGGGGATGGGGCGAGCCTGGCTGGTTCTGCACCGGTCAGTGGAAGCAGCGGCGGAGCCATGTGCCACTCAGGACTGACCAGCGCAGGTAGGGGGAAAGTGCAGCTGAGCCCCTGCTGCTCCGGCCAGGCTCATCTTGTCCTAGCAGCACACGGCTCCACCGCCACCTCTCCTCCCTGGTGCTGACTGGGCCAGAGCTATGGCCCAGCTGCTGCTTCCCCTCCCCAGTGCCGGCCCAGCCCAACCCTACACGGCCCTAGTGGCACAGCATGGCACAGCATGGGGAAAGCCTGCCCAGCAGCCACTTTCCTGGGCTTACCCACAGGGCAGGACCCTTTCCAGTCCCATGCAGCAAAACAGAACCTGGCCCAGACACTTTTCCCCCTCACTGGTGCCACAGGTTCTGGCCCAGCCCCTCCTGCCCCTCTCAAGCTACAAACGTGGCCTGAGCCAGGGGTGGGGTGAGGCCAGCTGGCTCAGGCTGAGCTCAGGGTTGGTTGCCTTGCAACCAGAACCCAAGTAAACAGCCTGAGGTGCTGCAGCCAGTGGCTGGTGCCACTGGCTGCTGCTGGAGGCTTTTAGAGAGGCAGCCACCATTACATGGGTTTTGAAGGGCTCTGCGGGCCACAGGGAAGTGCTTGGCGGGCCGGATCCAGTCCGCAAGCCATATTTTGCCCATCCCTCACCTAAGGTGTGACTTTTGAACTCAGCTGAACCATTTAGCTGAAAACCTGTGGAATTAGCTAAGCCACAATGTAAAGGGTTTTCTCTTTAGACAGGTAGACATAGGGCACAGATAGAAGTGACATTTTTCACATGATCTGGCTCCTGAAAGCGTGCCACCGCCTGCTTGCGCACAGCTGCTGAATGCTTCTAAAATGGCCGGTCATGTGAAAAATTAACCCTCATCTAATCAGGTTAAGGCACTGTGCTTTAGAGCTCCCTAGGA
>NW_017729031.1:57724134-57731552 GCF_001723915.1 Gavialis gangeticus
GCTCTGCGGGCCACAGGGAAGTGCTTGGCGGGCCGGATCCAGTCCGCAAGCCATATTTTGCCCATCCCTCACCTAAGGTGTGACTTTTGAACTCAGCTGAACCATTTAGCTGAAAACCTGTGGAATTAGCTAAGCCACAATGTAAAGGGTTTTCTCTTTAGACAGGTAGACATAGGGCACAGATAGAAGTGACATTTTTCACATGATCTGGCTCCTGAAAGCGTGCCACCGCCTGCTTGCGCACAGCTGCTGAATGCTTCTAAAATGGCCGGTCATGTGAAAAATTAACCCTCATCTAATCAGGTTAAGGCACTGTGCTTTAGAGCTCCCTAGGAAATTTATGTTCCCTCAAAGGTTAATTTTTCATGCAGGAGTGGGGCTGTATTGGGGGAGCTGGGCCGGCCCCTGAGGCAAGGGGGCTGTGTTGCATCACACTTTGCCCCAGCTCAGCAGGACCTCTTGAGAGTGGCAGCAGCAGCAGCTGCCAGGCAAGCCTGACCTGAGCTGGAGGGGAAATAGGGGGTGGAACAGAGCCCGCTCACCTGGGGGCCCAGCTCAGTTTCCCCCAATACCCTAGATGGGGTAGCTGGCAGGGGCCTTGAGGTGAGGGGCTCCATTCTAGCCCCACCTCCAGCTCAGCCTGGGCATAGCAGCCCAACAGCTGGTGCTGCTCCCTTCACTCCCTCTCCACTGACAGCCGAGCCCCAGAGCTTGGGGCAGGGGGGGCAGGACTGGGAAGGGGGGCAGTTCAGCAGCCTCCTTGGAGGCCAGGAGGGCTGGTGCAGGAAGGCTCAATTTCCCGCCCCGCCAGGTAAATGTCAGTTGGGTCAGGGGTGCGCTCTAACTCATGGCACTTAATGTAAAGTACCGTAAGTTAGAGCAGGGCCCTGAACGTCTGTCAGTACCCATAATGTCCTGGTCCCTGTGAAGCAATTGTCATTCAGCAGCACTAAAACCACACTCTGAGTGGCTTGGACAAACTCTTTTTATATTTCCCTAATCAATCCAGTTCTAAGTAGCAAAGGATAAGGCATATTCATTTAACCCTAAGATACAGAATCTCTGTATGTTCTAGCATTTTAAATTCTTGGAAGGGATGCTGTCCCTAATATTTAAACTTGATGAACATGCTGGTTCTCTGGCATGCCTACAGTCATTCCCATCTGTTAGGCTGGCAGTGTTCCCATTCAGAATTAGATATGCCAAATTCAACAGGGCATAGGTGCTAACCAAACATGGCTTTAGCAGGGCAGCCTTCATAACACAGCAAGTGCCATCTCTTTTGCCAGGAGATCCTGCTGTTTGCAAATAATTCCAGCTTAAGGCCACATGCTTCATTAAATGGGATCACATCTGTAGATGCTTGTGGGCATTATAAAATCAACAAATGTCTACTGTATTTCTCTTTCAGTTTGGCTTGATATTTGGAATTCTGCACATGGTGAATGAATGCTCTGCACCTTGTTAACTAGAGACAGCCATGGGCTTTTATGCATGCCAAGCATTCTTGACAGGTTCCTGCATCAAAGCTGAAGCAACAAACTGCAGAACTTTACCAGCCTTGCATTTTTTCAGGCAGCCCTCAATTGCTGAGAGAGAGTAGTATATTTTAAGGAGAAAAGCAGCATAGTTTTGTCCTTTTACAGCACATTTTGCCTTTGGCTAAATTCCGGGTAGAACCATGAAGCTGACATAATTCCTCCCTGCCCTCCAAGTTAGTATATATTTATGTAAGCAACGTTAATAAGGGCCCAGATTGAACTGCTTTTGACTTGTGTGTAGTTCCTCTGCATACATTCCTTCTTTAGTGATTGAAAATGATGTCTGAAATGGACAACCTAGTTCACGAATACCTCCTTGCCTGCCATGTCACTGTAGCACCCATTTATTGATACGCACAAAAGGATATTTGAGGTACTGTTTCTGTGTGTTTGGAGAAGTGCAAGAATCATAGCAGACAAGCTTCAATCAGGCAGCTTCCCTTACAGCCATTTCATTTAGGAAACAATGGCACAATCCAGCAAGAATTTGGCTCTTTATATACATTGCCCGGATTCAAAGCACTTTATCAGTATAGTACTAGGAAAGGTCAAGTCTATTTCAGGTCTGCTACCTGAAACTAAATATTCTTAAAACACAAGGTACATTTTCATTTAAGATTTAGGGCTGTATTTCAACAAAGAATATAAATGTGGGTTTAAAAAGAAGTATTACATAGGTCTCACTGAAGTCCCATTACACTGAAGCATGTGCCTAAGGACTTGATTTTTAAAGGGAGATGGGGCCAGATAAGGCTTTTTGGGATTTTTCAGAAGAGCTCAGAGCATGGTGCATGGTCATGTCATGCTGAGGCTTGTACTTCTGTTCCACTGGGATGGTCTTCTGGATGAAGAGCATTTAGTTTCATTAGTGCCATGCTGTGCATATGCCAGTACATTTCCATGATAGGCAAGTGGGTGCAGTACATTATGGTTTGCTGTCATCTCTTAGCAAGGTGTTGCCTAGTGTCATATAAAAGATCCTTAGATACTTAATCTCCATTGGGAATCCTAAAACCTTAGCTTAATTGGGGCCTCAAAATCCCAAAGGCTGAAACAGTTTCTGACTGTGAATTTCACAACAGGAATATTAGGCATTGCCTCCTGACTTTAAATGTTTTTAGGAAGAATATGGTATGTCTGTGTGGCTCATGTGTGCACTTGAGTGCATCACTGTGAGGTAAGACCCTGCCACAAACCCCTCCTTTGCATATGCCAAACCAAATATGAGGTCATATGAAGCTGCCCTGGGGGTATTATTTCCTGTCATAACTTTCTAAGTCTCTATTTCCGATGTGCCTGGCAGTAGATGGAAGCCCCAGAGCACCTCTACCAGGTATGGTACATGGGGAATGGGAGCTGGTGTGTAGGGCTGTGCTTCTTGCCACAGAAGCAGCACAGACATACCAAGAGCAGCTCAGATAGGTCATTTAGAAGTCATTTTACAAAGTATAGGATGCCTTGGGCTCCTGTTGTTTTCCAATGGCATGCTTCTGCTCCTGTGGTAGTAAATGTTTACAGTTTTACAATTGATTTCAATGTGAGTACAATCAAACATTTTAATAGTACCTGGGTTGCTAAACACTTTATAGGATCAAGGTTGAAGAAAGGTGCTAAATCATTGACTTTCAAGTCAATGCCCTGACCTGCAAGCCAGTGAGGAGAGGCGCAGTCAGGTGGAAAAATGTGGGTGGAAGACTAGGATTAAAAATCCTTTTAATCTACAGCAACACTGAGAGGGAAACCTATTGGCTGGTCAAAAAAGGTATCAGTGACAGTGGTTCTGTTGATAGTGTACTAAAGAGCACTTCTAGGACCTCACATAATTGAGTTCATAAAAAGCAACTTTATTGTCACCACATGGACGCTGCTGAAATGAGTTTTTCCCTGTAAAAACATAAGGCAGCAGCTTCTATTATTTTTAGTCTTCTCTTTCACTCTAATCAAAGCTAATTTTTGGTTTTCAAACATCTGCAGGTCTAACATGTCTGCAGAGCTTTTTGTTTTGTTTTTAGATTTCAGTATGTGGTTATGGTCATTTAAATTTAAGGTTATGAGAATTAAGTACTTTTTAAATTGCTATTCCTCTTTCTTCTTTAACATAAGCATTAATATAAGCAGCAAGAGTTCATGAACTTTTAGATCATATTCAGTGAAAAGGTGTTTCCTGTGGCATTGAAATCTAAACATAAAAACACCAGGTTGGACATGTTGGAACATAAGAAAATGAGTTTCACCAATCTAATTTCACTCACCAGGTCTGGTCCATTGCAATAAAGAAACTATAAATGCTGAAAGGCTCTAAATCAGATTTTAAAAATGATTTTATATACATAGCATAGAATTGCCAATACAAACAAGGAATAGTGCAAATGCATTTCCTGGAAAATATCCTGTTCAGGCTTCTTGGTTATGGTTTTCCTCAGAGATTGCTTGCCTACCATGTGAAAAGGCCAGAAGCACAGAACTCCATAGTTTAATGCACATTCCTTCAAGCTGGAAGAGCTTACTGAAGTCCCAGGCCTGAAGCCCTCAAGGATTAAAAAAGACTGAAACTCTTTCATCACAGTTTAGTAGAACCATGAGCTATCCTGCCTGGATGGCTGCCCCTCTTGCAGGAGCTGTAATACCCATGGCTCCAAAGTACTGCAGCTGCTCACTGGCAACCAATAATTCCAAGGCAGAGGAAGATAATACAACTGTACTGTGGATATTCAGTCAGCTTGAGACCCGGTCAGTGCAGGTTGTGGGATGCTGTACTGAGTAGCTAGGTTAGTGCTGTACATCACACAACCTCATCCACAGATTCAGTGAGGCATGTGGCAATGGTGTTGCAAGGCAGCAGTGAACCAATCCCAATAGGTGGCCATGCTCCCTTTCAGGCAGCAGATCCACTATTAAATGCGTTATGTACACACGTACACTGAGCAGAAGCCTCGGCTCACTGAAATTGCTGTATCAAGAACACAAACAATTAAAGATGCACCTGGCTACTTTGATAACGTTGCTGGTTTGTTCTTACACTCATTTTAATGCCTCCAAAATTACTATATGTGTGTATGAATAGTGACATCCAGTGTTCAGTTAGATTAACCACAGGTCCACATTCCCTAAGGTCATTCAGCTGAAAGATATATTGCAGGCCCTATTTAAAATGCCTGTTTAAAGATAGTAGGCTCATTTAAATATTAACTCTCTGCTAAGTTTAACACACCTCCACAATAAACATTTCCTTCCTGACTTGTTAGGAAACAAAAATGGTATGGCTCTTGTATAATGCCTAAACTTTCCTTTTTATAAGAGTGGTAAGCGTCTGATTGTTCCCAGGTGTTTCTGATTTCTTCTTTCTCTGCTCCTGTTACTATGAATGTGACCATTAGGGCAACAGCTATAAAGGATGTGTTCACCACTTCCTTCTATGTCTGTCTGTTAACATAGCCGCAAGTCCACCATCTTCCATCCATGCTAATTCCCTGAGGTATCCACACAGCATTTGTGTTGACTACCTTAATTTTGATCTTTTCTAATCATTCCCTGCCAGATGGTAGTTAAAGTTTAATGGTCCCTGTAAAAATAGTTCTCTTTCTTCTTTTAATCAGTCACGTGTGCTTGCTTAGCTAACTGTTAGATGTTCAAAAAGCATGAAGAGACCACCAACACAATTATTTCAAAATACACATCCATACTGTGATTGCTATACTATATAATTGGATGAAGAAGATTTTTAGAAATTATCATGGGCTATCTGGCCTTAGATTGATTTTGTTCATCTTTGTGCTATAAATGCATGACTGATCACTTGCAACATTTCATAAAATAAAACATAACTGTTTTTTAGGATATCCTGAATCAAATACATATTAAGTGAATTGTCAGAATGAATATGAGAAATCAGGTTTTTAGGACCAGATTCAGCAAAGCAGTTAGGCATGTGCATATAGCCATAAGGCCTTCCTTCAGTAAGATATTTATGTACAGGCATAACCTTAAGCAGTTATGATTAGTTCCTTTGAAATCAATGTGTCCACTCATGCATGCAAGGTTTTTATAAACTCCTGATAAGTCTCACCGTCTCCAACTCTCAGTCATGCATGGAAACAAAGGGAATCATTCCATCCAAATTTCTTTCTGTTTTAATTAGAGGATGGGAGAATTGGTTAAGAACATAAAAGAACTAGAATGAAATTTTGTTCAAATTTTGACCTAAAGTAAAAACTGTTTCTGTGGGTCAGTTAACTGTTTTTCCACTTGAACTTTCTTTCTGCACACACACCCTCTGGATAAGTGTAGAATAGAAAGAGACATTAAAAGGCACACCTGAATGATGACACAGACTTACTAGTGTGTGTATTACAATTACCTATCAACCCTAACTGAGATTAAGGCCTCACTCAACAAGGTGCTGTACAAACACCTCATAGAAGACCATTTCTACTCCAAAAAATGAATAAAGATATTTTAAAGAAAGAGAACTGAGACACAGAGTGATCAAGTGTTCAAGGTCACACAGGAAATTGGTGTCAATGCCACCAGCTGAATACATCTCTAGTAATAGTTAAAATGTCAGAAAAGCCACATCATCATTCAAATAATACAAAATCTCGGAGGCTGGGGAGCTCTGTCAGCTGTGCAAGAGGGGACGTTCAATTTTTCTGTACTTCCCAAATCTCCATTCTGGTAATGGAAACAGACTCGCTGTATACCTGGCCAAAGATTACATGCACAGCAAAGATCAAAATAAGGCTTGCTGAGCTGCTGATGGCTGTGAGCTTGCAGCAGAGGATGAGACTTTTTTTCAGACACAACAAATACCAGCTCATGGTGGCTGGTGAGAATGAAAGAAAACAAGAATCTTTCAAAAAAGAAGAAAAATAAATGTCCCCTAATCACTGTAATCATTCTAACACAGGAACACTGATGTAGTAAGTGAATTGTAAGGACCTTTCAATACAGTTTTTACTTTTATCACACTATAGACACAGGTCTCTGCTATTGACTTTCATAAGCTAGTTTGTAGGGTAAAAGTATGGCATTTCAGTGTATTACAATGGAGAGATATGCATAAAACAACTGAAATACATAACAAAAATGCTTGTGTAACACAGAAAGAAAATTGCTTTAAAAATTGTCTCTGCTACCAACCCACAAGCCAGAAGCTGTTTTCCAGGGATGCTAAAAATTGTACCTTCTTATGGGAAATCTTCAGATACCTAACTGACATACTGATTTTACTATAAATAGGTGCAAAACTTCAGTTCTGATCTAGCTGGTTATTTGGTCCAAGTTTGCAGTTTAGGAACATTTTGTCCTGGCAAGCTTTTGCTTTCACGTACTCAGAAGAGTTTTCAAAACAGTTTGTTGGAAAACCTTTGTTGGAGACCTGAAATTAAAATCCCAGCACTGTGGAAATTTAGAAATCCTGGACCTAAATAAATCCCGTGCTTTCAAAACAGCATGGCCATTCACAACTGAGCAAAGTGTGTCCAATACACCACAGTGTCAATTCAGTACTGATTTGGAGTTCCTTTACACAAATATAAATAATATAATGATTTTGCGAGGTGCAAGACAGTAGAGGATAAGGTTCAGGATCTTGCTATATGGGTCCAAGGATAGAAAATACATAACCACATTTATACACTCGATATAGTATATAGCAGTTGTTAAGGCAGAAAGCCAAAGGTAATGAGTACTGTGAGAATCATAAGAGCTGTTCTTTGCTGAGGTTCTTGTCTGTAAGTGAAGACCTAGCCTCTACTGATCCTTCAGGTGCTATTAGTATGATTTTCTTCAGGCTTCAAAAGAGAATCACTAAGAAATGGAAAAACTTTCTTCATATGTGTCTCAGAAAAATCCCAAGTATATGCTGCCAACACAAAA
>NW_017729031.1:57731563-57734231 GCF_001723915.1 Gavialis gangeticus
CGAGCTTGGCTTCCCAGCTCCGTGTTGCCCGACAATATGAAGAGTTCTGAGTTTGAAGAAACCTTTGTATGTGATTTGTGAGTATTTTTAATAGTTTTAAGGAAAATAAGTCCTCAATGAGAAGAATTAATATAGAAAATGATCATTGTAGCTGTATAGTGTAAAATGAATATAAACCTGTGTCTGTGTTTTTTATATTACTGCAAATTAAACTCTTTCCAGCAAAGTCCCATAGAATTATCTTAAAATATATTTAAAAAAATTAATACCATATTAGAAAAAGCCAGGTACAATATGATCCAGGAAGTATTTCCCAGCAGCATGTGCTTTAGTGGTAGGCTACTGTTTAAAAAAAACAGCCAGCTTTTCACATATACACAGACATGAAACACATGCAACTCTCTAAGTTTATGACTGACCAATGGAAGCTTAACCTCCTTTATCTTAATCTAATCAGACACAAAGAATAGATTTTCAGTGAGAGGTACCCTTTGTACCTTTAACGAGCTACCCCTTTCCCTCTTATCAGCAACTTTTCTATAGCTATACCCCTGTCCTTCGGTACAGCTGAACTATGATCAAAGTCTTTTGCTTCTTGGAGTCTTTTTGAGCTGATTCAGCCTGTGGTATATTTTAGAACAGCCTGAGGGCTCCTGTACATTATAACCAGACTGTAATGTTTGGCCTAAATAATGCTGAACTGTCTATGGATCAATGAAGTGCTACACACTCTAGCTACTTCCCTTTCTGCCTTGCCTCTCCTGAATACTAAGGAAAACAGAAAGGCAGGTATAGTATTACATTGACCCCAAAGGGAGTCCTCTATACAGGAGGAATCCCCATCTGCCTAACGGGGGAAGTTTTATCATCCTCCATGTTCCTCAGAGTAATGTAAGAGGACAGTACCAGAACTATGGATCTAACCCCAGGACACTTAGATTTCTCTTAATTTTCTCCCTTGAGCTCTGTCATTGATGGTCAGATAATTTACACTTCCTTTTCAGCTTTTTATGACTGTATGATGGTCTGTATTAGAACTGTCAGGCTTGAAGTATTGTCACAAGGATGCCGGAAAAGCATTGGGGGTTGTGTTATCACATTGTTACCTTGGATGCAGACACCACTGTAAATGTGGAGCAGACTTGAGCTGCGTCCAGATGAGCGCAGACATGTGGTATGTGGCGCTGCAGACCCATCTGTGGTGTCACACACCATACATGCAGGCACGCTCTGTGCTGCTACCTTGCAGTATGGGGAGGAGATCCCAGGGTAAAAAAACCCATGTAAAAAACAAGCAGGATGGTGCATATGGTAACAGTGTACACTGCCCAGAACCGGAGCCTGGCTGGCAAGGCTCCCAGCTGCAGGAGTGCCATGGCTGCAGCTTCCCAGGTAGGGCTGCTGGGGCTAGCACAGTTGCTGGCCCCAGCCTCCCCTACTCCACCTGCACCAGAGCACATGTGACATGGATGTTCCCTGGGGACCAGTAGGAGTGGCAAAAGATGTGCTGCTGCTACTTGTCCCTGGGGAAACAAACAGCCATGGTTGTCTAGATATGGCCATGTACAGACTTACACTGGTGTTAAGCACTTCAGCTCCAGGTTAAAGCTACCCCTTCAAAGGTCAGGAGTAACGATATACTAGTATGTTACCCTGGCACAGAAATGGTGTGTTCTGCAGCTCTAATCAATTTCATCCACCAGATATAGCCCCACCTAGTGGTCAGGTGCTGTTTAAGCAGTTACTGTAGGCAACAACTTTGGGATAGCTGGTTCCCTGTAAAAAAACAATCTAAGCCACACTAGCATTAAGAAGTTGTGTTGCCTGTAGCTTAGATAGCTATACAGAACTCCTAGAAAGTTTGGACTCAAGGGGCGCATCCACACATGCAGGCATATGCTCTTGCAGCAGCTCAAATAGAAGCAGTGCAAATTTGAGCCGGGGCTTTTTGTCTCAGCACACATGCCCAGACATGCACTTTGATGTGGTGCATGTTGTACCACTTGGGCAAAATAACTGTCTGGCTCCTGCCGGATCTGCTGCCAGGGGGAGCTGCCCTGTCCTGGCCCCATTAGTGCAAAAAGCTGCCCTGGCAACTAGCTCAGGGATTTTTCCTCTCAGGGAGGAGCCTCTGGAAGGAAGTTGGCTATGCTCCTTCCTGTCCCAGGCTGTTGCTGTTGCTGCTGCTGCTTGATCGCAGGAGTTTCTAGGGGAAATAGACTATGCACCTTCCTACCACAGGCTGCTGCTGTTGCTAGCCTACTCTCAGGAGCTTCTGGAGGAGGAGCCTCTGGGAGTTGGCCACTCCCCTTACTGTCTCAGGCTGTTGCTAGCTTGGTCTCAGGAGCTTCTGGGGAGAAGATGGCTAAGCTCCTTCCTGCGTCTGGCTACTGCTAGCGGCTGGCTTGTTCTCAGAGCTTTTGGGGGTATGTTGGCCACACCCCTTCTTGCCGTGGGCTGCTGCTGCTGCCCCCCCAAGGGGGGTCCTCTGCTGCATGACACTGACCCCCCTGGGGGAGGGGCCCACCACACTGCACTGCACTGCACCCCAGCACCACACCCCAGCTTCTGCACCCCTGTTCCAGCCTGCTGCCCTGTTCACCACCAAGCCACTGTCAGAGGACAACCTGTGGAGGGAACTTGCACTGTCTGGGCCCCTCCTGCATCA
>NW_017729031.1:57739231-57744854 GCF_001723915.1 Gavialis gangeticus
ACACCCCAGCTTCTGCACCCCTGTTCCAGCCTGCTGCCCTGTTCACCACCAAGCCACTGTCAGAGGACAACCTGTGGAGGGAACTTGCACTGTCTGGGCCCCTCCTGCATCATCACTGCCAGAGCCTAAAGGTGCCTTGCCTGCCCCAGCTGCCTTGGCAAGCCACCTCCTGCTTTCACCTCTGCTTTCACCTAAAGTACACCCTGAGTGTCTGAACTGGTTGGCTACTACCACTGCTGTTGCTGCCATCTTTTCTGTTGCTGCCCCCTCTCAGGAGAAAGGGAGATTCCCTGCTGCACCACCTTGTACCACACAACACCACACCTGCACTGGATTACTCCTTAATTGGACTGATTTCTCCTGCACTTTCCCACAGCTGCCTCACTGCATCTGATCCTGCTTTGTTTTCCTGTTTATTGGTTTGCTGCTGAGTGCCTGGCTAGAGGCCTGAGGGGCTTCTGGATTGATCTGCAACAAACAAAGCCCCTCCACTGCTCCAGCCATCTTTTACATCTGCCTCAGCAGGCTTCCCTGTGCATTTTTGCCCTTGTGTGGTAAGTCCTGTGGTCCACTCCTCCTGCCCTGGTGTTTGTTGTGTGGCTGAGTAAGCCAGTGAGAGTTTCCCCAGGCCTTGTGCGTGCATTCCCCCTCCCCCACATTCCCCAAGCATAGCCCTCCCTTTTTTTCCCCTGTGGGGCTGTAGCTCAGTGAGCTTCAGCACCCCCTTCCCCATTTCACCCACAGCCCCAGCCTGCCCCTATTAGATTCAGCAGCCCCACTGTATATTTTGGTTTTCTTTATTGTTTTTCCCCTGCCTCATGTGAATCAATGGCAAGGCAGGGACCTTCTGGGGGGGCAGATGGCCCCACAGAGCTTCCTGCAGCCCCTACTATGGGGGCAGATCCCAAACAAGCCCAGAAGAGGATGCATGCCCCTGCAGCCCCCACCCTGAAGGCAGAGTCCAATCAAACTCCTCCATGGGTAGACAAGCCTGCAACCTCTGCTGCAGGGGCAGGTGGGACTCCAGTAGGGAGACAACAGGGCCATGGGGTCTCCCTTGGCCAGGTCCCCCTGGACGGGTTTCCAAGACCCCTCCCCTGCCATCAGGGACCAAAGGCAAGAGCAGTGGGAAGGGCTTCTCTTCAGCCTCCTCCACAACTGGGGGTGGGAAGGGCAAGGGCCCCCCCAAGCCCAGACCACTGGAGCCTGAGGGGACCAGGTGTGCAACACCAGCCAGCACATCCACTCAGCCTGTCCCTGGCCCTAGCCCTGGCTTCACCCCCATGGCCTCCCAGCAGGGAAACTGCACCTATGCACAGACAGCTGGGGGGCAACCTGAAGCTGTGGTGCCTGGAGCCTCCACTGCCAGCCCTTCCAGCTTGGGCAGCAAGGTCTCCTTTCCAGCACTCACCCACAGGCATGAGGTGAAGTGCCAGCTACCTAAGCAGGAAGACCTGCACTTTGAGACCTGAGTGCAGGCCTTGGCTTGCGTAGTGGGTGCCCCCAAGATCATGGCAGCCTCCCATTTTCATGGCAAAGTGTTCTTTTTCCTTGCATTGGGGGCTGCTGCACAAAAGGTGGTGGAGAAGCAGATTGTAGTGGAGGGCAAGTATGTGCCCCTTGAGCCCCGAGAAGAGCTGGGGACCAGGGTGGCAGCGAAGGCCATCTTGCTGCACCTGTAGTCCATGCAGATGGATGTGATCCATTCTGACCAGATGTAGATGGTGCCTGGATGATCCATCTTCAGCCACCTGTATTTGGTTCAGAACCTCCTGAAGCTAGTGCACTGGGAAGGCCTGTCTTTCACTCTCCTATCCCTGGACCAGGAGAAGGCACTTGACAGAGTGGATCATGGGTACCTCAAAGGCATGCTGCGGGCCTTTGGTTTCAGGCCCTGCTTTGTGTGGGCTCTCCAGGTTCTGTACACCTCTGCAGAGTGTTTGGTCCAACTCAACTGGACCCTGATGGAGCCCATCCTATTCAGAAGAGTGGTGTGCCAAGGCTGCCCGCTGTCAGATCAGCTGTATGCCTTGGCCCTGGAGCCCTTCCTTATCCTCCTGCAGAGGCAGGTGACGGGGTTGATGCTCCAGGAGCCAACAGTGTGGCTGGTCCTGTCAGTTTGTGCTGACGTTGTACTCCTCATGGTTCAGGACTCGGGCAACCTGGCATAGGTAGAGGTCTGCTAGGCATTGTACTCGGCCCCCTCCTCTGCCCATGTCAACTGGGTCAAGAGCTTTGGCCTGACAGTTGGTGATGGGTGGCAGGTGGGCTCACTCCCACCCATGCTCCATGGGATCTGCTGGAGTGCGGGCTTGTTGCTCTACTTGGGGGTCTATCTGTCCCCCACAGACCCCTCCCCACCAAAGAACTGGCACCAGGTGGAGGCAAGGGTGGTGGAGCAGCTCTGGGCTTGAGCAGGGCTCCTGAGGTGTCTCTCCCTGCATGGGGGAGTGCTGGTGCTGAACCAGCTGGTCCTGTCCATGCTCTGGCACCACTTATACACCCTACCTGTGCCCCCTAAGTCCCTGGCAGGTCTCCAGAGATGGGTGCTGGAGTTTTCTGGCCAGGACAGCACTAAGTCGCTGTGGAGGTCCTGAGCGTCTGCTTCCAGGAAGGCAGCCAGGTCCTGGTGTTCCACCTTCAGGCCCTGCAGTGACTGCTATATAGTGTCAGTATCCATGTGGCATGGGGCCACCTGGGGTGTGCCTTTGTCCGCCACTCCTGGGGGCTCTGATGTGACTGGCAGCTCCTTGGCCTGCAGGACTTCTTCCTACAGGACCTGTGAGGGCTGCTGGAATTCTACCAGGACCTCCTCCAAGCCTGGAGGCTGGTTTCTGCCTTCAGGTCCCCTGCGACGCTCACCCAGGGCACTGACCTGCTTATCAAGCCCCTCCTCTGGAACCCCCAACTGGAGGTGCCGACAACAGAAGTGCCCTGGTTGCAACAGAGGTTGATCCTGGCTGGTGTAACCCATATTGGAGACCTCCTGGGCTACAATAGGCAGAAGTGGGTGGACCCCACTGCACTGGCCTGGTGCATGGGTCTACCCACAACACATGCAATCTGCTGTCTGGTCCAGGAAGTGAAATCTGCCCCACTTCCTGATGCCCTCACCCTTGTTGACCAGGTCCTGCATGGTGGCAGTCCCTTCCCCACTGTGTCCTCCAGCCCACTGGAGTTTATCGTGGGGCCGGCGCCTTGCCTGGCCTTGTGGTTTTCCCTGTTCCACCCACTGAGCCAGCCGGAGGACACCAGATAAGTCTAATTTTCCACTGTCTGTGACCGCCACCTCTACACACTCATGTGCCTTCACGCCCTTCCCAGACACCAAGTGGTGGGACCTGTTTAGTGAGGGCATGGCTGGGGTATCCCAGTGGGTGAGTCTGTACTCCACCTTCATCCCACAAGCCACTGGGGACCTCAGCCGGTGGCTCCTGCATGTAGCTGCTGCCACAAGCACATATGTGGCGAGCTTCACAGACACACTCCTGCCCCTTCTGCTCACCCTCGAGTGTGCCAGGCCACAGCCTCTCCACCTCCAGAACCTTCTCCTGAGGTTCTGGTTGAAGTTAATCCCTCGCTTTTTTGTTTTTGGTCACCCCATCTGCAGCCCCACCAAGTCCCGGGACCTCCTCATCAACCTCCTCCTGGTCCTGGCCAAGTGGGCTCTGTACTTAACCAGGAAGGAGGCTCTGGCTGGAAAGATGCCCAGAGACTGTGGGGCCGCTTTCCTCTCACTTGTCCATGCACATTTCCAGGCAGAGCACCAGTGGGCAGCATCCATTGGCTCCTTGGATGCCTTTGAGGACTGGTGGGTGCAGCCCGGGGGTCTCTGCTCAGTGTCCCCTCCCAGAGAACTTCTTTTCTCATTTTGAACCTTTGACCCCCACATCACTCCTACCCTTTTCTTCCTTAGTTGTCCCACAAAAAAAAATGATTAGTTGTATCTTTCAACCTTTGGTCCGCATAGTGGGGGCTATTAGTTAACTAGATAGGCCTTAAGGCCCATGATCTCTGGAAGATACAAATAGACAAGAGCTTATGAGGCCCAACCAGTTATTATGTGGGGACACTAGTCCCTAGTGCCAGCTGGACTGCTGAAGCAGCCCTACCCTAGAGTACCTCTGCACCCGCTACCCACTGCAGCAGTCTGGTAATGGGAGCTGCTGCCTAGCTGTGACCTGCTGCCACCTATGACAACATCCACACCTTGGACCTGCAGCCCCATGGCTGCATTTCTGCCAGACCAAGACAGGGACTGCGTGGCCACCTGGGCTGTGGTATGGACACTGTAGCAGAGCCTCCTGTACCTCTGAGCCAGCTGTGAGTGTGCTGTGGCTACACATTTGGCTACTGCTGTCCTGTCTTTTGGTGCCCCTGCTCTGCCATCTAAGCAGCTATTGCCCAGAAGATGTGCTCATTGTAGTGGCCCACTTTGAACTGTCAGAGTTTGTCTTCCTGGGCCCAAATGGCCGGGAGGTCAGCCACCTCATCTGCCTTCCAGCTGGGTCCCTGGTGCTGGCCCTGGGCAGGCTCCTCTGCTCAGGTGTTGCCACTTTCCTCACCAGAAGAGATCCTTGTGTTCCCTGTTTAAAAATTGCACATTCTCTGATAAAAAAACCCAAATTATCTCATTAAAATACCCAAAATCTGTGTTCTTCCATGATTAAAATAAAATGCCATTATAGTGAGAGAGATCAATTGGGCAAAGTTTTATTGATTACTTACAATTTTACTTACAATTACTTACAAGTTTAAAGCAGTTTGGAAGCCTACCAGTGCCTCTATCATCATAATGAATTTAATTCTAAATATCTATAAACATTGACATTTACTTTCTTTTATCATAAAAAAATTAGAGCTGCCCCTGCCCCCTTTGCTCACCATGATGTGGGGAGCTGAGCAGCACTGGGATGCTAGTGCACCCTTGCCCCTGCCCCCCACTCCTAGCCCACAGACCCCCCTGGTGCCCCTCACTCCTGACCTGCGGCCCCTGCCTGCCCCCCACTAGCTCCCTCCTGGCAGCAGCTCCATCCCAGCACCAGGACATGGGTCCAGTTTTAGTTGTCCCACCCACTGCTTTGTGGCACTGAGCAGTGCCAGCTCTTACTGTTCTGCTTGCTGCACCTGTGTGCAGGCCCCAGCAATCCCCATGCTGTTCCTGGGAAGCCCTTGACTGGGGCTCAGGGACTGGGCTGGGTAAGCCCCTTCCATTCCAGGTCAGCTTCCCTCTGCGCAGGCTGCTCTATGGGGGCAGGGGGGATCTAAGCCTGGCTCTGGTGGCCTTTTGTACCCCGAGCACTCTGCCATTCCCAACCTCCATCTCTCTCTCACACACACATGTCCCTGCTGCCACATCCTCCCCTCCTGCCAGCTCATCACACCCCCCAAGTGATTCCAGGGACCAGGAACACCCCCCCCCAGGCTGGGGCAACATGTCCCAACACTGGTGTGGGCATGGGCCAGAGCTGCAGTGTGGCAGTGGCCCCTGCAGCTGCGGATTCTGCCAGCAGGTCCCATCCCATCTGGCAGCTGGGCATGCAGTGTGTGAGATTTGTGAAAGGGTGTGTGGGGGGAGTGAGTGTAGAGTTTGTAGGGGTGAGGTTTCTGGAGGCAGTGGAGA
>NW_017729031.1:57745115-57753437 GCF_001723915.1 Gavialis gangeticus
GTTTGGAGATGTGGGGTTTGTGGGTGGGAGGCTTGTGTGGGGGTTGGGTGGAGTGTGGGGATTGTGGGGAGGTTGTGGGGTTTGTGAGGAGATAGTGTGGGGATGGGGACACTGTGTGGGAGGGATGGGTCTCCCACCTGCCCCACGCACATGCGCAGCAGCAGCCACAGCCATAGCCATCAGGATGCTTATGCTCCATTCCTGACAGAGACCTCTGGCAGTGCGCAGTGCTGCCTCAGACCAGGAGCTGCACATGGCACCAACCCAGGTCACTGGCACACGCTCTTGGACAGATCCAGGTCCACTCTTGCTGTCACCCAGGGCTCGCAGCACTGCATGGACTGGGTCCTACCTCCGTGTGCCCTGCATGCCATTGGGTTGGGTCAGCTCCCTGGAGGCAGGACCCAGCCTGGCCTAAGGGTGCACAGGTTTGGCATGCGGTGCCTGGAGCCCTGGGTGACAGCAAGAGCTGGCCTGGTTTTGCTTGAGGGTGCATGCCAGTGGGCCAGGCCAGTGCCATGTGCCACTCCTGGGTCTGAGGCAGCACCGTGACCTGCTGGGGGGTCTTTGCCAGGAGTGGAACATGGATGGCTGCTGCTGCTGTGGGGGAGGGGTGTCTGGGGGGACCCAGACCCACCCCTCCCACGTAGTCCCCCCACACCTACAGTTGTCCCTCCTGACCTCCACACTTTCCCCCCACCCCCACATCCCTGCTTACCTGGTCCAGAGCCTGGGTTAATCCACTGCTGCAGCCTTGCCCCGCTCCTATTTGCGCCAATATGCTGGAGCAGCAGGGGCCAAGGCAGCTGTAGAGATGCTCTGGCCACATGCTAGAACTTCCCTCTGAAGGACCCAGCCTCTGGTTGCCTCAGGGCATGCTCCACGAGCACACCCTGAGCTGCTTTTTATCAGCATGTTTTTTTTTATACTGGGATTTCCCAGTATCAAACTTAGAATCTGCGTTGCAAATATGCAGCCTGGGGAACATTTTTCATTCTCAGCATGACTCTTGAGGTGTCTCACATTTCTTTGAGATGCTGCAACAGGCACATGTTCACTCATCTGGATATGTCCAAGATGTTCCCTTCCCACCTTTAAAATGGACTTAAAATAAGTCTGTATTTTTTAAAACAAAACAAAACCAGAAACCAACCAAGACACTTGCTGTCTTTCAATAGTGTGGGGGCTCTTTGGGGTAAGGAACTTTAACTTCTTTTAGTTTGTTTGCTATATAAAGCAATTTGCTACTATTTCAATAATACTGTTTTTTTTTTAAATCTGTTTATGCAATCCTTCTTTGTAGAGTACAGGACATCTCTATTCAGAAACATCTTTCAGAAAAGTTCACTTAGGGAAAGCTTTTCCATTCCCCATGCTCACTTTATGGAGTACAATTCAGGTTTAATATGTGCAAAGTTCTGAGCTGCAGAAGCTCAGGTTTAGCTTCATTAAGCCTGGTTCAGGTTAGACAAAGGGAAAGAAAACTCCCATTTTCAAGATGGAAAATCCAACTCTTATTTCTGTACATCAGTTTCATAGTAGGTAGGGTCAGAAGAGACCTGAGCAGATCATCAAGTCCAACTCCCTGCCATGGGCAGGAAAGAATGCTGGGGTCAAATGACCCCGGCCAAGTGTCTACCTAGCCTCCTTTTGAAGACCCCCAGGGCAGGAGCAAGCACCACTTCTCTTGGAAGTTGATTCCAGATCCTAGCCGCCCTGACTGTGAAGTAGTGCCTCCTGATGACTAGTCTGAATCTACTCTCAGTCAACTTATGGCTGTTATTCCTCATTACTCCTGGTAGTACTCGGGGGAACAGGGACTCTCTCATTGCCTGCTGGTCTCCCTTGGACAGTTTATAGACGGCCACCTGGGATGCAGAAAATAGTTTTACTTAACAAATTGGGGAACATAAAAGTGATGTTAGATCAGTGATTCTCAACTAGGGCTACTTGAGAGCCTTTCCAGGGTGTCATAAGCAGGTGTCTGGTTTTTCCGTTTCCTATGGAAAAACCAAAAAAAATGCAGATTTTCCCTTTTAATTGAAAAAAAACATGGATTTCTCATTTTAATGGAAAAACATGCAGATTTTACACCTTTACAAAATGCTTTTTACAGCCTGGCAGAATTCCAGCATGCAAGGGACTGGGGGGAGTGCGAGTAGGGCAGTCAGGCAGGGGGTGCCATCTGTACATATACACAGCCACCAGACAGCCTGGAGAGCAGCTCCCATAGGTAAGTCTGGTGGTGGGCAGTGGGGATTGAGGCCCTCATAGGGAGGGAGTTGGGCACAGCTGGAGCTGGGGCTGCTGCCCAGCTGGGGTGGTGCATGAAGCTTGGGGCCTGGAGCCAGAATGCATAGCCACAAGGCCCCAGTGGGGAGTGGGATGGGGCCATGGGCAGCTTGTCCAGGGAGTGGGGGTAGCTGGCTCCTCACTGCTGCATGCACTCCCAGGGGGTTGCATGGGGGGCACCCAGCAGCAGCAGGAGTGGTGGCGTGGAGTTGTGCCCCTCACTGCAGCTGGATGGGCAGGGGTTGCCTCACCAGGGTGGTGCAGAGCTCCCAGTGGTGGCACGAGCTTCCCCATCTGGCCCCACTCTGCTCTGCTACGCCGGGTCCCACCCACTGGGCTGCAGAGGCCCCGAGGGAGGGCAGCAGGGTGGGCAGCCCAAGCCCACAGTGGGCAGCCCATATCTGCCTTGAGTCTAAAAAGGTTGAAAACCACCGTATTGCACAATCAGAACATTTAACATTCCCAAATCCTTAAAGCTGAGGTAATGATACCATAAAGCTTTAACTGTATAACAGGAAGATCAGAAAATTGTTGATAAATGGGAAGGAATTCATATATAACTGACAAAATTATTAAGGATTTGGGAAATATGTCCCATGAAGAGTAATTAAAACAAATATATATGTAGTGCTTTGCTAACTGCCGAAGGGTGTAAATAAGAAGGAAGGAAAATTGGTGTTTCTAAAGATTGTATACCTAAGAATAATGAGATGACAGAGAGAGAATGAAAATTTAAGCTGAATATGTGGTAAAAATTCTGAACAGCGAGCTTTCCTAAACAGTGGAAGAGATGAAAAAATCCAAGTCTCAAGCCATTTAAAATGAGACTGGCCAGTGCACTCACAAGTGTTTTGTGAGGAAAACTTCTGCATTAACAACAGGAGTGACATAATGACTGGGACTGAATTGATGGGTTGTTTCTGCCAGCATTGATGGGTTGTTTCTGCCAGGAAAATACATGTGATCCTAATCAAGCTCTCCAAACTCTGAAAATACTTGAAAGAGAAAATTGGAAGTAAGAGTACCTAGGAACTTCTGTCCTGTTGCCTCTACCCCTTTGGTCATCATAGCACTCCTTGAAGCAAGAGGAAAAACCCAGTAGTTAAATGAAAGTAAAATGAGATACCTTACCTCATTAACAATAAAAAGATACTTCAAATACTGGCAGAAGTAGGACGAACAGATACAATAGTTATGAGCTTCCCAGGTAGTTGCCACACCATGGGTCCTTGGTATCTGTGTTTTGGTAAAGGTACAAAAGGATTTAATGATCATGACATTTATATTCTTCTTTAAAGCAGCATCCTGACAAAAAGAAAACAAATCTGATAGCACTTAAGTGAATTGTGCCAAACATATAAGTAAAGAGACAACATTAAATAAAAATGACTGGATATATGACATATAACTGCTTCTGGAAAAGTTACTTAGTTGGAATTACACTGATGTATTATATTACCAGTCCACATATCTTGATTATGTTGAATCCACCTAACTCAGGAAGAACACAGAACACACAACACAAGAACACTAAAAAACTGCATCCACTGTATCACGTTTTGCATATTTAATGAAAGGCAAACATATTTTCAAACATTTGTATACAGTATGTTAAAAGGGATATTATGCTTAAAAAACCTGAAGTCAATATGTTTCTAAAGTGGTGTGTTATTTTACAGGGTCCTATCAGTCTGAATATGCTAATATTAATTAACTAGACTTCAAAAGCAACTGTAGAATCTGGCCCTGGTGCCTGCCCAGAAAGAAGCCAAGAGCTCTACTGTCTTGTTTTCTTCTTGAATGAAGTCAAGCAGGCAGCACGCTGCTTGGCATAGCTGATCGCAGGCTAGCAGGACTCTGTGCAGCATGGCTGAGCATGTGCTGTGTCTGGAGGCATAGCTGGGTTTGAAGGAGCGTTCAGTATTATGACTGAGTGCACACAGGTGCTAGTTGCCTCTTCACAGCTGGGTGGGAGGGACTTGAAAAAGTGTTTTGGCCTGTCTTAACTGAGTAACGACTGAGGATTGGGTCTGCTTTTATCTGATGATATGTAACTGTTTCTTAATGGAGTGTATTCCATATCTGAGTCCCTTTACTCTTAATGTTCTTATACATCCATCCCCCCATATTTTATGTGATAATTTGGCACAATGCAAATTGGGATTTTTTTCTATTAATTGTCATTCCAGAAAAATAATTTTGAAGGCAAATTACTGTTGTTGAACTTCAGGAAGCTTGGAAATGCCATGCCCATTAACATGTAAACCAGAGGTTTGTAAATCGAATCAAAGCTAGTCAAATGACCGAACTCAAGAGCTGAATTACTCTACAGAGTAACTCTGCTGACTCCACTTCAAAACCATTAGTTAGTCTGGTCACAGCAGGGATGACATGGTCCCAAAGATTTATCAACATGAATTTCATTCCTCAAAATGCCCAAAATATCTAGATTCTTCCATTCCTAGAACAGCTTTCTGCAAAGTGCCTCAGACATTTGTGGATTGTAGAACAAAAGTCAGGTTGTGTGTCAGTTTTTAGTTTAAGAAATGATGTTTTAGGAAATATATTTAGTACTTTTAAATTGAGTTCTTTACATGTGAAAGGCTGGGATTTTCAAAGTAGCTAAGGTGTTTTGGGCACTCACTTCCCATTGAAACCCAAACTCCCTTATATGCTTTTGAACATCCCACCCTCACTGTTTCAGTGCCTCGATTTGTTAGTCTGGAGGAAGATCTTTCAGTCACTCACCTGTAGCCTGTAGCAGGCGCTAGAGCCAGATTCCTGTTCTCCCCCAAGTGAATTGTTACGCTTGTAGAGGAAAGGAAGTATTAAACAAAATGAAAAATGAATAAAATACTGATCAGTAGAAAGAGTTTAAGCTATAAAAAAACAGCAGCAGCAAAAAGAAAAGAATGACAGGCACCTCATTTCTAAGTTGTATTCTCTCTGGATTTTTTTTCCTTGATCAGGCTTAACAGAAATAACCACTCAAAAACACAGGCTTAAGTAATGGTTCAACCTTGAATACAGCAAACTAGGCATCACTACAATAACAATTTATGCCTTTTCATAGGATAGAGTAATGTTCATTATTGAATAGGAAACTGCTCAAAATTACATTTTAAAATGCCATTTAGACAGATGCTGATGCTCGATTGGGAGCCTCTGGACTTTAATTCTAACATTTATTTAGTGGCCTTGAATTTGCTGTGGAAAATATTTTGAACAAAGGAAAAAATCACTTAAAGTCACTTTCCTTATATAGAGACAGGGCCTCTGTTACTCTTGTCTATTGTTTATGTAACACCTAAAATACATTTGACATTACCCACCTCTGTAAAAACTACAGATACAGGGGCCCAATTCTACAGCCACTTCCTGTATGGATCACCTATTGAAATTAGGTTAGCCTGGTTTTTTTTATCTGGTCTGAGCATGGAGCAATAAATTAGAACTCTTATTTTATGCCTTTTTTGAAAATGCTCTCATTTTCTTGTCCTGATTAAAGTATCAACAAAGTGAAGGCTTTGGAACACATTTTTATCTATTGAAAAGTTGTATTTTCATGTTAATTGTACATAGATTAGAAATGCTAGTGGGAGCACAATCTAAGTTCTCTCTTTATGTATCTGCATGCAGGTGTATGTTGAGCATCCCTACTGTCATGTTACTGGATTCAACTGTAACCTTGATAGATCACACCAATAAATATCTCTTGGGGTGAAAAGTAATTTAGTCGTGTAGATCTGCATATTATCTCAGTCCAAAAGCTCATCTTGAATAGAGACTATCAATTTAGTCAGAGTGCTTTCATGATACACAGTGATGTGAGACCAACAAACCTATTCCACCTAGGATTGTTAGGTGGACTCAGACCTTTGGTTTCAGCTTTGTCACTTAATTTCCTAAAAGGCTGCTCACTTACACATAACAAAAATAAAGGAGGAAATAAGTTTGCTCATGATTTAGTTTAAATGGTTTGGCTGCTGATATAGATATCCTGTTGTTGGGATAATGGAGTATTTAGACCTCCCATGTGCCTAAATGAACAGAGCTTGTGTTGAAATGTTCTTTCCTGCGTATGTAAATTTACAAGATATACCTTGAAGAAGAAAATCAGAAGCAAATGCATTCTTTAGATATATACAAATTTCATTACATTAGATGCAAAGATAATGGCATCACATTCTACCAGGTGGGAATTTGTTGCACAGAATTTAGATTCTGGGGTGAATTCAGCTCTAGAGCTGAGGTATACTGAATTTCTCGCTTCTTAAGACATTGTGGCTCAGAAGCATGGGGAATTCTGGAATGGAAGGAGATGTCAGTGGTTTGGTCTGGATATTTTAGCACATATGTTCCTATACCTGTCTCATCCACATTACATCTGCCTATATCACAGGAGTAATCTCTGCTAGATGCACGGTATTGGGTCTTGCATACTTGTGCACATTCATAAATGCAGGATAGGCTCTGAATTTAATCCAATAATTGCTTTGAAATGATGGCTTTTAAATTCAGGCCTCTTGAGTTTTTCATTGTATCCAGAGGTGACCCGAGCAGGGTGCGGGGCCTGGGACAAATCAGCCTGTGCAGGGCCCCACCCCCAGATGCAAAGAAGCCAGCGGTGGATTCGGAGGGGGGGTGGAAGTGGCCGGAAGTGCTCCTTCAGCAGCAGATTCGCTGGGAGCGGGGGTGCTGAGCAGCTGGACATGAAGCTGGCAACAGCATAGAGTCACTGTGGCCACTCCACCCAGCTTTGTGGGGCCCCCCCAAAGCGCAGGGCCTGGGGTAGTCACCCTGATTCGCACCCCCCCAGGGATGGCCCTGATTATATCTTTTCTCTTTCCCTTTTTTACCACTATAAAAGCTTCAGTTCCAGCTCTGTATGGGAAACGTCTCTCATTTCTTGCTTTAAAGTATGTTGTGATGTTTTGTATATAATATGCCACTTGAAAATAGATAGCATTGCATTAGTGGTGTCAGAATGTTTATGTCAAGCGCAACAGAATTTAATTTTACTTTAAAATTGTGGGTTTTGTGTTTTGTCATTGAATTAGTTAATTTGCTAATATAAACAAAGAATATTTGGGACAGATTTTCACTTTTATAGTAATTCAATCATAAATCTAAATTAAATAGGTGCTTGCAATTTTAACTTTCATCTATCATTACCAGCAGAGGGAGCACTAAGGATTAATCTGTATAAATCTTCAAGAGTTCATACATTTACAGAATTCACTATCCATTGCCAATCATTGGAGCCAAATGCTGTCTTCACACACTCAGACACAACTTTAATAGGAATTGAGCAACAGTACCTCAGGGCAAAATTTACCATTACATGAGTTCAAATATTCCCATGCTCTTCAAAGGGAATGCCCCTGTACCCCCTACTGCTCCCTCCCCTTCTCCCCCTCAAAAAAAGATTCAATTGAGCAACATCATATTTACAGGCTTGAGAAAACCCACATACCACAAATGAGTGGTATCTGAAATAAAATCAGTAAGCTGACTGCACAAACCACTGACAAAATATCCAGTAAATTGATGGCATGCTCCAGGGATGTTTAGCAATCCAGTTTCTAATTGTGCAATTTAGAGCACGTCTATGGGAAACACTCTTCAAAAATAAAAACATAATTTCTCAATCTACACTTTTTAAGAATATTCCTGTTACCTTTTTTCACAGTTATCCAGAATCTCACATTGACCTTCAGGCAGTTTTTAAACATATCAGAATTACTAAGTCAGCTTTTTCCTAGATCTTAGGGCTAGACATTACACATAAATCAGTTTAAGTGATCAAAAACTGGTTTAAACTTGTAACAGAGCATATGTTCAGT
This sequence comes from Gavialis gangeticus, assembly GCF_001723915.1. NCBI lineage: Eukaryota > Metazoa > Chordata > Crocodylia > Gavialidae > Gavialis > Gavialis gangeticus. Next base: position 57,753,254 of record NW_017729031.1, read on the forward strand.
GCACATAAACCAGTTTGAAAATGGCTGAAACCGGTTTGAGATAAACCTGGTTGAATGTAGTATCAGACTTAACTAAGTTGGGTCAAACCGGTTAATGCAATGTCTGTCCCAGACCCCTTGCTGGTTTAAGATAAACTAGACACCCCCAGCATCCCAGCATGCTCTCTGGGCTGGGCAGGGCTCT
>NW_017729031.1:57753572-57764320 GCF_001723915.1 Gavialis gangeticus
GCTGACCCCTCCCCTCTGCTCCCTGGCTGGAGCTCTGGCAGAGACTTGCAGGCACAGCAGGGTCTTCCTGGCTTCCCCCTGCCCTCCCCCTCCTGCCCCCTCACTGCTCAAGTAGGAAATACCCCCCTCCCATCTTTGACAGCAGAGACCCCAGCCCCATGGACCTTAGGTATGTGGTATGTGTGTCTCTCCAATTTCACTGGGACAGGCAGACAGGACAGTGACCATTTAGAGCTGTTTGGAGCTAATCAACGGGTCAGCTGGCAAAATGTTTAAGAAGAATTTGAAGTAATGGAGAGAGGCCATTGTTTTGCTGATCAGATGATAAACACTGTTGTCATCCTCCTGCTGGCTTGTTTGCCTGTCAGTTTGCTGCAGACAGTATAAAGAAGCAGGGAAGGATATTGAAAAGCTCTGTATCATTAACAGATGCATGCCCTGCACCTCCCACCCCCTTGCCTCAGAGTGCTAGCAGGGGTCTCGCAACACTCCCGCCCCTTGAGCAGCGAGTGGAGAAAAGCCTGGGATGGTGCAGGTAGACCTCCCTAAGCAAAACATCCTGCTGGGGCCTTGCCACATCCCCCTCCCTCAGCTCATCACTGTACAAGGGAAGGAAGGGCTGCTGTAGCACCGCTCCCCCGGGCTTCTAGCCTGAGCCACTGCAGGCATGTGCCTGAATTTCCTCAGTCCAGAGAGAATGTCTGTCTGGTTAGAAACTGGTTCAGCCTAGCCAGGTTAAACTAACCTAAAAAGATTGTATCAATTCAGTCTCAGGCTTAGACTCCAGCCTAGGAGTTCTATTCTGCTAACACTCTTTCTGTCAGAAAGCACTCCACATCACATAGGTTCTAACAAGCTATTGTTGCTTTATGCAACACTTGCTTTATCTCCAAAACTCAGAACTTTCCTTCAGGCTCTCACTAGGGAATGACAGCATAAAGATCTTCAGCCAGAGTGGTTCCCAGTAGTAAAAGAATACATGGGGAGTATTGTTGCGTTTTTATGCCTGCCCAATGTGAACACCTATAATTTGGGGGGTTTATGCAAAAAACAAAATTAAAAACAACCCCACCCCTCCAAAAAAATCTATATCAACTCAGAGGACCTTCCTGACCTGCATCGAAGAGCTTTTTCTGACTCAGGAGGTGCACAAACTAACCAGAGGTAACGCTATTCTAAACTTGGTCCTGGCCGAGGGGGATGACCTGGTGACCAATTTAAAAATAGAAGGTAGCCTGGGTGACAGTGACTATGAAATCATCATGTCACTGTCCGTTGTGAGGCAGACAAATTAGATAGCAGGACTGAAGTTTTGGACTTCAAAGATGCAAATTTCAATCAACTCAGGTCACTAGTAGGGAAAGGGCTGTGGGACCAAGGGCCAAAGGTGAAAGGGTGCATGAAGAGTGGTTGTTCCTTAGAGACAGTATCCTCAAAGCACAAAGGAAGTCCGTTCCCATGCAGAAGAAAGGTAACAGAAGGGCTGGGAAGCCCTCTTGGCTAAACAGGGTGTCCCGGGAGGTGAAGTAACGCAGGGCACTCACCGGCAGCTCAGGATGAGACGCACATGGAGCGGAAAGAGGAACCTGCGCGACTCGTTAGCTGCCTCTTTGTACAATTACAGCTGGCCGGTGACATCAGTGTCAGATGCCGGCTGGAGAAGATAAAAATGGCAGCCACAGCTGCAGAGGGGACAGGTAGTCAGGAGATGGAGCTGCAGCTGATGCCAGTGGCAAAGCGGGCTCCATGAGCGGACCCCGGGGAGCCTGACAAGCAGGAGGCGACGCTGGCTGGGGAGAGAGGAGTGCCCCATCGAACAACGGAGGAGCAACCGGCTGGCTGAGTAGAGGGAGAGCGGAAGTGGCACCTGAGAGCACAGCAGGACCCAGGTGGGAGTGCCGGGATGATGGGGCATGGAAGACGACACGCCAAGGGGCGAAGACCTGGGGACAGCCCTGAAGGGGGTTGTAATCAGGGCGGGGATCGCTGCCGGGGCCTGGCGTGTCAAGTGATGGATGAGCTAGTCCGGGAAGTGACGAACAGAGAGGAGAGCCATCCCTCCCCTTAAGGGTCCAGGGATGGGGAATAGGTTACGGGTTGGTTTTGGTGTATTAGTTTTGTTTTGTTACCCCGAGCAAAGGGGCATAGGCGATAGGGATAAACGTCCCTGTGGTGGGGCCACAGGGAAGCCTTGGTAGGGTGCCATAGTGGGGAAGGTACCCCGAAGGAGGGGACGGAGGTGTGCAGGGCTATAGGGGCTGGCCCACGGGGCAAGCAGAGCCTCTGGCCATTGGCTCCGGGACATGGAGTGGTGAACGTGACCCGCGGGGAAGACCACGGATAACGGCTAGGCAGTCCACCGAAGGTGGCGTGAGGCTGAGGTGTAGGGGTGGTGGAGCCCTGTGAGCAACTGTCGGGCACAGCCTGGGCCACCGAGGGACCCATTAACTGACCCCGCCTACTGAAGAACACCAAGACATGGCAGGTGAGAATGGGGTTGGTGATGCGGGGAGGAGAGAACTACCTCAACGACAAACAGGCCCGGAAGGGGTGTGACATCCGCCAGTAGATCAAAAGCCACCCGAAAGCGTCTAGTTGAATCCTGGTGGTCGCATAGGGATATCACAGTCCTCTTAAGAAAGAAGAAATAGGCATATAAACAATGGAAGCTTGGGGCATGCCCCAAGGAGGACTGTACAACAATGGCCCACACTTGTGGGGAACAGATTATAAGGGCTAAGGCGGCAACCAAACTAAAATTAGTGATGAGAGTCAAGGACAACAAGAAGTCTTTCTTTAGGTATATAGGGACCAGGAGGAAAACAAATGGGAGTGTAGGGCCACTGCTCAACAACTCAGGACAGCTGGTTACCAGCACTCAGGAGAAAACTGAACTCCTGAATGACTACTTTGCTTTGGTCTTTCACTGGGCCAGGTGGGTACAGAACGACAGGGTAGGAATGACTGCCTTTCTACTATTACTGTAGAACTGGTGTGTGATCATTTGAAAAAATTAGACATATAAATCAGCAGGACCAGATGAACTTCATCCCAGGGTGATGAAGGAGCTGGCTGAAGTCATTGAAGACCACTGGCAAAACCTTTCCAAAACTTGTGGTGTTCCAGGGAGGTCCCGAAGGACTGGAAGAGGACCAGTGTTGTGCCTACCTTCAAGAGAGGGAGGACCTAGCTAACGATAGGCTAGTCAGCTCAACTTCTACCCCTGGAAAAATTCATTAAGGAGTCTATATGCGATAGGCTTGCAGAAGATAGGATTCTGAATGAGAGCCAGCATGGTGTCCTTGTGGGCAGGTCTTGTTTTACCAACCTCATCTCCTTTTATTATCAGGTAACTTACTGCATGGATAAGGGAGAGGAGGTTGACATTGTATACCTTGACTTCCAAAAGGCCTTTGATCCCACAATGTTCTTGTAAGTAAATTGGAGGACTGTGGGCTCAACCATGAGACAGTTAGGTGGGTAGGGAGCTGGTTGCAGGGTAGGACCCAGAGAGTTCTAATGAATGGATCTGTGTCATCTTGGTGAGATGTGGCCAGTGGTGTCTCTCAGGGGTCAGTGCTTGGTTCAGTGCTTTTCAACATCTTTATCAATGATTTGGATGCATGGGTAAAGAGCTCACTGGCCAAGTTCATGGACAATACCAAGTTATGGGGAAGCATGGTCATGCTTGAAGATAGGCTGCAGATACAGGCAGACCTAGACAGGCTAGCAAGTTGGGCAGCTTGGGATCAAATGAATTTCGATGTCGAGAAATGTAAAGTGCTCCACCTGGGGACAAAAATACCCCTACACACCTACAGGCTTGGCAATGCCGAACTGACCAGCACCACGGATGAAAGGGACCTGAGGTAATAATAGACCAGAGTATGAATACAAGCCAGTAGTGTGAAGCCATAGCCAACAGGGCATATAATACCCTGGCATGCATGAATCAATGCATCTCCAGCAAAACTAGGGAAGTAATTCTTCCACTCTACTTGGCATTATTGAGACTGCAGCTGGAGTACTATATCCAGTACTGAGCACCGCACTTCAAAAAGGATGTGGTAAAGCTTGAGAGAGTCCAGAGAAGGGCCCACCCGTATGATCAGAGACTTGCATGGCAAGCCATATGAAGAAAGACTGAGGGACCTGGGACTCTTCAGCCTGAAAAAGAGAAGGCTGAGACGGGACTTGATAGTAGCTTACTGCTACATCGGGGTGTACATCAAGGGCTCAGTGAACAACTGGTCACCAGGGTGCCCTTGGGGATGACCAGGAGTAATGGCCATAAACTCCTGGAAGACCATTTCAAGCTCAACATTAGGAGCAACTTCTTCACAGCCAGGGTGTCCAGACTGTGGAATAAGCTCCCTCCAGAGGTGGTGCAATCGCCTACCCTGGAAATCTTCAAGAGGAGACTGGACGGTCACCTTGCTGGGGTCACCTGACCCCAGTTGTCTTTCCTGTCTGGTGCAGGGGGTTGGACCCAATGATCTTCTGAGGTCCCTTCCAGCCTCGCAATCTATGAATAAGGCTGGCAGAAGTTAAAATACCATTTGGACCCAATGAAAAACATCATTCTCAACCACATGAATACATTCATCCCCTAACATAATCACTTTCAGTTTTATAGTGCTATGATTCTCAAAGACAGATATGAAAAACTGAAAACTCCACTGCAATCTCCAGCTTACCCTGTGGCAGAAGTACACCTATGTTTACTACTATTTTCTTTATAAGTTAAAATGCAATCAAAGTCACGCAGTGCAAATACACGCAATATGAAGTCCTGACCACCCTGAAATGAATGGGGATTTTATCATTGATTTTAGGGGGTCCAGGATATGCTTGCTACTAATAAAATCACCGAGAAATATTTAAATGTTATCAAGTTCTTTTTCATATATTACAGATTCAGAATATGTTAAATAAACATGATCAAAGGTAGAGTTATGTATTAAAGAGCATTTTTCTGATGCTTTTCATATCTCTGTTGAATTGTTGAACCATAAATGAATGTGTTATAGGTGTGTAGGTATGGGTGAGTACTGCAGTGGTAGCAGACTAATAACTGAAGCAGGACTGGAAGTGATTGTAACTAATACCATTATTACATGAATTGTTTGAAATAACCCATATCTTTAATTTTCAAATAAATCTACAAGTAATATCCAAATTTACATAAGAACTTTAGCAAACATTGTTATACACCCATTAGTCATTATATCCACTGGTCATTACATCTGTTTGAGATTAAAGTCACATTGGACCTGCTTGCCACTATACGTATTAGTCACCATAGTTAGAAGTTCTTGCTAAAGAAAACAGGAATGAGATTCGTCTCTTAAGCAGTCATCTAGATTACATGTCAGAGTATTGTTTCAGGCTATTTGCAAATTCAGGTGTTGAAAATTGTAATGATATAAATTAATGTGTGAATTTAAACCTGTATAGTAAATGATTTTGCTGATAGGCCTTGTGCTTATAGGAGGGGAGAGACTGGAAACTTTTGTGGACTGAGGTTTCCCATGCATGCTGGGAGCCTATTCCACCTTGCCTCTATATGGTGGGATATGAGTCGTGGTAGGCTGACAAGGGTCTGCCTCATGTTATTGGGCTTGGCTATATATCCTTGTACATTCTGTAACCTCCACTGGAACCAATTAAAATGCCTGGTATATAAGAGTGGTATTACATAAAATAAAGTTGCAGCTTGTTGCTTAACTACATCCCATGGCCACGTACACATGAGTGTGGACATTTTTTTCCCTGGGGATAAGAAGAAGCGGCACACCTTGTGCTGCTGCTACTTGTCCTGGGGAATGCCTGTGTCATGTGCCCTCTGGCGCACGGCAGGTTACCCAGGATGGGGTAGGGGAAACTGGGGTCAGCAACTATACTGGCCCTAGTAGATTTATCTGGGGTTCTGGGGGCCTCAGGGAGCTGCAGCCATGGTGCTCCTGCAGCTGGGAGCCTGGCTGGCAGCTGGAGTGTAGCTCCGGCCGGCCAGGCTCTGGTTTTGGGTGACCTGCACTGCTGCCACGTGCACTGCCCCACTTTTTTAAGGCATGGATTTTTTTGACCCCAGGATCTCCTGAGGTCAACCCCCCCCCGCACGCACGCGCGCGCGCGCACACACACACACACACTGTAAGGTAACAGCGCAGGGCATGCCTGCATGTGTGGTGTGTGGGACCGGAGATGGGTCTGCGGCACCACATACTGCACATCAGCACTTGTCTAGACGCAGCCCATGTGTCTGTTGGGCAAACGAACAAATATCTTAGTCAGTATTGAAATCTTTACCCAGTCAGAAGTCACTGAAGTCAGCAACATATGGCAAATTATTTTCCTTAGACCAGCTCCTCAGCTAATGCAAAGTAGGGGCTCAAGGCCAGATCAGCACTGTAAATCATTATAGCTTATCTAATCAATGGCTGTGCTTCCACCAAAACCTTTATAGTAGGTGCAAACAAAGAATCCAGACCTTATCACTTCCCCACTTTCCTAAACGAAGTTTTGCCTGAGAAAGGTAAGCTAAAACTTAAGCTGCTTCTTCAATGTTTCACACCTAACGCTGTTTAGGAACAAGCAACAGATTTCCTTTCTGCTAGACGAAGGCTGCCCAATATTCGAGTGCCTGCGAGCTGCTTGCTACACCAGTCACAGGCTGCATGGCTCCTGCCACACAGGCAGTATGAGCCCTGTTCTTGTTCTCCCATCATCACCATACGGACAGCACAAGCTCTCCCTGTTGCTGCCACAGCAAGCAGCATAAGTCCCACCATTGCAGGCCGGATGCAGCCTGTGGGCTACCAGTTGAACAGCCCTGTATTAGACAAGCATCATTTCAGTTATCTTTGAACAAAGGACGGAGGGAAGTTAAGTGCACAGCTGGATCAAGTCTTGTATTTACAATTCTTACACTATGATACAGTCTTTAAGGTGCCACCCTTCCCTGCTTTTTCCATCTCCTAATTGCTAATCTAATTCATTTTTAAGATTTCTATTACCTGCTTACTCCATTTTCTCCCCAGAAGTGATATTTCTATGTTGGCCACCACAATTCTGGGCAGCGATGACCAGCATTCTATCAACAATTCATATTTTCAAAATAATTTCTCATTGATGATTGTCATTTGATACCCCAACCATTTAAGGGCACATACATTGTATATTCATCACATACTTAATAAAGAAGGCAGGGTAGGTAAGCACCTTATAGATTAACTAAATCAGAGATGTGTGGCATAACTTTCATAAGCAATGGGCTTATTTCATCAGATGCTGTAAAGGGACCTGCCTTCTGCCTGACATCAGACTAACACAGTTAACAATGTTTCTTTGCTCATATATAATATTTAATTCATGTTTTCCTTTTTCTTTATCTAATTCTACCTCAAATATATAGCTTGTTTACAGTATACAGAAGGAATTTATCATTAAGTAGATAGAGATTTCACAAGACTTAATGGAATCTGAATGTTTCACTAATGCAAACCACGAAGTACAAAGCACTGGTGATTAATTCTCCTTCAAACAGTTGTGATTTAGAATTTACCATAGCAGATAAACCAAGGTGCTGTTATGTTTGACTTCTTTATTCCCTTTACCCAAGATCCAAAATATTGGATCTATGAGCTACTACTGTGTATTTTTCAAAAGGGAATTACTATTTCCAGTGATGTACAGTGCATTCTGAGAGACAGAGTTAGCAAGCAGGCTGAAGATCACCTTCTAAACTAACTAAATCAGAGATGCATAAGTTTTTGTGAGCCTGAGCTCACTTTATTACAGGGGTGGGCAATTATTTGGTCTGCATTGCCACTTAAGGGGTTTTGGTGAGCTGCTGAGGGCCAGGGAGGGTGCTGTCCCAGCCTTGGTCCTCCCATCATGGCTGTTTACACTGGTGTGGTGGTGGTTGGGGTGGGGGTCGGCAGCTGGCTGAGGAGATGCCAGTTAATCCTATCCAGGCTTAGGTCCATCTGCTCCGCATCCACCACCAGAGTCACCAGATGGAGCAGGCAGGTGGGCAGGCAGGATCTCCATGGGGACTGGCATGGGACCCCTCCAGGCAGGGCATATTTGGCTGGGTAGATGGGATGAGGCTGCAGGCAGATGGGGAGTGGTGTCCAAGAGTAGGACAACGCGGGTGGGGCTGAGATTGCTGGACAGTGACAGCATGGGGTCGGAGACCAGAGCAATGCTGTGATCGGCTCCCCACATGTCCCTGCAATGGGTACTGGTTGCACAGGCAGGGGCTGGCTGCTGTCTGTGGAACTGGTGCCCACTGCAGGGATGTGCAAGGAGTGGATCATGGCTCTGCCCAGGACCCCAGCCTCACACTGTCACCACCCTATGATCCTGGCTCCACCCTCTCATTCTGCTCCCAAATGACCCCATCCTGCTCCCTGCCTGCTCCCTGCCTGCCCATGACCCCATCCCATCCTCTCTGCTGAGCACACTTTGCCCATGGGGGTACTGGGTCAATCTCTGTGGAAACCCCACCTGCCTGATCCATCCTGTGACCCTGGCAGTGGGTGCAGGGCAGATGGACCAGGGTGCTGGGGTAGCAGAGCTGAGTCTGGTGGTGGCAATGGAGACACTCTGGCAGCAGCAGTCAGAAATGTGAGGGCAGGGCAAGCCACCACTATGGACAGCTGCTGGGAAGCTGCGTCCGGCTGCCATGCCACCCCTGCCCTGCTGCTGCACCTCTCAGTCCTGTGGGCTACAGCTCCTGGCATGCCTGAGAACTGTGTGTGGGGATAGGGCAGGTTGTATTCCACACCAGGCAGCATCTCCATGCCTGGGGGCAGTGAGAGTCACTTGGAGGGCTGGATCCAGCCTGCAGGCTGTATTTCACCCACCCCTGCTTTATCAGATGCTGTGCATAGTGCATTCTAGTCATTCTGTATATCTTTACCCAACCTAAGCTATATCTCTAGAAGTGTGTTTGCCACTAAAACTGAGTGACTTAAGTTTTTCATATTTTAATGTATGCATATTATCAAGCAGAAATTATTATTCTCTTTCATTTATCTAAATTTGCCTAGACATAAAGGAAGCTGTTCAGACATTTTCATTGAAAACTATAAATACACAGTGACACTGTAGCTCTAACAATTTTTTGTCATGCTATATAAATGCATGTGCCACTTAGCAAGCAGTTAAAATATGAGATAGAATATGTAGGGCAAATACAATTCTGTAGGAGTCGGCAAAGAAAATTTTATTTCTCAGGTTTCAGTCACATGTGCCCTACATAAAGTTCCATACTCAGATTCATATTTTATTGTTACTTACTGCATGTGTTACAAGCAAGCAGATAGAAAACATTAACCTTTTCTGTGGCAGGAGGAATTATTCAAAAGGAATTTATAATAATCCAAAACAGCTTTCCTTTAGATCTGAAACTGGGGCTGGAAACAAATGGTGAGTGAGGTAAAATTCTGTAGCCTTTGATGCATACTCCTCTTTCTAGAGACAAAAAAGAGGCAGGTTACAAATTCCTGAATGTAGTATGCAACTCTAGGTACAGAATGATTCCTTTAGCTCCTAGGTCTTAAAATGAAGATCAGCCAGTCAACTCCAGGGCAAGTTATAGGTCTACTATGACAACAAAACAGAGAAACTACAGAAACTTGCAAAGTTTGCTGGGCATCTGCACCTCCCAGTATTGTATACTGGTTGTATATACCCCAACAATAAGGTGCCTAAATTACTTCAGGAGCTTGCATAGCCAAAGCGAGTGCCACGTGTCTTAGTACAGCACTGCCCAATGCTGCAAACAAGAAATATAGACATACCCCAAGGGGCCTCTGCTGGGTAGTGTTGTACTGGTGCTGGTACTTCTTTGAAACGTAAGAAGATAGTGCTGCACCCCCTTATGTACTTCACATTTTCAAGGTTCTCTCCCATATGAATGATAAAAATTCAGCCCTCCCCATCCTTCTTCCTACAACAAAAAGTGGAAGATTTTAGAGCACAGATCTATCATGAGGGGAGAATGCCACAACAGTGGAATAGATGGGACCCTACTTACTTCATAAACAGAACAATATATTATTAAAAATTAATTATTTCAAAATCAGAATAAGTTTTGTCCTCTCATGTATACACATCATTCCTACACTTTTAAAAACAATGTTAGCAACTAGCAAAACATTAGGGCTAGGGACAGAAGTTACACATAAACCGGCTTAAGTGACCAGAAACTGGTTTAAACCTGCAACAGAACAGAAGTTCAGTGCACATAAACCAATTTAAGATAAACCTGGTTGAATGTAGTATCAGACTTAACTGATTTAGGTCAAACCAGTTTATGAAACTTCTGTCCCAGACTCCTTCCTAGTTCAAGTTAAATCCAAGTCCCTCAGCATCCTGGCATGCTTTGCAGCCCTAGGCTGGGTTGGGCTGTCTGCTCTAGAGAGCAGGGATGGTCCTGCCTCTCTACTTCTTTACTGGAGCAGTGAAGGCTGGCTCACTGGCTGGCTTACTGCCCCCCCAGGCAAACCCTAGCTGGGGTCTGGGGCCAGGGAGGGTGGTTAAACTCCCCTTCCCCTGAGTGTGTAGCTGCCCTGCTGACTGTGACTTACTGTTGACTGTGACTGTGGACTACAAATTCCAGAGGCACCTTGAAGCAGGAAGAGGAAGTGCTGATCAACCCTGCAGAGTCCTGCAGCTGTAATTGTGGCTGCCAACCATAGAGACCTTGGGGGCAGCAGAAAGAGGAAGTGAGCACACAG
>NW_017729031.1:57764415-57768951 GCF_001723915.1 Gavialis gangeticus
AGTGAATGTCTGTTCATTTGCTTATTGGTTCAATCTTTGAGGCTTAGGCTAATCTGCAAAGACTGATTCTGAGACTGCAATTCAGGCTCAGGCTTTTTGACTGTCTGCACTAAGCCTAGAAGGCTGAATATAGACCTATGCAGAATATATTAATCCCCAAATAAATGTAGTAACAACCCATAACATTTGTACTATTTAGGCAAGTAACAAAAATGTTTTGTGACAACAGACTAAAGAACTGGATAAACACAGGCCAGTGCCATGATAGAGATACAGGGCATTCTAGGCATGGAAAGAATAGCTCTATCACACAAATATTTTTGATCCAAGCACAGAACACAGAAATAATACTGTCCTCAGTTATGAAGGACAAGTAAGTAAAAGAGGAGCTATCTTTGCAAGCCTTTCAGCCTTTCTGTTTTCCCACACTTGTCTAGCAACATAGACTAACAGAGGAAAGAACAGTTGTTTCATTGGACATGCTCCAAGTAGTTTAAATAAAACAACTTTTTTAGTTTTTTGGAGACACTGACTGAGATAATGAGCTCCCAGGGACCAAGAGATGGAGAAATAATACCAAGAACATACAGGAAGGTTAGCTTCAGATAACTGGAAGACATTTGGTTTAGATAATTACGTTGGCTCCAGGTTTGGGGGAAATGATATATTCTTTGCTTTAGCAAACTCCACTGCAAACTTTCTCCAAGAAAGGACTGAAGAATTTGATTTTCACTGAGTAGGTACTACAGAAGTGGTAGTTATATTTGTATATTTAATTAATGGCAAAATGGGCATATAGCTGACCATATCTATATGGAAAACTAACACTACTACATGACGACTGAATGATTTTATGACTGGTCCAAGCACTTAGCAATGTTAACTGACTGTATTATGATGTAGCTTTTTGATTTCAGGTTTCAAAGTAGTGAGCAAATGGTTTCTTCATCCATAATGGGGCACAATCTGTTTGAAACATTGGAAAGCACAACTAGGAGGTGTTAATTATAGCTGAGGTGTCCCTTTCCCCATCTCCCCTCTCCTTCCTCAGGCTAAACTATTGGTTTAGGTTGCATTTACTTAAGTAACCATTTGATCTTTCCCAGGAGAGGATTTTGTATTGTTTCTTTTAATCTTCTCTGCATGTAGTTCACAAATGGTTCACTGAACTCTTTTAAGTTAATATTTGTGTTAATGGGCATGAGGTTGCTGGATCTACAACAAAACAAATAAAAATAAAGTTTATAAACTTCAATTAAAGAAAATAGTGTCTAGTTAATCTTGGAAGTGTCTGTTTTAATTACAGGCAAGTCCATAGTCTCACAAGGATTTGTGATGAGCATATACAGTTTAGATTGCTTATACATTTTTTTTAAAATTGCTTACCATGATTCCATTTATCATAATCCCATTCCAATATCACTTTGGCAAGGCAATTTAAAATATACTAGACAAAATAAAAATTAAAAAGACAAAACACTTTATGAAGGATTTCCATTGACTTTGATCAAATTATTCATGTTGTGTGATGTTCCAGCCTTTTCAGGATGGAACTCTTACCCCACAACTACAATAGAGCATGGTTTAATAGTCACATGATAAAGGTCCTTTGTGCTCCTAATAAAGTTAATGGAAGGTCTCCCATTAATCTATTTTTGACCATACTAGAATATGGTAAGTTATACACCAGTGTATACTGTGCTCCATTGATAGAAATCAAAACAGTTCCTTTGAATCAAGCTTGATGAGTATTAGGTCCAGTAGAAAAAATTCAAGTGTTCATTTCAAAAACTGCAAAATTTAACAACTTTGTCCATATCTAATTATTTTTATAGGACTATCTATACATGTGAAAATTTCTTTTCCCCATTTTTTGTTTTAAATATATTAGAAATCCAGAGACATTCATTTCCTAATGTCCTTCTAGCACTGTAAACTGGTTTTAATTTTAGCTAAATCCAGAATCTGGTTTCAAACAGAGTAAGTGACAAATCTTTGGTTATACGCAGAATGCCCAAAGGAGGAACTGCTGCCATTTTACGCTGAATCAGAATAGCAAATGTGTGATATTCAGTAGGAAAATCCATAAAGAAATGGGAAATCTGGTAAAATATATATGATGGTTCTAATCATGCAGAGCCAGGATCTGTATGAATTAATTTGTAATGCACAGAATATAATGTTACTATAATAATATGGAATTATAATTAATAGTCTTCAATTGGATGGCCTCACATTTAAGGCATGGTGGCCAGATTATAGTCAACTATACCCCAGCTGAAGTTTAGTGGAACTGCATAAGTATATAATAAAGGAGAAGTTGACTTAATGTACTAAACTATAAAACATCACTATCTATGGGAATTATTTTTTTCTATATTTTGATTTATTTAGCACTCCTGTTTTGGAAAAAAAATTAAACATGTCTTTTGCAGCTGTCACAATTAAACCAGTTGTTCTTTTAACTGTAAATTCTACAAGTACACTAACAATTCTAGCAAGTAATTTGAAATTAAAGCACTTTCCTAGCACCTGTAAAAATGTGCAAATGATGAAAATGGCAGTATGATGATTACTTTACAGATAAGCATTTCCTTCATCATCTTCAAGGACATTCAGATTTATGATCTAATCACTTGGCTCTTTAACGGGATGCATTTGAATCTGATTAAAGAGAAAAAAAAACCAGTGTAGATTTATTAATGAAATCTGCTTGACCTTTTCACTTAACATAGGTGTTTAAAACAGAGTGTAGCTTCCTAAACATTTCTACATTTTACTATCTATTGTTCCTATACATGGAATTATATGGGGTATATTTTTGCACATTGGCAAGTGCAGTTTTGGAAAATTATCTTTTTACTTCTCTTTTCTTGTACTTTAATTGCTTAACCTACATCCTAATTCAAGTTGCTCATAAACCTTAGCCTTTGTTGTAGGTCCGACAGCTGCATTATGTCAGTAGCAAGTAAAACGTTCACAAAGTTCCGGAATGTTGCAAGACATTTTATAGGTGCCGCAATAAAAGGCAAATTGAATTTACAAAAATGCATTTGTCACTGATTAAAAACTTACAAAGTTAATTGGAAACACTGTGTAGGTGTTGCCACACAACTAGAGGTGTAACGGGTGGTTTTAATTCAGAGTAGTAACTGTTCATATAGTATTGGCATTTTTATTAATATTTATTTTCCCTGGAACAAGCTGCCGTTTAGTTACTGGTAGATCTAGATTATGGGCAGAAATGATGAAGTATGAAAAAAATGTTAAATGAAAATCAGTGCTGACCTCCTGGCTCTCTTGTCAGGCTGTAGTTGCAGTGGACTCTGCAAATATCATTGAGTACCAGAATCTTTTTTGTAATGTCCCTTAGGAAACTTTTCTAGGGCCTCCCCCCACTTACTGTACTGTTGACCAGTTGTAACGGTGACACTACTATAATAATCTCAGTATATCAACAAATAAGGAGGAAAGAGGGAGGTAATCAGCAATCAGCACCCTCCCCCTGGAGCTGAGTGAATTATCTCCACATAATCCACTTAACCTTTGCCATTGCGGGACCTGGTAACCAGAATGTATTTCTAACTTGAGTCTTTTAATTGCCAGTTTATAGTGTCACTAGTCCAGCTCAGCTGGAAAGATGATGATAGCAAAATAGTTCCATAAGGCAATAGCTTTTCACCTCGGATAGGAGTCCTAGTTACTATGAGTCTGTTGGCCTGTTATTCTCTTGATCTGTTTTGGATGGTAATCTACAATGAATCCAGAAACAAGGGCCTTCATTTACCAGTGTGCTATTTTTGCTGCACACAGTTAAAACTCCAAGAATTGCAACTGAGTTACACTGATACAAATCTGAGAAAAACACAGATTTATTAATGTTTAGTGCTGAATCAGTCCCAGGATCAAGAAAAAAACAAAGAAACTTCAAATTTTATGCTTGGACAGCATTCTACAAAAGTCAGGTTGGAAACAACCAAGCAGTGTGAGAAAACTATGTTATGATTTCTTCTCTTACATGATCTCTACATGTTAGAAATGGTTTGTAAGATCACACTTCCTATTTCTTCTTCATCATTGTGTTCCAAACTAGTATATCACATAATTGACACTTTTGTTGAAATATTCTTAACAAGTAGATGGGAAAAATTTAAAATGTATACCTGAGGAGCTAAATGGTTCAGGGATTAGAAACGCTCTACAAGAACATTTTAACATATATGTAGGTTGTTGGTAGTTCAAATCCAACCAAAATATTAATTGATGGCTTCATGACAGCAAACTGGTATCAAATTACTTTCCAGTACATGGGTGTCCACCTACAACATCAACACCAATGGCAAACTTGATCTCAGCAGGGATATTAAGACTGAAGAGGTATAGGAACTGTACTATATTCCCAGTACTAAACTCCCAGTGTGCATCCACACATGCAGGCATGTTCATTTGCAGCAGCTCAAATAGGCCTGGCACAAATTAGAACCAGGGATTTTTGTCTCAGCGCACATGCCCGGGTATGAGCTTTGGTGTGATACA
>NW_017729031.1:57773951-57776131 GCF_001723915.1 Gavialis gangeticus
TAGAAACGCTCTACAAGAACATTTTAACATATATGTAGGTTGTTGGTAGTTCAAATCCAACCAAAATATTAATTGATGGCTTCATGACAGCAAACTGGTATCAAATTACTTTCCAGTACATGGGTGTCCACCTACAACATCAACACCAATGGCAAACTTGATCTCAGCAGGGATATTAAGACTGAAGAGGTATAGGAACTGTACTATATTCCCAGTACTAAACTCCCAGTGTGCATCCACACATGCAGGCATGTTCATTTGCAGCAGCTCAAATAGGCCTGGCACAAATTAGAACCAGGGATTTTTGTCTCAGCGCACATGCCCGGGTATGAGCTTTGGTGTGATACAAGTTGTGCCACTTGGGGCAAAATAACCCTGCTCAGCTCCTCCTGGATCTGCAGCCAGGGGGAGCTAGAGCCCAGGGCCAGTACCTGTGCTGGCCCCAGCGGTATAAAAACCTGTCCTGGAGAGCAGCTCAGGGCTGCTTGCCCTCTGGAGCTTCTGAGGCCCAGTCAGTTGGCATCTGAGCCACCCCTTGAGCCAGCTGGACTGCTGAAGCAGCCCTAACCTGGAGTGGCCATTGCCACCTCTATCCACTGCAGCAGTCTGGCAGTGGGGACTGCTGCCTGGCTGTGACCTGCTGCCACCTGCAACAGCATCTGTCCCCTTGGACCTGTGGCTCCATGGCTGCATGCCTGCCAGAAGACCCAAATGGGGTGTCCCCACTCTGCCATCTGGGCAGCTATCACCCAGAAGATGTGCTTCTTGTGGTGGCCCACATTGTACTGTCCAAGTGTGTCCTCATAGCCCCAAATGGCCAACAGGTCAGCCACCTCATCTGCCCTCCAGTGTTGGGGCACTGGGTCCCCAGTGTTGGTCCTGGACAGGCTCCTCTGCATGGGTCTTCCCACTTGTCTTATCCGTAGAGATCCTGGTGTTCCCTATTTAAAAATTGCAAATTCTCTTATAAGAAACCCAATTTCTCTCATTAAAATACCCCCAATAGTGTTCTTTTGCTATTATAATGAAATGCCACTATATATAGAGAGATCAGTTGGGCAACATTTTATTGATATATTTACAAGTTCAGAGCAATTTGGAAGCCTACTAGTGCCTCTAGCATCATAATAAAATAAATTCTAAATATCTATACACTTTGGCATTTACTTTTGGCTTTTTTATAATAGAAAAATCAGAGCTGCCCCTACTCCCTTTGCTCACCAGAATGTGCAGCCCTGAGCAGCACTGATATGCCAGTGCTCTGCCCCTGCCCTTGCCCTTCACTCTCAGCCCACAGCTTGCCCCCACCCCAGTCCCCTCACTCCTGACCCACGGGGCCAGGTATGTGGGTGAGGGGTTTATGGAGATGGCTTGGGGGTGTGGGGCTTGTGGGTGGATTGTTGGGGGGACTGTGAGTGTGGTGGGTCCATGGGGTGTGGCTGCTCAGGAGGGATGGGTCCTCTGGCCCCCACAGGTCATATTCCCCCCCCACAGCTCACGGACTGCCCCCCCCCACAGGGGCCAGAGCCCCTCTGCAGGACCCAGAGTCCCTCTGCAAGGGCTACAGCCTCCACCCCCGCAGGGGTCACATGCCCTCCTGCAGGGCCCAGAGCCCCCCTGCAAGGCCCACATAGAAACATAGAATCATAGAAGTAGGGTCAGAAGGGACCTTATAGATCTTCAAGTCCGACTCCCTGCCAGGGCAGGAGAAAAAGACTGGGCTCAAATGATCCCAGCTAGGTAGGCATTAAGCCTCCTCTTAAAGACCCCCAGGGTAGGAGCCAGCACCACTTCCTCTGGAAGTTGGTTCCAGATCCCAGCCACCCTAACTGTGAAGTAGTTCTTACAGATGTCTAATCTAAACCTCCTCTCCAGCAACTTGTGGCTGTTATGACAGGGGGTGCTAGGGGAAACAAGGTCTCTCCCAAACCAAACAAGGTCCCCCCAGTGAGTTTATAGACTGTCACCAGGTCCCCCCTCAGCCTTCTCTTGTGAAGGCTGAACAGGTTCAGGTCCAAAGTCTCTCATTGTAGGGTCTGCCCATAGTCCCCGGATCATTCGGGTGGCCCTCCTCTGGACCCTCTCACTGTTGTCCACATCCCTCCTGAAGTGGGGTGCACAGAACTGGACACAGTACTCCAGCTGTGGCCTGACCAGTGTTGCATAGAGGGGGAGGATCA
>NW_017729031.1:57776267-57784294 GCF_001723915.1 Gavialis gangeticus
ACCCTCTGAGTGCGACCCCTCAGCCAATCTGCAATCCATCTGACTGTGTAGGCATCAATGCCACAGTCACCCAATTTCTTAATGAGGATGGGGTGGGAGACAGTGTCAAAGGCCTTGCTGAAGTCCAGAAAGACTACATCCACGGCAACACCTTCATCCAAGGCTTTTGTGACCTGATCATAAAACGCAATCAGGTTGGTCTGACATGACCTCCCCCTAATGAAACCGTGCTGGTTGCCCTTGAGCATCATCTCTGAGGCCGGCCCATCACAGATGTGCTCCATGATGATCTTCTCAAAGAGTTTCCCTAGGATTGAGGTAAGACTGACGGGCCTATAGTTGCCCGGGTCCTCCCTCCTCCCTTTTTTAAAGATGGGGACCACGTTGGCTACCTTCCAAACATCCAGCACCTGGCCCGAGCACCATGAGTGCTCATAAAGCCATGCTAAGGGCCCTGCAATAACCCCTGCTAGCTCCCTCAACACCCTGGGGTGGAGAGCAATTGGACCCACTGATTTGAACATGTCCAGCCCCTCCAGAAGCTCTCTAACCCAGTCCTCCCCAACCTGAGGTCTGGAGGCGTTCCCCTTGAGTCCTTCTTGCATCATGCCCCCCACCCCCCATGGAGCTCCAGGCCCCCACGCAGCCCACAGCTCACCCACATTATCAGTGGCCATCGGGGCACTTGGGGCCTCCTGGCACAGCCCCCCCCATGCAATGTGGGACAGCACAGGGCAGCACGGCTTGGCTTCAGCCACCTGGCATCTGGCACTGCCTGTGTTATATTGCACAGGCCCTGCCCGGCTTGGTATGTAATCTGCCCTTGACTCTGAGATGCCTCCTTCTGACCCTCCTCACACTACAGCTGAAGAACCATGTTATTACCAGTAATTGTTTGTATTGCAGCATTATTTCCTGGGGATCAGGGCCCATTGTATTCACACTGTATGTGCTGATAGTGAAAAAACAGTCCTAACTCAGAGCTCACTGTCTGTTGCTTCTCTGGTCATGGTCATTTGGATAGTTTCTTAATCAGGATTATTTGGAAGTACTCTCTTTCTTGCTCTCTCTCTCGTCTCACAGGCTTCAGGTGCCTATAGCTGCTTTAACTACAGCTTTCTATCTCCTCTTGTCTTGCACAGTCTCCTTCTACCTTGTTACATCTTCACCTATCCCTTCCCAAATTTCATATTTGTCTAAGGTTTTAGTTTTTGTTTCATAAAATGAACTTTCTTTTCATGACATGGCCTCCTGCCCAACCCCCAAGCTGGAAGACCAGGGTATTCCCCTTAGTCTGGTCTTTATCCTTGATATGTTCGACATGGGAGGCTCTACTTGTAGCTCTTGGGGTTACAGAGACAGGCCAGCCATTCCACTACATAAAAGTAGGAATTATATGTACCTACAGTCCACCAAAAGGAAGCCTTCCCATGAGAAACCCTAGTGTCAATACAAACACAGAACTGCTTTGGGGAAACAAAACCAAAACAGGTGAGCTATTGTTCACCACAATCTCTTTGTTTCTTCTTCTGAACACGCTGATAGAAGATAAAGATATATCAGCAACAGGAGAAAAGTAGCAAAGACAACCTTGTCTATTATTTGAACCCTTCATAATGCATCCCAAACCCTAACATTAAGGGAAAAGCAATCAAAAGTGAAAATGAAACCCAGAGTAAAAAGTAAGAGAAATAGGAATTGCATAGGTGCTCTCAATATCACTCAAGCTTTGTTGCCATGGCTGTTCCACCATAGGATGCTAATTATTGACTTTTCCTTGGACAGCTACCACTAGAGTGGATGAGATATCACTGGTCTAATCAGCAAGAACTTCTGTGCATGTTGTTGCTCAGAAATCTCACAATAGTTGAGGAAATACTAACACTGATAATAACAGCTCCTGAGTTTCACACCTCCTTCTGAGTGGTTGATTTACAAACCCAGAGTCTTCCTGAAAAGAGAATGACATGATAGAATACCATCCTGTATAACTACACAGGAGGAGGACAAAAAATGGTAGTAATAAAATAGAAAACATTTGGATAATATTACTCGGGAGTAGCCATCTAGTTAAACTAGCAAAGGGACTGAGCAATAGGGCTGATCTGCTTCTTCACAAGAGGAAGTAAGACAAATTGAAACAACAATATCTTTTCATTACTAATGGAAGGCCTCCAATTTTTTTCTAATTGACTTTGGTTTGGGTGGGTTTCCAAAAGTTCAGGATTGAGATTTTCAAAACAGAGTAGGGTTTTAATTGCTCTGTTTTGAAATTTTTGAACAGAATGCTTGCCTGAACTTCTCCAGTCTGAAAGTTTCTCAATAACATGAGCTTGTTGATACTTTCTGGTTCTGGCATGGTGAAAATGACTTGGGCATAACTGTCAAATTATACCAAGAAGAAAAGGGACTCTTGGAATCATCTCTTCCATATTTCCCTTCAGAACTTTAGAACCACGACAGCAAAGGTTGCCCCCAAACGATTAATCTACCCTGACCTTTATGCTCAATGAACCAGTTGAATAGGACTGCAGATGCACAGTTTGCTTTGTGTTAAGTAAATATGCCAGCGATATGGACATGTTAGGTTTAACTGATAGTTACTGTAATTAAGTCATTACATAGCTGCTCAAAAGCTAAAATAAAAGAAAAAAATTGTTTCAAAGCTAGTTTTGAAAACTTTAGGAAATATTTAGTTTGATTTTTGACAAAGGTTCAAGTGAGAGTTTAGTGTAATGAAACAAATTCACATCTCATTAAATCCTGGATTGAGGTAAGTAGAAGTTTAATCTGTACTGTCCCCTATATGGTAACAGGAATTGTGAAACAGCATGCTTTGAAATGAGAATACACAATATTGTTGCCTTTGCCAGTCTCTAAATAACTGATGACATCACTGGCAGCATCTCAATACATACCTTTAAAGCACTTCTAAGTAATTTTAGAGTAAGATAAAGTACACAGAGAATGGAGCAAAAGCAGACAACTGGAATAGATCATTTTGTGTGAGACGGCAGCATGGTGAAAATGTGAAAATTGTGGATAGATCCTGTTTCATGTATCCTTTCTTTATTAAAGCTACAAAAGACTAAAGTAACCTTGGGGTAGCCCCAAATGCTACCACTGAAATGGTGTCAGGCTGAAAGAATCCAGTGGTCAACTGCAGACACAGATGGCTAACAACCTTTTCATCTTCTCATATTCATAGGGGAACCTCACCCTGAGGATATCAGTTTAATTGTTTTCCAAAAAGGTTTTTCATTGTTTTTTGGAAAATGTAATATTTTAACCATGTGGAAAATGAAGAAGCACATGGCATATTCCATCTGGACATCATGTGCAAATAGCTAATCTAAGAAGAGATCATTCTGAATTTCCAATCACATATATTCTGACTCTGACTAATAGGCATTAAAAGTGTGTCTCTGTGTGTGGGGAAAGACCACAATTACATAGAATTCTATATATGCTAGTAGTTACTTCAGAATAAAATACCACTAGATGGCGTTCAAGAATATGCAGTATTTCCCTGGGTTTTGTAGGACCAATGACATTTCTTAATGTTGTGTGCATTTTAAATGCTTTCTTTGATACAGCTCTTTACACACAATTCTTGCCATCCAGTAATTTTTCATAGTGCAGACCATATTTTAATAGAAAGTTTGTCTAGTGAACTTATAATACCTCTACTGATGATAACAAAAACCTTTGGCCTGGTAGTTATACATTACTTGAGACTACAGCACCTGCTTATAGGAAAACAACCTTAGGAATCACTTCGTTATTTTAAGCTTTCCTGGTAGGTCTGATCCCTGATGATAGCTCCATATTTCCCTACCCATTTAATGTAGTAGATTTTTACAAAAACTGTTCTTTGAAATGAAGAACATAGACTGCCTATACATATGCTTGGGGAGGTGGGGGCAGGGGCATTTTAATTAGACAGCTTCCTAGAGAGCCACTCTAATTAAAATGCAGCAGTGTCATGTGTATTAAGCCCCTGCATGTTTTAAAATGGCAGTGGGATGCTTTAATTAAAACTCTTTCAACAAGCTTTATTTAAAGTGTCCTAGCAGCCATTTTTAAACCTGTGGAAGCTTTTACATGTGATACTGTGGTGAGGTGAGAGCATTCTAATCAGAATGTGGAGCAGAACTGATTAAATGAGTCTGCTCCAACATGTTCCAATTAGAATGCATTGGAGCATGATTAAAGGGACCCTAGGTGGTGGTGCCTCTAGATACCAGGAGGTGGTGCCAACACCAGAGGTATGATTGTGCACCCTTGAGTCAGAGAGAGCTTTATTATAGACTTCAAAAGAGAGTAGGACTGAGCCATTACAGACAGCCCATTCTGTGGATCAGCAGCAAATTTGACATGAAGCACAGTATATATAATAATTTATAATCACACTATAAATAGTATTATAAGTCCTACTCTAATTAGAAATCTGTTCCTACCAAACAGGTTACAGTAGCTGTCCTTAAAATGTTAAAGCCCCTGTACTTAAGACTGTGGCTGATGAATCTCTAACAGCAGAACAAATATTTTAAGGGCAAGCTCTGTAGATAATTTAGACTGAATTTTCCATAAAGTGCTTCACCTTTTGAAACTGGTTTCAATATGATGTTAAGGGACACATCTAGAATAATGGACTTGAATATTAAAATACTCAGTCTCTCACAGTGACACACAGTTACCAGAAAGCAGCTTTCCATCACTGCTGCTGTGAAATTAAAACATGGCATACAGCTAGGAGAACAACGGCACGCTCATAATTGATTTGTACTTTTCATTTAAATTAAATAGTGTTCAGCTGTTTGGTGGATAATTCTCAAGTGGCCTGACTAAGCTGATATTGCTAATGAATATAACCAGTATATTACTCCAGTCCCATCACAGCTATGCCATTTTCTGAGGCCTATACAGCTTAGATTTTTTTAAAAAGTCATTACTTTGAGTGCTTTGTAAGAATTTTCTAGCACATTTCAAGGAAAAATCCTGGAAGCCTATTTTTATTTTATAACTGTCAGCTGCTGCAGTTTTAGATTATTTTTATATTAACCTGTTTACCATAACAAAATTTACTCTATTTAAAAGAAGAAGCGATTCATGACAACTTCATGGATGGAAGATGTAAATGTGTGCCTATACATTCACTATGGGTATAATCCTGACCCCAGAGAAATCAATGGGACTTTTTCTGTCTTCAAAAGGATGAAGATTTCACTTTGTGCATTAGAACATTCTAAATTCTAGTATCAGTAATAGTACTATATTTCCTATTGTAAAAATAGGGAAAGAGTGCTGAGCCGTTAATGATCCCTGCTATACTTGAGAGATATTGTCTAAAAGTATGTTTTATACTTATTTTCTTTTAGTAGTCTAGGAAAGCTCCTTTCTAGACTTTCTTTTATATTAGTTTAATTTCTCTTGCACTTGAAAGGTTGAATATCTTTCTTGAGCAAATAAAGATATTTATTTTGGTTATATTTTTCCACACATAATGAGCTCTTATGTACTTTCAGTGCAAGCAATTTTAACTTTAGATTAAGGGAAAGTAAAGAACAAGAGTAAAAAAAGCCCTGTGAGACAGCACAGTAAAACTCTTCATTGTAACAGGCTGCAGTTGACCGAACTTCAGACAGAAGGCTCCCTGAAATGTACAGGTGCAGTATACCGTAAATGAAATTATAAGTTACGTAGCTATATACCCCACAGTGTTCAGCTGCTCAGTATATGAGAGTATGTTCCTGCCTTTTCTAAGCTTGGGAATTTTACATTTGGTTGATATTTTTTAAAGTAACAATGAAGCAACCCAGGACTGGACCTATTTCTCAGACTCTCAATCTGTTGATCATCTACACAACGTGCAATGTTTAACTGCAGTGATGTAACAGTTAGGCACATTACTCCTGTCACTAACTGAATGTCTGTAAAAGCTATGTGTAAAAGAAGACTTATATACTTCTCAAATTCAACCTAAAATGTAACTATAATTTCAGGTTTCCAAACAGAGGCTACATTTTGCAACGTCATATGCAAATGAAGTCACTTAGAAACCTTCAATACTGCAAGTAGATCATGAACTACCATCATCCTTCTATTTCCTACCCCTCCCCCCACCCTGCTTTGTTACAATTCATATGTTTTCTTTTATGTTCATGACTATGTTTATGCTGTGTTTGCTGATCCATCCAGACAATATGCCATGTGCCAGTTCTCTCTCTTGGGAGAAAGATCTATCAACGAAAAAATACACAGCATAATTAAGAAATGATGTGGGTTTTTTGCTGCTCATGATTTTCCTTTTATTTCCTTTTCATTTAGAAGCTACTTTAACAGCAGATGTTAACAGCAATTTTGATACTGCTTCAAAGATTCACAGTAGATGTAATATATTTATACACTAAATATTTTTAATTTCCAGTTTTGCTGTGTGAAGCATCTACTTGGGTAGCCAGAATGGATGATTAGGATGGAAACAGGGACAGGGGAAGAAAGTGAGGAGTCATAAATAACACACCCAATTTTACAAAGATAGAGAAGGAGAGAGATCTGGAAAGTAGTGACTCTAAAATGGTTTAGAGTCTTGATGGATAACCACCTGCCCATGAACTCCCAGTATGATGCAATGCCTAATAGTGCCAATGTGATTCTTGAAGATATAAACAGGGGAATTGTGGGCATGCCTACATAAGATGCTAGAAGCACAGCAGACTAATTCTACTGCGCATTAGCACGTCAAAGTGAAACCTGTGCTAATGCACTAATGTGCAGTAGAATTAGTCTACTGTGCATTAGTGTCATGTAAAAACATGTACAGTAGCCCTAATTACAGCACATTTAGTACCTGTTATTACAGGTACTAAACTTAATACACTCTAATTATGGTGCATTAATGCACATGTAGACATGCCCACTGAGTAGAAGAAGAGTAATGTTTTTTTACAATGTGGAGTCCCGTTCTGGTGTATCACTTTCAAAAGGATGTTGGGAAAATGGAAAAGGCTCAGAAAAGAGCTACAAATTGTGTCCTGTAACCTGCTTTACATGGAGATCACAAAGAAGTCCAATACAGTTTATGCACAGAAAGGTTAAGAGTGTATAAGATCAATAAATATCTATGTGATGATGTGTCATAATAGGAGGCTCTTTAGCAGACACAAACATAGCAAGTTCTGATGGCTGAAGCAAGAGACATTTAGACTGGAAATAAGGTGTACATTTTTAATACTGAGGCTATTTAGTCATTAGAGGCTATTTAGCCACTTGGTGGCTTCTCCTTTGCTTGTCAACTTTAGGTCAATGTCTGTCTAAAGATATGCTCTAGCTCACCCAGACATTAAGAGCTTGATGCACAGATCACAATATGAAAGTATCTGGCCCTTTTATATAAGAAGTCAGACCATGTGATCAAAAAAGTTTCATAGGGTCACAGGAAAGTAGGGATGAAAGGAACCTCACAAGGTCATGTACTCCTGCTCACTACTGGATTGTCCCCAAGCCATCCCAGCCAAGTGTTTGTCCAACCTGCCCTCAAAAATTGCCAGGGATGGAGATCCCACAACTTCTTTAGGAAGGCTGTTCCAGAGCTTGATCACCCTCACAGTCAGAAAGTCCTTCCTTATCTCCAACCTAAATTTCCTCTGCTGCCGCTTGAGTCCATTGCTCCTGGTCCTATCCCCTGTGGCCACAGAGAAAAGCCCATCTCCATCCTCTTCATAATCATATTGGAAGGTATTTGAAGACTGTTATTAAATCCCCTCTCACTTTTCTTTTCTACAGACTAATGGTCTTCTGGCCTTAACGTCCATATAAAGTGTAGCAGGACTAATAGTTAACTCCTTGTTCAAATTTATTGCCAAGAATAAATTACCAAAGAAGCATGAGGGTGCCTATCTATCCACATCAGCATGGCTACTGTGCATGCAGCAATGTGAGCAAGTTCATGTATTTGTCTAAATGAATCCTTGACCCTTCTGTGTTAAGTACAGGTTTCCCTTGCCTCAGAAAACAACACAAGA
>NW_017729031.1:57789294-57798552 GCF_001723915.1 Gavialis gangeticus
TCTGTGTTAAGTACAGGTTTCCCTTGCCTCAGAAAACAACAACACTGTAAATAGCATGGTATGTTTTGGGACAATCCACAAGGGGCATGCCTAGCATAAATGTGCCGACTCAACAGGCATAAATTTTTAGTTACAATTTACTCACACAAATAAAAGCACAAAACAAAAAATAATCATCTAGGAAGAGCAGTGAAACTGGTTCCTCAGATATGTCTGAATCCCGTATGTTCCTAGCAGTCTTTTCACTGAAAAAGCTGCTACAACACACTGAGCTCCATTTAGTGAGATGGGTATTTTTACTCCACAGAGTTCCCTGATGCTTGAGAGATGTTGTTTCCCATCTGGTGGAATTTCCTATCTGTATGACTTCTGAAGAAAATGTTGAAAATAGTCAATATTTTTAAAAGACAAAGAATAACCTCTTGCTTCTGTTTTATCAGTCAGGATCAGATGAAAGCTGAAAGATGTGAATTTTTAATCCTAGCAGTTTGGTCCTGCACTGGCTGAACATTCAAATCTCCCAATGAAGTCCTAGCTGGAAACGCAGGCTGCTGTGTAAAACTCATTTTAAGAAAGCTTTCTGAGATATTTTACCAGCCACATAGAGGAATATTGGAAGTTACAGCTTGAGTAAGTTTCACAAATTTTATGTCAGACACCACTGATTTCAATGAATCAGTGGTGTCAGAATAAGTAGTGTAACACTGATGAATCACTAGTGTAAAACTGATATAGTGCAGTAGTGAATATGGTTCAACTGAATTATTTTAGGTTTTAAAATTTTAAAATAATCCAGTGTTCCATGATTAGGAGTACTTGCATGGTGTCCTTTAGCTTTATTTTGTTATTTTTAACCGTATTCTTGCAAATGAGGTATTTGTTTTCTGCCAAAAATACAGAAGTGTATGTATTTAAATATCCTGTATCTATTTGCTACTCCACATAAGATTTCTATTCTCTATAAATTTTTGTCATTTTGCATTATAATTGAATCTCAGTCTACAGAAAAATTAGTGACATATTAAAGAATATTTCTTTAATCACAATTTCTGATTGCCAGTAACGTTATTTCTAAGGTAGATTTTAGATGACTAACAAATCTTCCATTTTATTGGCTGTCTCATTTTGTCCTCTTTCATATTTCACATTTATGATGCATTCAGACATTCCCTGTTTTGTTAAGTAGGAATCTGTGTGGTCTTTGATGTAAGACATAATTTATTTGACAAGGAAATATGAGATGGTGCCCTGAATCTGTATTTAATTGATGGATTGAGAATTTTTAGCATTGCAAAAAGATAGATTCTCATCCAGCATGTCACAGAAGTAGCTTTTTGTTAATCTGTTCTCCTGTGAGTGAAAATATATGTATATTTATTTTGGGAAGTTTTTAAAATTCTGTGTTGAAAGTGTTGACTAGATTTTCACATACCTCTGAAATCCAGGTAATAAAAAGTGATTTATGCTATTATTCTTTTATAAGGATGTTTTTACACTTGTTAAAGGGAATGCACTGTTTCTGCAGTTTTGTGGTATATGCTATTCCACTTGGCAAATGAACACTGATCTTGGAATGGAAGAACAGTAAGGTTGCTCCTCAAGCCATTGAAAGTTTAGAAAAATTGGCTTCTTTTTAAAACCTCAGTAAGTGGTAATTATGACATTTGTGTACATCACTTGTACATCACTCCTCTAAAAAGGATGATACAGCACATGGAGACCTCTCACTGACTTCAGTGGAAGGTAGAAGGTAAATAAAGTTGATCTTTGACTCTTCATCTTGTATTCTCTGCCATCCTTTGCATATTTCTGTTTATTGCCCTGCATCTTCCTGTAGACAGTGTCCTCAGTTTAGGACCACTATTTGTTCTTCCCCATGATTTTAAAATTTCTGATGATATTCATTGCTCCCAATGATTTTTGCAGAATTGCTCATCTGGAAAATGAAGGAATCATCTGCTTTGCTGCCAAAAATCCAGCTTCTTGATCTAGATATTAAGGAAGTGATTTAAGAACAGCGTGGCTTCTGGCAAGTTACCAAGCCACTGGAGAGCACATACTTAATTTGCCTTTGTCTTCTCTTAGCAAAAAAACCTACAGATGAAATTACTGAATAGTTACTATGGACTAAACACCAGTGTGGGTTCCATTATTGAAGTCATTAGAAATTTTACCACTGACTTTAAAAGCAACAGAATTTGGCCATAATACCAGAACACTGATTGTTAACCAGGAGATTGATCCTGTTCTATTGAAGTCAGTGCAAGGTCACTGACTGAAGTCCATATAACTGCTTTATGGATATACCTGTGGCAACTGAATTCAGAATATGATCTCTTAATGCACAGTTATTTCTAAAGTATCCAGCTGTCCTTTTTGTAAGGAAAACAAGCTAATTTACAAAAATGTTAAACATTCTTTGAATTCAGTTAAGACTGTATATAGGAAGAACTGTGGATAATTTGAAAATATTTGTACTCGTGGGATTTCATTGGTGACAGTATATTTCTGCTTTAGGGATTTGATTAATTTTCTACTGCTAATCATAAAAAAACAATAAATTATTTCTCTTCTTTGTTAAAAAAAAGAATCTTGGAAGCTACTTAGTCTCTATAATTTGCTTCTGAGAAATGACTAAGAAATAGTCAAGTGACTGGTAATTTTTCATACAACATCAAATGCAAGCAAAACAACCAGTGGGTCTGGTATGTATTTCTGAATGCTTAACAAATGAAGGATGGCTGTTCAGGCTTTAAAACTGTGGTTATTTCTTGATATTTATTTAGAAACTGAAAAACAGGAATACTTCTGTTGCCTATAGAAATGATTTGGCAAGTCTTCTTTAAGAAAAATATACCTGGAAGGCCCTTACATCAGGCCTCCAATGTACCATAGCAGGTATGACAGCAAAATTACAAAGGTAAGCAGACAGCTTTTGAACGCTCTGGAAATTCTTAATAAATTATTTCACTAAATGTCTGTTTCTCCCTTTTCTCCTCCCCAATCCAGTCAACGTAGCTAAAAACTTTTCTTGGTTTGTTGTACTTCCTGATCTAGGAGGTCTTTTCTTTCTTATCATCTTGCAAACTGGTAAATTTGAGTACTGTACAATGTCCTGTGGATAGGATGGTCATCGAGGTACCTCAAGAATAGAGGACAGTTGCATTTAGTGCAACTGTCCCCACCACCATAAATGTCACATGCCTTCTGAGGCTGGGGCACATGGTGAGCTTCCATCGGTGGCGGTGTCAGCGCTGGGGGCGGGCTGTGCAGGGAGCTCCCGGAGGCAGCCACAGTGGTGTCGTGTGGTGAAAAATAGAGGACATAAAGGTGCCCAGTTTCATATCAATAGAGGACAGAGGACCAGCAAACCCGACTGTCCTCTATAAAACTGGATGAATGGCCGCCCTACCTAGGGTGGGTCATCATAGGAACGATGATGTCCTGACTTGTATTGCTATTCTGGTTCTTTGGCAGGATTATTGACATCATGGCTACTTACATATTTGTCTAGAATGGGACGAAAAGATATTTGTGTAAACTCATTTACAGGTGTTGGGTATATACACTATAAACCTATTTTTTCCTTCATTACCTTAATGCCCTTGAGCCTTTCATTCTAGTGGATTGTCTCCTTAATTTGTAATAGATCCTCTGTGAAATTTTGTCAGCTTGCACTCTTGGGGGGAATGCTCTCTTCTCCCAAATACTCCACAACTTACATTGCACTCATTTCTCTCTCTGTCACCATGCCACATTTAATTAGGAACATTTTATAGGCCTTTATGAATTGTTCCCCTCACCCTAAATTCTACCATCCAATTTCATTTTATTTCCTAAAGACACATTTTAATTGTTTAATAGAAAATCAAGTTTCACCCCCCAATGCTTTTCATTGGCTAGGGTGACAGGGAATACTCAGAAAATGGGACTACTAAAAAAACCCTGCAGTATTCTTCATAGAAGGTGTCATGTCAGCAACACTGCACACTGAGGTCCTCTTTCCACAGAAGAGGTACATCCTGGGGAAGAGCAGTATAATAGTCCTGTCAGTATACTTCAGGGCTCTTTTGCCTCACTGCTAATAATGCCAATTAGAATGTGAAATTGGATAGCAGGTTTGTAACGTGTCCACTAGCATAACAGTTATACCACATACTCATGTTGCATAGGCTGTTGGTCAGCCATTACCTGGTAAGGGCTTTTTACTCTTTAGTAATCTCAGGCTAATCCCCCAGTCACCAAATATGAAATGCCCTGTATCCCACTGTTGAACCATCCCTTCCCCATTGAATGTCCCTAGCTCTCCTTCTAAATTCCCATAATTTCTAGGCAGTGTTTTTCTACTGCTGAGAATGGGCACATTTTCTGTCTTTTCAGCTTATTGGCAGTATCCCACCTGATAAATAACAGGAGTTAAACACTCAAAATATAATCAGAAGATACAGCAGGCTAACCTGCTATGGATTAACTGTTTTCCGTGGTTCTGAATGTTATCCAGGAAACCACAGTGGGGCTGTGGAGAAGAATCACCGACTGTAAACTATCAAATAATATTTACTGATTTCAGGCTAAGGAAGAGGCAGATAATATTTATTTACTAGTCTGGCAAACAATGACAACCTCTGGTAATTTTCCTTAATAGAATAAAGGGACACTACATTACGTTTACAAACCAGTATTTTCTTTGTAAAAGCATAAGGCAAACAGAGATTTGTTGCAGTTGTTGTTGTTATTCTAATGCCTTAGAAAGCCTGTAGAGACTCTAATAACGAGTTTGAAATCCTAGGAGTTTTACTTGAACAAGGATTACCCGATCAGGCTCAGGCACTATGTTACAAATTAAAATTAAAAATAAAATAAAAGTAATACACAGCAATGGTGCTTTTCAATTCCAACACAGTCCCTCTTATTTTTAACTTGCCTGCGACTTCATGTGATAAAATAATCGACATTTTTCATCATTATGTCTTTATATCTTTCATAAGAGAATCACTCTCCTTGTTATCTTTATTCACTGCTGTAAAAAAAGATAATGTTTCTTACTTCATAAAACAATGCCTTTTTTTAAAGGTTTCATTTTAGAGCTTGTGTTAGGCCATGATGAATTGCTGAATGGTTGATTTCCTGACACTCTTTCTTACTAACCTTTCCTGACAGCTTCTGGATTGCTCTACCTGGTAATTTGCACTATAATAATGGCTACAGTGAGATGTCTCCTAACTATTTCCTTTATTTTTAACAAGATTCTTAACACCCTCTGTAGGTGACAAAATGCAATTACAGACATGAAGTGTCCCCTGGAGGATGGTTGCTCACAGATGCCACCAGAACTTTAGCAGTGCAACTGTTAAATGAAATGAAAACAAAGAATCAGATTCTCTAAACATCCAGTTCAAATAAAAATTTAATTAAAAGTTATGAAGGCATTTTATTGATTAACAATCTTAGTAATTAAATAGCGTAGTTGACATTTTTTTCTGTTGGATTTGTTCTTCCTTGGAGATCTCTAATTGTTGTATAGCTTTACATTTATTGATAACTCTGTTTGATGAATACAGATGCCACCTTTTATAGTAGTCGTTGACAGAGTAATCATATTGTGAGAAACACCAGGCTTATGTAGTAACAGCTGTTGCAGTTATACATGCTGACATCCATTGGGAAAATGTGTTTGCTGCTATCATGGGTACACAATAAATGGAAGGTGCAATAAAGCGCAAGCTAACATTTTGAAAATCCTTACAACTCTAGGAACTTTATTGCAGATTACAGGCACTTTGATCTCTGTCCAGTACTTAAGTCTTAATTATCAGACTAATTGCACAGACTATGTTCATTTTCAGTGGTAATCCTTTTGTGATTAGCTTCTGTGTTCAATAACTGACTTATCCTTTAATTAAAAGGACTATTAACCTTAAGGCTGCTGCTGCAGCTTGGGATTAAACCTATACAGAGTTAATATTTAATATCATTGTAAAAGCCTTTGGTGAAAGGTGTAGAATGAAAATATACAGTGATTCCCTTTACTGTAACTTGCTTTACTGTTATATAATAAAGCTAGCTGCTAAAGTATGCTTTACTTTGACATCATACTAGCTTACATCCACTACAGACATGCAAAAACATATATGCACATTGATTTAATGTTCTGAGCCCTGTTCTCATTATAAGGATAGCCTGTGTACATGTACATTACTGGGGATGTAAGAGTCCTCCCAATTTTTAATACTTCTCATTATAAGGATAGCCTGTGTACATGTACATTACCTGAGGATGTAAGAGTCCTCCCAATTTTTAATACACATTTATGACCTGTGGGTGGTCTGAAATGGAATTCAACAGCTAATATCTATGGTCCCACTTTGCCATCATTAAAATTTTTTTGCATTGATATTCTGTGAAATTTACTTTGATCCTAGGACCTCAAATTATTGAGATCACACACACACACACACACACACACACACACACACACACACACACACACACACACACACACACACACACAGAGTAAGATATTTTAAATGAAATGTTCTGGAGGAAAAGGTACTGTAGTTTTGCTCAGGGCCATTGCAGTGTAGCTGATTGAAAGACAAAGACGTAAATCCTAAACCATCAATACAAAAGTGAATAGAGCTTGCCAAGAAGCCAGATGCTGTTGTGGGAAGCACTGTATATCTCTTCTAGCTTGGCATCTGGGTCCCACAATGAACAGCCATTTCCAGTGTGTAACCATGGCTCAAAGTTCCTGTGCTGTGCTAATCAAAAAATGCCTGGTCTCCTATTCTTAGTTTGCCTTCTATAAAAAAGCCCACCTGAAGTTAAACCCTCCAAAGATCCTTAAGCAAGTCAAGTATTCTCAAGTCTTCTCCTAAAGCCACACACATAAGTACAAAAGCTCATAAAAGCCTTCCTCAGGGCCCTCACTTGCATGCCAAAACATTGTATCCATCATATTATCTCCAAACACTCTAATAGTGGCGAAGAAAGCTGATCATACCTGGTCCTGTTCTTTGGAGTTTACTATAGGTACTCACTGTACAGCTTGCTTGTGTTAAAATATATTCCAACTTGTTTGTTTGTTTGTTTTCAGGAAGGACTAGGGAACACAGGTATCCAAACAGTGGATCAGAAGACTTATTCATTAAATTTAAGGAAGGGGTAGATTTCCAGTCTTGTTCATGCCAAAGACTATGGTAAAACTCCCATTCACTTTAATGGCATTACAATTTGGCCTTCTTAGAAAAAAATCTATGATTGTTTTCTACCGGCCATACTCTAGTTAAATGATAAGCAGCATAAAATTGAATTGCTTTATCTCAATGGTACCTTATTTTTATCATTCAAATTGTGTATGAAATGGATGACTCAACCTGACTGGTTCCTGAATAAAGGAGATGAAAAGAATATTGTATTTGAAATCAGGAGGGAGGTGCATGATTTCAGGTTCTCTGTTATTGGCTGTTGTTCTGTACTGACATTGAAGTTTGCTGTGTACAAGACATGAAGGCAGTTTCTGCCTCCCCCAAAATTCCCAACCCCCTGAACCAGTTCCACCTTGAACAGATGAACTGATCTCAGCATTCATGACAGTAAACAGGTGTGCCAGAAGCAACAAGAAACAAGTGTGCCAGGAAGCAAATCAAAAGACAGTGCAGTCACTGTAACAATGGTATAAAATGAGTACAGTGTTAAGCTAGTAGGCAATATTATTTGATGCTAGTTTTAGTTTCTGGGTCACATTAAAGAGCAAGGTGGAATAAACTGATTCAATTAGGAGGTCACTTCAGTCTAAGTAATACTCCCAAAATCTATTTCAGAGAGAAGCCACCACAATTGCCATAAGTGTGTGAGTTGCCACCAGAGTCAGCTCCTTCATCAGGAGCAAACAAATCCCAAGTTGTCTTAAATTATTCACATAGGTTGCAGAGGTGTGACAATTTTTGCCTGATCTGGCCTCAGAAAGTAGTTTATAGCTGTGACCAAACAGAAGTGCACAGATGCAGACAGATTCAAAAATGTTTGATTGAGTGAAAATCTGACTCCTTATTGCAGGAGGTATCAGATAAAGACATTTCAAAATGTAGTGTCTTTTGTAACTTGTGTCTGCAGTGCTCCCAGGCTGTCACTGTTTTCAGAATGGGGGAAAGGAAGCAGAGGGAGTTTAGTTTGGGTTTTTTTCAGTCCCTCCAGGAGGGTGGGGTGGGTATATTGGAGCCCCCAATATTGGAGGTGGGGGTGGGGAGGGAAGTGCTCCAAATCACCCACCCTACCCTTCAGCAGCAGCAGGGGAGCCACAAGAATGAACTCCCTCCGGTGTGTCTCCTACCCTCCCATTCTGAAAATAGTGAGGACTGACAGAGAGCCATGGCCATTGCTATGGGTACTTGGCTACAGGCTCCCAGCCAGCAGCTAGATTCCCCTCCATGCTGGAACCAATAGTGAACTTCTGTTTGGTTTGGGATAACACTGTAACTCAGAACGCTTTGCAAAAATTGTTCTGAGTTACAGCTGGGAGCTTTCCTTCTGTCTGCACCCATGGAAGACCTAAGTCACAGAGATAGACACCATCTCTGCCATACTTTCTAGATAAAAGGAGTGATGTAGAGTGGTATCTAATGCAGTCCAAACTACCTCATTATTTCTTCCTGTGACTTCACATGCACACTCCAGATGAGTGGTAACAGAAATGGAGAGATCAGAGAAATACTACACAAATTCTGCCCCAGATTGATTAGAATTATTCTATCATGACTCCATGAGTAGTCCTCTTGAAGTCATGAGACTACTTATTGATTAAAGTGTTAATTGAAATAAGAAAAACTGTGATTTTTGATATAGTAAAAAATATATTACTATATTACTCTTAGCCCCCTGGGAATATGGTTGCGTCTTTAAATTTGATTGTGTAGTTATTAGCACAACAGAATCCTGAAAAAAACCCACAACCCTCTTTTTGGTGACAAGGGCAGAAACCTCTTCACAGTAAAAAACACTTGACAACTTCCAGTGGAAATAAGTCACGACTCACCAAGGTACCTGTGTCTCAGAACAGCTTTGCTGGACTAAACATTGCAATGCTACTAAGAAAGAGATCACCACCAGCACTCAAACTTTCGAACCACTGATTCTGTCAAAAGTCATTTGTGTGTCAGATAGGTTCTGATGATGTATAGGAAGATGCTGTCTGGAAATCTTCAGTATCTTATAGCAACAGTATCATAGTAGGCCTCACAGTGTGGATTGTCACCTTTA
>NW_017729031.1:57803552-57804204 GCF_001723915.1 Gavialis gangeticus
ACAGTTACTTCTGTAGGCCCTTTAAGGGAAGATTTGGGAGCATGGAATGGATGCAGACAACAGTTCTGTGACTACATGTATATATTGTCCAAATCCACATTTTGAGGCTGTGATGTAGCTGTGTAGGAACTCTTCACTGTGGCAACCCCCACGAGGAACTTTTTGCAGACAAACTTTCCCCAAGTAGTACGTCTAAGCAGTCCTTTTGCTTGGGCTTCCTCTGATGTTACCAGATTTGCCCATCCCTTTGGGGTGCGCTCATTTATTAGAGTTACATTTCTGGGGTCTCTGTAATTTTATCAATGTATTGCTTGTGTCACTGGTGTTTCTATACGGAGCTCTATCCCTCCTTTCAGCAAGTCCTCACCCCCAGTAGAGCTATCTTGCAGGGCTTAGTTTCAGTGGGACTGGGTTCTTCCAGCCACAAAGTCAATCACACACACACACACACACACACACACACATCTAGACAGAGAGAGACAGCAATCAGCTGGGCAAGGCTTTATTAGTATATTTACGATGTTAAAGCAATGTGGAAGCCTACCAGTGTCTCTAGCATCATGAAAAAATAAATTCCAAATACCTATATGTGTTGATGTGTACTTTTGGTTATCTTTGCACATGATGGGTGTGTGATGGGGGGATGTGGTGT
>NW_017729031.1:57804215-57804961 GCF_001723915.1 Gavialis gangeticus
CCCTGGAGGGCCATAGCCCCTATCCCCCACATGACCCCAGCCTCCCCGCCCAGGGTCCCAGGCACCCTGAAGGGCCTCAGCCCCCCTGCCTAGGGTCCCAGCTCCCCCTGGAGGGCCTCAGCCCCCCTGCCCAGGATCCCAGGCACCCTGGAGGGCCACAGCCCACCCACCCAGGGTCCCAGCTCCCCCTGGAGTGCCATAGCCCACCTACCCAGGGTCCCAGGCACCCTGGAGGGCCGCAGTCCCCCCACACAGGGCCCATAACTTACCTTTAGCAGCAGCAGTGGGAGTGGGGCACTCTGAACCATGGTGGCAATACCCTGTGTGGCACGCGGGGACTGTGTACCAGGCCCAGCCGGTTCCTGCCAGTCCTGGGGACTGTCTGCAGCCCAGCTGGACCAGGCCCTTGCTGGCAGAACCCGGCTCGGTAAATGGTGACTGCATGCAGGGCCCAGCCAGGTCCTGGGGCATCTCTGCTGCTGGGCTGGGCCCTTTGCTGGCAGGAGCCGGCGCACCATGAGGTCACTGCATGCCAGGCCCAGCCGGGTCCTGCCGGCCCTCGGGGCACCTGTGCTGCCTGGCCGGAGCCCTGGTGCTGAACACGCAGCCTGAATGGCCATGTGTTTCAGCACCAGGGTGAGGGGCCAACTATAAAGACAGTCTGGCAGCCAGAGCATCTATCTGGAGGACCCAGCCTCTGGTTGCCTCAGGGCATGGTCCGGGACTATGCCCTGACCTGCTTTTTT
>NW_017729031.1:57809961-57820492 GCF_001723915.1 Gavialis gangeticus
CCAGAGCATCTATCTGGAGGACCCAGCCTCTGGTTGCCTCAGGGCATGGTCCGGGACTATGCCCTGACCTGCTTTTTTTTGTTTCAGTTTTTTTAGACCCCTGGATATCCAGGGGTCTAATTTTCTCCCTGTGCTGCAAACTTGCAGCGCAGGGAACCTTTTTTCATTCCCGCACATGCCTCTTGCCCCACCTCAAAAGGGTTTGAGGTGGGGCAAGAGGCATATGCGTGCCCATTTGGATGCGCCCTATGATGCTAGCTCTTAGCAACAGCCAAGTCAATCAATCTTAAGAGAGAGAATAACAGAAGCAGTCCATGACCCCAACATGTATAAAAATGTATCTTGATTTTTAGACTGAAAAATGATGCACAAAGGTTTATTTCTCACTACTAAGTTTACAACCCAGAGTAGACCAACAAATAGACTGAGTTTGAAATCTGCTACACTTCTATGGAAGTCACTGAATAGCTTTACATGAAGCATTGCATCTTTGTCAGTCAATCTTTTATTTTTATAATACAATAGGCCAGAGGTGATCAGTGCAACCGACAGCCGAGATGTGCAACACGTATGTCAGAAGATCCTCCTCCTCATCTTTTTATGTCATGACAACTGGGCAGCAATTGCACAAGACCAAAGAAATGCTTACCTTTGTGGTGTCTCTAGCTTAGGGCATGTGCACATTCCCAGGGCCTGATCTATAATCACACAGCTTATTTAAGCTGTGTGACCCTAGATTGGGTCCCTGCTTGTGTATGTTTGCTGGTGCTGAAAGCTGCACTGGGAACCTGATCTAAGTAAGTTGGGGTGGGATCAGGGGGCTAGAGGATTTGGGTGGGAGTTTGCTAGGATTTGAGGGGCTAGTGGGTCTGCAGGGGAGGCTGTCCATCTGGGGGTGGTGCAGGGGCAGTTGGAAGGCTAAAAAATAACTCTGTCAGGGAGAGGTAGGAAAAGTACAGCCCTGGGACTGGGGCAAATTCCTGGGCTTTCCGAGCTCTGGGGCTGCATTCTGTGGGGCATGGATTATTTTGATCTATGTAGTGCACTTTCTCAGGTAAACTAAATTAGATTGAGCCAGCCATTTTTTGCCTGTTCTTAACTCCCTGAATGCACATACAGTTTAGCCATTAAATTGACCTAACCTTAGTTAGATTGGTCTAAGTGTAATGTGTGCACATACCCTTAGATGCTTATTCAGCCATTTCACTCACCCTACAGCAGTTCAGCGTCTGCAGTAGAAGCGCTTGATGATCCATTTGTGCAAAACATATGTTTAACTTTAAACTTGTGAATGCTCCTATTGAAGGAAAGCTAGGTACATGCTTAAACACAATGCTTTACTGAAGCCTTATAAAAGTTCTTGGTAATAATAAGTCTTCCAAATGGTTCCTGGTCTCCAACATCTGAATCTACAACTATAGATCTATTACATCTAAATGAAAAGGTAAATCAGTATAAAACAAAGTGTGCCTGATAATATGTATTACATAAGCAATGTTGGATTACATAATTAAACAAGTTGAAAGGATGCCATACAGAGCTAATAATTAAAAAAAAAAAAGCCAACACAGAGGATAGTCATTGTCCCTCTACCTTCTAGATCTGAAGTGGTAAACATTTGTAATATTGTAGTATGTGCTGGGTATTTGTCATTTTTTGGAAATTATGATTGTGCAAACATTATGAATGGCTTTAATGAAAGCTTCTTAAATGTCTTTAACTCTCTGGTATAATATAAGAGTGAAACATGTTCTAGCTGCCTCCACTTTAATGAACATCTGAGCTGAACAACCTTGTATACTAACTTCTGATTTCTAGTTTTCGACAGGTGAGAAATGGTCTCCTCATCTGCAGCAGCAGTAGCCTATCATGTTGTTCCAGTTGCTGCCTGCTCTTTGCTAATGTGTACAATGATGAACAGCATTTCCATTGCTGCTGGGAACCCTGTCATTCTTCATGATATCATCAGAATAAGTCAGAAAAGGCACTAGTATAATGAGGAACAGGAAATAAAGTGGGCAGAGTTTAAAAACAGGCTAGACATTTAAGTGTCCAAACCAAACAAGACACAGTAAAAGCTACAAGGCCCATCTTGGAGCTTGGACAGTGGCTTCCTTCAACAAACAGCTCCTTTTTTAATATTTATCAGTAGGTATGATATAGTGCTATAAAACAGCCCAGTTATGCTCTATTCGTAGACCAATTGATAAGCTGCAACTGGGTAAATACACAGTTTAGTGACAACCACCATATATGAAGACCCTGTTTCCAAGTTTATATGATTCATAGTAAGTAAATAAATATTACCTAAGAAAATGGTTTATTATTGATTTTAATGATCAACCTCCCTGCCAAAAAACGTCTGGTGCCATAACTTGGGAGATAAAGTTTCAGTTTGGACATTATATAACAAAGCACCTTTGAAGTAAGTTGTCATGATTAGGTAAAAGGAACTAAGGGAGAAGCTGAAAGTAGCTAGTGCTATATTATTAGGGCCAACATTGAAATTTGACACTTGCTTAGAGAAAAATAGAGGTGCCACCAAGAGATGATGCAGTGCTCAAATGTATCTGGATAGCATATCTGTAGTTCATCTGCTCCTTCATTAGTAACAAGAGCAGGATGGAGAAATTATATTCACAAATGCTTATTCCCAAATGCAAGCAGTGATGTATTCAGGAGTACCCACAAGACAGAACTTTGCCAGAGGGTGAAGCTGGGGGTTGCAATAGGCAAGTGCATGGATTGCAGTGTTCTTGGCTGCCTGGCAAGATAATGCTGGAGAGAAGAGGGAACAGTCTATTCAGGATAACAGAAACACATCTTTACCACCTCTCATTTTTTACTCTTTATGGCTGCAGAGTGGTCAAGATATTTTTTCTTTAAAACACAAGGAAAAAATACCCAGGTCCTACCTATTTTTCCTTTAAACATATAAGGGAAAAAACATTTCAAACTTATAACAAATCCCTCCTGGACACTGACCACCTTCCTTTCAGCTTATTTCATCTTAAGCCATCTCTCATGCATCCAGTCCACAATTCTCTCCAAACTGGCAAAAAGAACTGGATTCACTGGACACAAAATGTACACATGCAAGGCCTACATTTTAACTTTGGAAATACCCATCATCTCTCTAGATTTGGCCCAAGAACACCTCCTTTTGGACTCATCATAGGATGATTTGGCATTTAATCATCTGACCTGTTTTTGTAATTCTTTAACTTATTGATTCCATTGCTATACTAAAAACATGCAGTCATTCACTAGATGCTATTAAGGATAATTAAGGCTACTATGATGTCATGGAGCAAACAGTACAATATTGTTATGGATCCAAAGATGGTTAGGAGACAGCAAACAAGGTGTGGGAATAAATGGACAGTTTTTATCATGGCTAATGGTAGCACAGAAAAGTGGCACCAAACCACAGCAGGATACATGTTTAACTTTGTTATCATAAATTTGGGAAAGAGGTAGATTGTAAAGTGATAAAATTTGCAGATGACACCAGTATTTAGGTTAGATTATTTAAGGTTGGGGCAAACTCTGAGGATTTTCAGAGGGACCTGGCCTATGCAAGTTAAAGGATCATATGATAGCAAATGTAATTCATTCTTGATAAATGCAAAGTCAGTCACACAGGAAAAGATTTTTTAGCTACTCATCCCTTTCATTGAAATCTAACAGCTCAGAAAAAGGACCTGGTCATTATCAATGGGAAAAAAACTTGCTTAAAAAAGAGATGTTCAACAGTAGTAAAAAAAAAAAAAAGAAATATTAAGTTGCAGAAGGAATGAAATGCAGAATCATATATAGGCAGTCCTCGACTTACAATGTTTCGAGTTACAACATTTCACACTTACAACATTTATAAATTGACACCCTGTTTCAACTTTATGACATCAGTTTCAACTTTATAATGCTTCATTCAACATGATGCCACGCCACTGAGCAAGTTTGCTGTGTCACCATCTCCCTGAAAAACATCTGTCCCAACTTCCTTGGACAGTTTCTTTAAGAAAGCAGACAAGACTCTAGAAAAACCTGCAGCCAAGGTTCCTGAGAAGACTCCAGCCAAAAAACCTTCAAAAAGTCCAACCAAGAGCCCTTCAAAAAGTCCAGCAAAGTCACCTCAAAGGAGTCTTTCCAAATCAATATGACTGCTATTTTCAATATAAATACATTAATGTAGTTATGTTACTCATCTATAATTGACAAAATTCTGGATTATTTTTGGTGATAATAGGGTATCAGGCCTTGGTTCAGTAACCAATCCCCCATTTATAACATTGTTTTCTATGGGGAAATCAGTTCTGATTTACAGCGTTTTGACTTAAGACACAGTTTTTAGGAACCAATTGTGTCGTAAGTCTGAGGACTGCCTGTAATGTCATTGATAGGTGTCCCTTCACCTGAAATGCTGTGTTCAGACTTAGTCACCCCATCTCAGAAAGGATATAGCCAAACTGGTGTGGGTTCAGAGACTGGTGAGGGACTGAAAAACCTGGGGCTGTTTCCTCGAGAGATGCTGAAGATACATAAATGCTATGGAGAAAGATGATCAGAAACTTTACTTACCCACTAATATAGTTTAAAAACCCAGTGAAACTGAAAGACAAATTAAAAGTGAAAAAAGAGAAATACCTTTTCTTCACACCTGAGTTCTCCATTTGGCCTGTGTAACATTGCGACAAACTTTTCAAGCCAAGGGGTTAGTAGGATTAAGCATAGCAAAGGCTTCAAAAGCATGTTCCCTGAAGCAGGTTTTTTCAAAACTTTTCAGTAGTTTTTTTCCTGAAAAAAAATGTGAAATTCAAGTACTCTGCAGAAGTCAGAATGAAATCATGCTTCAGGGTGCAGAAAAACTTTTACATAGTGATGGCAAGAAGGACCCCAAAGGTAGATTATTTTATAATTACTTTACTTTGAAGCACCTGGTGCTGTTATTAGACCTGTTGTATTGGATCAGATCTTGGTTTGATTCAGTGT
Organism: Gavialis gangeticus; assembly: GCF_001723915.1. NCBI lineage: Eukaryota > Metazoa > Chordata > Crocodylia > Gavialidae > Gavialis > Gavialis gangeticus. The sequence goes on from NW_017729031.1 coordinate 57,814,954, forward strand.
GAAAATTCCTATGTTCCTGAAACTAACGGTAAAGACTTGGCCATGCCATTGTTTACTTTCCATAGCTGTTATTTTATTTATTGGTTTGTGTTGAGGGGAGACAGAAATGATTCTATAAAGGAGGTAAAAACATCTTATTTTTATTGTATCATTGGAGGCATTTTATTGATTGAAAAGAAGATTGACTAAACTGAGATTTAAACAATGATTGGCTCTGGCGTTAACTCATATAGTTAATACCACTGATTTGTCATGCTGAGTGATGTGAAAAAGATGAACAATTGGTTGTTGATTATTGAACATCTCAGTGCAGAACAAATTTGGCACATCATACAAGAGGGTATTCTAATGAGCTAGAGTTTCTGCCAGTTCCTTAAGAGCCAGTACCCCCACAGCCCACTTTGTACATAGTCAAGGTATTTAACTAAATTCAAGCTCACTAGCAAATTGCACACAAGGTGGTGAGGTCTTAGGATCTGTGTGAATGAAGTACTTTAGGAACTGTTTTGCATGCACCTGCCTGCTAATCCCATCCCTTCACTCTGTGGCAATGAGTAATTAACATAAAATACAGCAATTATTTTGAGAACTGCTATGCTCTTTGCATACTGTGACAGACATGTTATTAAACTATCCCCGTGAGCTTTTTATTAATTTATTGGATTCAAGACTGTGCCCTTAATACTGCAGTAGTCCTAGAAAAATTACTTGGTTATAAAAAAAGGATCCAGGCAAGAGACATCCCCATGATTCTAAGAAATCTAACATGATGGGATGACCCTCTTTGTAATGATTTTTTAAAGGTAAGGAGTGAAAGGAATGGAAATGAAAGCAACTATGGTAGCCAAAGAGTGATTTAGGTTTTTAGCCATATATTAGCCTTAAACACACTGGTTATATAGAGCAGTAACTCAGCATGGAGCAAAATGGTTTTTTGTTATTTTCTTCTCTAGAATGTGTACTAGCTGGAGAGCCCTGAAACATCAAAGTCTTGTCTCTCCCAAAAAGGAAGAACAGTGGCTTTACACATTTGCTCATATGGCAAGTTTCTTTGACTCTTACCTAACAGGAACCACCAATAGGACTGAAAGGACAGTAAGTTGTATATGCCCAATCAATTATTCAACATTCTCCCTCTCTCTCTTTAAGCTGGTATTATGAACAAGGATGCCTCCTCTTTTTGCTAGATGGGATGATATGTGATGTGAATTGTGTGCATAAGAACAAGACATAAATTGCTGCCCTTAGACACTTTCAATCATAGCTGATCCTGGATGTATTTTTCTTTCCAACCAAGAAACAAGTAAGTGTGTCATTATCAGTTTTCCAGAAAAAATGTCACTTGTTAGGGCAGTTATATAAACTCAACAAATATTTCTAACTTTTTTCCTATGTAGGGATCTGTTCTGCTGATGTATTCTAATGTAATCTATTCTATTCTGTTAATGTACATGTATGAATTCCACTGATGCAGACTAGTTACATACATATATCACAGAGGAAAACTCAACCCTTTTGGACATATATCACCTCAGGACTGTGTTAGGAAAGATCGCGGTGAGCAATGTCATCCTGGCTCTGTGTTCTGCCTCCCCAGAACAGATGTAGTATAGTTGTCTTAGGGTGCATCTATATGTGCACTTTACTGCAGAGTTGACTAATTAGCCCCACAGTATTAGGGTGCAGTAAATTAACTCCACTGTGAGATAATACTGTTGGGGACAGTACTGTCTGACAGCAGAGTAATTAAATGTGATGAAATGCATGTGTAGATGGTAATATGGGCTGGCTGGGGCACAAGAGTGTTAAAATGCAGGGGCTGCTTGCTGCATGACCCCACACTGCAGCAGTCTTGTGCTCCACCCAGTCTCTCCACCACTCAATGCTGCCACCCAGAGCCCATGACTGACTTCCTTTCTGCCCCCCCTGCCTTAAACTGCTGCTGTCCCAGGTGCACGTGCAGATGCTGCGCCCAGGACCAGTTGACTCCAGTGCAAACAACTCCAGAATTTATTGTGTCTCATTAACTGAACATTTATATGCACCCTTAGTGTAGTAATTAGTGTATGCCAGTAAACTGTCTTGAGAAAGAGATATTATGGGTACATGCCTAGCACTATACTAGCATGACTACATTACATTCATTTCAGGAGACAGCATAGGATTGAGTGCATGCTTAGTGTATTTGTGGATGACACTAAGTTGAGTGGAGTTTCAGACACTTCGGAGAGTAGGGTTCTGAATGACCTGGATAGATTGGAAAAATGGTACACAATCAATCAGGGGAAATTCAGAGAGGACAAGTGCAAAGTCCTACCACACTAGGAATGGAATAATTGCATCATGCACAAATACAGACTGGGGAGTGACTGACTAGGTTGCAATACTGCAGAGAAGGATCTGTGGGTTACAGTAGATCATAAGCTGAGTATGAGCCAATAGTGTGTTCTTACTGCAAAATCAAGAAAAATGATTTTTTTGCTCTATTCAGGACTTGAGCCCCACACTTCAAGAAGGATGTGCAGAGTTTGAAAAGAGTCCAATGCAAGGCAATAAAAATGTTTAGGGGCTTGGGAGGCCAAGATTAGGATTAAGTTTCTGACTAGGAAGGTAGTCAAACATTGGAACAGACTACTTAAAGGAGTTGTGGAATCTTCCTCTTTGGAAGTTTTTAAGACCAGGTTGGACAGACATTTGGTTAGTATGGCTTGGTCAGGGATAATCCTGCCTTAAGCAGTGGGGTGGAGTGGATGGGCTTATGAGGTACCTTCCAGCCCTACTATCCTAGTAGAGATCCATGCTGGGGGGTCTCCTCGCCGCTGCTCCCTGCCCCACACTGCCACAGCAATGGCGGCAAGGAGACCCCTGGCACAGATCTCTGCTCCCTGCGGAGCCAAGTCACGTGGCAGGGACCAGCAGGTTTGCTCGCCAATCTGCACTGCAAGGCCTTGCGCTGCCCCAGATCTCTTCTGCCTGTGGAGCCAGGTCATGTGGCAGGGACCGGCATTGCCCTGCCATGCAACCTGGCTCCACAGGGAGCAGATATCCATGCCAGGGCCTCCTTGCCACTGCTGCTTGCCCTGTGAAGCCTGGCATTGCTGCCTTCTGTTTCGATTCAAATTCAGTGTTTCAGGTGCTGAAACATCCTGAAACACCTCCAAATTGAAACGGTTACTGAAATTTCACACAGCCTTACTCTACAGCATGGTCCTGACATGACATAGACATTGTTGTAATGTTTTTCAGTTTCCTGCGAGTCTTGCTAGGTAAAAAAAGGAGCTGAAGTTAATAATGTAAATGTATTATAGGTAAAGTGGAAGATGGAGGATATTCTCGGGTGATAATGGAATATTGGATTCACATTGAAAAAGTACATAAACTTCTATTACCAATAGAATCAGGCATTTTTTTTTAAACAGGCATTTAGAACCAATTTTTACCCTAAATGTATAAAATGCAATCTCATTGGGAATAATGGTTTTGTATTATCCTGGTGGGAAGACTTTGTCTTCAAAGCTCTCAAAATGTCTTTTCTCCATGGTTTTCCTATGGAATCTGGTGTAAAATATATGCTTTTATGTTCCATAACAGAAAATTAAATGTAAATTACCTGAAATGTTATTTTTTTCTAGGATTCTATGGTAGCTATGTTGTTTCAGCTTTAAGTGCCTTTACAAAAATCACACAATAAATTGAATAAAACTGTTCAATAAACATGACCTTTTATCACCCTGACAGATCTAAATAGGTACAGTGACCATGGAATAAAACTTGCATCAGTATTTTTCCCATTGTAGCATATTCAAAATGCATACAGTATGGTTTCTGATATAAAATATACTCCCTTATTTTAAAAGAAAGCAAAGAGGTAGCCTACAGCCTTCAACTCTAATACAAAATGCTCTCCTGTACCACAATATCCATAATTTTAGAGACATTAGTATCAATCATTTTCTTGTACATTTCTCTAGATACATACGATATGAAAGGCTCTTTAAGAAAACATGTTCCCTAATCATTTGTTCTTGGCTTCTTAGTTGAAGAACCTTTATTTTTTTCCTGATGAAATATTTGCTGCCTCCAATCACCTGGGGATTGCTACCTTGATGAAGCCACTGATATATGCCCCATCAGTCTCAGAGGGTTTTCCTAGCCTACTTTTCACCTTCTTCTTGCCAATTAAGCTGCCGAATTATGTATGATAGTGAGGGTCACTTCTTTTTCCAAGTGCTAGTCTGCATTGGTAGAGATGACAGTAGCATACTGGTCTGGTGAATAATTAGAATGAATCTTCAAAGCCCCGAAATCCCATTTTACAGGCTACACACTAACTATTTTTAACCTCATCTTCTCTCTCATAACAGACTGTGTTTTTATCATGAAAGACTACTATGGCATTCTATTTTGAATTATAATATTTTAAATTGAGAAGCTGATGGATAAAATTAACAGGGTGGTGATACTGAAAAAAAATCAGGATAGTCAGTACATAATACTGGGCTTCTTTCCAGACAATAAAACAGAATTGTGCCCAAGAATCACAGAAGATGAATAAGTCTTCACAGGGCAAAAGTGTACAAAATAATCCTTCAGTTTTTGCATTTTACAATACTTGCAATAATATCACTTTTCAAAAGGGTAGTAATTAAGCCTTGTGGATATTCAGAACAGAAGGACATTTTATTTATTTATTTATATATTTTAGTAAAAGGCTGTATATAAGTCGATGAGGACTTTTAGGACACTGGAATTTTTGTTTGGCAATCTGGCCAAAAATTTACACAAGAGATAAAGAGGGCTTAATTTTATACTGTGCAGTCTCAGCAAAAATCAATGGGATGTGCAGGACACAAAATTATAAACCAGACTAGAATTCAGTTGTTCCATGCCCAGTAAAAAATGTCTTGTTTGCCACACTAAAATGGCTATTCTGAAAGGAAGAAAACTTGGTCTTAGCAGCAGCAACATCAGAGAGCTGTGGTATGGGATGATTATGCTGTTAAAGGGCTTTAATGAAAAGCAACATATGAGTTTGAGTGTGGTATTTGATGTGGCATCAGCTGTACCTGTGTTAGGTTCGCTCTTGTTAAACCAGGGGTGGGCTAAATACGGTCTGTGGGCCAGATCCAGCCTGTGTAGGGACTTGGTCTGGCCTGCGGTGGGTCCCTTGGTCCCACCTGGCCCAGGTGCCATCCAGCCCATAGCATGTTGTGCCACCCCATGGCATACAGTGGGACTGGACCAGCTTTGCAACTGGACTGCATTTCTAGGCAAATGCAAGATTTCCCCCTAACACAATACAATATTCTATATATACAAAGGGATTAGTTCGTCTGTCTGTCCATAATGCTCTTGGGGGACGTGGCTCCTGATGAGGTGTGGCTCTAGCCAGTGATGTGCATGGGGTGAACTTCCCATCAAGAATGATAGCGGGGACGGAGTGCTGCCACGACAGCAGGGATGGAGCAGTGGGGGGGGGGCGCATGGCTGTATTTGGACTGGGGGGGGGGAGAATGGTGGCAGGGGTGGAGGGCTGGCA
>NW_017729031.1:57820589-57825286 GCF_001723915.1 Gavialis gangeticus
GAAGGATGGGGGGGACGGGGTGCTGCCGCGACAGAGGGGATGGGGCAGGGGGGGGGGGGCGCATGGCTGTATGTGGACTGGGGGGTGGGAGAATGATGGCAGGAATGGAGTGCTGTCATGACAGTGGGGACATAGGGGATGGAGCCAGGGGGGCGAGGCCAGCACTGCTGGTCTCAACACCCCTCCCCTGGTCCTGGTCCTGGTCCTGGTCCTGCTCCTTGGAGGCGGCTGTGGCATGGGGTAGTGGTGGTGTGGTGCTGGCCTTGCCCCCCCCGGTCCCCACCATCATGGCGGCACTCCATCCCTGCCGTCATTCTTGAAGGGCAATTCACTAGTAATCTAATACTAAATGGACTTCAAAGAGTCTATGAAGTCAGCTCATTGCTAGTTTAAGCTGGTGGTACCCAGACTTCTTGCCAAGGCTCACTTTGAGAGAGGACTAGGAACAAAGATTGGGAGACCACATAAGAGAGTCTGTGGAGATTCTGATCCATAGTGAGTTGGAGAGCTACCTACAGGTAGTAGTACTATAATTTAGAACAGCATCTAGGCCTCTGCATAATTCCCTACTCAATTCCAAACCAAAGGCTGCAAAGATGACTGTACACTTCATATCATGTGTCTGGACCTCCTGGACCTCTTAAGGCGCAGTACTAATTTCATTTCTGTTTTTTAACCTATTGATATTTGTCCCCTAGAAAAAATATTTTGGTTCAGTACCCAACCACTGGGGACATGTCAATGCTGCTTGATTTCATCAGGCTGCAGAGAATTTCATGTAACTACAATGGGCAATTTTGGTTATTACCATTTCTTACTACCTTTCCTATACAGAATTTGACAAAAAGGGGGACACAAAAGCAGCCTACAGACAAATAATTTCATTGTTTGGATTCTGTTTCTGTGAGATATCAATGTTAAGTAGCATAGTTAGGGCAGCAGCAAGCAGGTAACTTGAATATAATGTTTATTTTAGAGTTAGTGATAAATCACTGTGAGATAATAATGGGAGCATATGTCTCCAACAGCTTTTCAGAAAAGGTGTTATATTCTAAATGTAAACTAGTGGACCAAAGAGATAGTGAAGATTTATTTCCTCTTTCCTGGCAGAAATAGATTTCTTTCCTTAGCATATTAATGATGATACATTAAAAATGTTTACAAAATACCATCACTTGAAATTACAAAATGAATGTAATTAAATCGCCTACAAGCCCTTAGGGCTGTGAACACCAGCTTTAGCATTAGTGAGACAGATTGCAAGCTGGGGTTCTAGTTGTTTCTTGCATGCTGGGGAGAAATGGAAATTGTACTGCACTAGAAGTCTGTCAGCGCACAAAATATAATGTTTACATGTTATGGATAGCAAGACTCTCCCCGACATCAACAGGAACAGAGGGAGCCAACAGTGAACTCTTCTAAAAATCACACCCTGAGTAAGAACTACGCAAACACATAGCTTTGCCTCAATTTATGCAGCAAAACAATCTAATAAATAGTTTACATTGTGTTTATTATGTAGGCATGGTTAGATCATGTCTGACTGCATGTGGGGAAGCAAGGTGGCCACTACAGAGAATGTGATGTAAGCAACCAATCCAGCTAGCTATGCGTGAAGAAAAGAACATGTTGCCAGAACTGTAAAGGCAGCTTTTCCTTCCCTGGGGCCCTAGAAGGAATGCAGGATGAGGGTGCTGCTACATAACAAAACTATTGAAGCCAGAGGGCTAGTCTGCAATGCAGCTGTCTCCAATCAGCTTGACAATTAGCACACATTGAGAATTGAAATGTGCTCTTACTAGGCTGTGTAACCAAGCTACAGCATATCTAAGATGTGTCCATAACAGCAGTCTGGTTATGTTTTAACTATAAATACAGTCTTCCCCCAAGAAGACTTGTTTAAATCTTTTCTCTGGGTGCAGATACAAATGCAGACATAGAAAGCTGCATGAGTTAGAAAGACCAACAGTTAGACCAATCCTCTCCACTCAACAGATGTTAGCGATTGGATCAGGAGGGTGGAGGACTGGCTCCAAATTGGAGCCAATATAGGGAGAGAGACCATGTCTGTGCAGTCTTTCCCCCTTTCTCTGCACCCCACTCTCATAGCCCGGCTGCTGTCTTTGGATGGGAGGGAAGAGAAGGCACGGAGGGAGGCCCATTCTGGGGTTTTCTCAGCCATGCTGAGGGGGGTGGGTAGATTGGAGCCCCCCTGAGGTGAAGGGCTTCAATCCACCCTCCCATTCCAGTGGGAATGAGAAAACCCCAGAATAGACCTCCCTACTCTCCCATCCACAGACAGCAGCTGGGCCCAGGCTGTGCTGCAGAGCAGCTGGATCAGACAGAAATGAATGAAGGTGCTCCACTTTGGAGTATCTTCATTTGAACCTTCATACAATGAGAGTTAATTTATTGTGTGATCAGAGCATTCTGCCACCATGCCTTTCTGTTTGGGCATGGCTTCAGAGTGCTTTCAAGGGGCCGATCATGCGATAAATGTCATTTCTGTCTGTGTCCTCTTATCTCCCTCTAATGTTTGCTATAATCATTAGGTGGAAAAGTTTCTTTCCTGTTCACCTCTGGGTGTACTCTTGGATTCTTTTTTTTGGTGTTTGGTGCTTCCACTCAGAATGACTCCCCTTGAGTAATTACATGCTCAACTATTATTATTACTAACTGGCAAGGTCTCTGGGTGCAATCTGGCATCGGGTCCAATCTGACATGCAAGGCTGGGACTGGGGCCAGGCCACACACAGGCCAGCCCCACATGCCAGACTGCATCTCAACTCCATGTACCAGGCACACAGACAAGATCTGACCTGTGGACTAACACTGCACCACTCATCTGACCATTGGTGTCCAAAGGTTGGGTTCCACAGTCCAGCACATAGATTCAGGAGTTACCAAACAGCAAGGGGGAGAAGGAAGCTACATCACCTATATATTTAGAGGTAAAACTTGTTCACATAATTTAAATGTCCCATTAATAATGATACAAGCAAACAAGAATAATTTAAGTAGGCCTTGGGAGTGTTAGAATCATAGGCAGCAGAAGCGGGGGGCTAACTGGGCGCAGCCCCCACAAACGCAGGCAGCAGATATGGCCAGTAGGCAGCCCAGCCACAGGCTGCTGCAGCATGGGGGGAAGGGCACGCAAGACATATACCCAGTGCAGCCAGGATCAGAGCCGGCTGAGCAGGCAGGTTAGTTTCTTTCTGTTTCCTTTACCTGGGCTTGGGGGAGTGGGGGAAGATCAAGACCCCCACAGTGCAGGAGGCAATGGAATCATTGGTCTGGCTCCCTGTTGCACTGTGGTGATTGCCCCATGACCTGGCGTGGCCGGGGCCCCATTCATGGGGCCAGTCCAAGTTGTGGGGCAATCAGAGCCTGACAGCTGGTTCAGGTGTGCAGGCAAGCTGCTTTTGGTGTTGTGCACACTGCGAGAGAGCTGGGGGAGGGGAGCACATTCCCCCCGCCCTTGGCTTCCCTGCACCACGCCCCTGGATGAACCACTTGGCTCTGACTGCTCTACGACCTGGCCCAGCCAGGCCTCATGGGGCCCTGGCTGGGCTGGGTCGTGGGACAATTGGACCCTAGCGGCTCCTCCAGAGGCACAGCACTGGGAAGCCAAGGGGGTGGGGCACGTGGCCCCCTCAACCTTTGCCCAGGGCACAGACAGGTTGCAGCTGTCTGCTGCACTCTGGCTGCTCCATGCCTCGCTGCCACCTTTGAAAGCAGCACGGTGCGGCACCATGTGTCCCGCCAGGGCACATTGTGTCATGCTGCGTCCCTTTCAAAGGCGGCAGCAACGCATGGAGGAGGTAGAGTGCAGCTCAGAGCTTCAGCCTGCTCATGCCCCATGCAAAAATCAGGGGGCCTCATGCCCACCCCTTGGCTGCCTGTCACCACACCTCTGGAGGAGCTGCTGGGCTCTGCCGGGCTCTTCCCAGAGATGATGTGGGACAGGCACAGGGGTTCTGCAGGCTCCGTCCTCTCCCACCTGGCAGTGCAACGGAGGCTGGCCCTGTTCTGGGCCCCCCTGAGTGCTGCGGGGCCAGTGTGGGGAAGCAGTTGGGGCTAGTGTGGGGTTGCTGTGCAGTGAATTCGCAGGGGCTGCTGGCACCAGACAATGACTCTGGGTGCAGGGGAAGGGATGGCCACAGTGGGCCCCGGCCCCGATCCCAGGCCCAGCTCTGCTCCAATCCCTGGCCAGTCCCAACCCTATTCTCCCCCACCCCTCCCATGGCCCTGTCCCCTCCCCCCACAGACTTTCCTTGGGGGGGATGCGTATGTGCATGCATGCTAACGCTCAGCCCCTCCCCCATTTTTTTCCTCCCTCCACCTATAGTCAGAATGATGTAGCTGTGATAGGCCAGGAATTATGTGAGAGGTAAGGATTTCTTAAGGTGATATCTTTTATTGAACTAAGTGCATAGTCAGGATAGTTGGACAAGCCTTCAAATGCAAGATCCAAAGAACATATTGAATTTGAAAGCTTTGTCTACATCTATTCCATCTATACAGCTGGTCCAATAAAAGATATCACCCTAAGAAATCCTTGCCTCTCACAAGGAGGCCTTGAAATATCAGAGAAAGGGTCTTGTAAATTGCTCTAGTTACAAACAAATGATAGATCATGGAAATCAAAGGGATAAAAATGAATAGATTTCATAGATTTCATAGACATTAGGGCTGGA
>NW_017729031.1:57827978-57842234 GCF_001723915.1 Gavialis gangeticus
GCTTAGTTTAAAGCCCGGTGGAGCAGGTCAGCCAGTCTGTTGTCTGGAAGCTGTTGTCTAGAACATTATAATATTTCTCAGGATATTATTTCTCAGGATATTATAATATTTCTCAGGAAGCTGGTAGTGACCCAGCTATTTAGGTCTTCCATTAAACGAAAGTGCTTCTCCATTGACATCTTGCAATTTTACTGTAAGTCTCTTGAATTTTAGTATTTTCCCTCCAATTCCCACTTTGGTAGTTTTAGCTTTTTTGGTTAAAGAGCAGGAAAAAAATAACTTGATTCTGTCCTAAAGCTAAAAAAACAATGAAATAGAATCACAAATATTATTTTTGAAACGCATGGTTTTTTAAGCCAGTCTCAGCTTTTGGAGGGTCTGACTCATGGTTTTTGAACACTTGAGGTTGGCTAGGCTAGTTTCTTACAATCTTTTTCACAAGGATAAGAGGTACAGTTTGTCTTGTAGCCTTCTATAGTGGATGATTCAGAATATATATAACTGCCAGCTACTGTTTATCTTTTCATGCAGGAAGGAGAGGACTTTGCTATACTGCTCAAGGCACAGAGTGATGCAGGATGTGGTATTACAGTTACACACAGAATTTGAGGTTTGTTTTTTGTTTGTTTATTTGTTTTACTATTTCTCTCTTTTGATCAGCCCAGGTTTATTTAGTTGTAGAGTCAGGGACTAAAATGAGAGGAAATGCCAGATGTAAGGTTGACTGTGTTCAGACTCCTTGTGTGCATGCCTCCTGACATGACCATATTTCTACCATGCCATGCTAATGGATTGCGTTCAGGGAATGAATTTCAGCTTTGTAATTAATGAGGCAATTATCTCAAGGACCCTTGCTTAGGGTGGTTTTGTGGTTAAGGTCTGACACGCATAGGAATGCTGTTCCCTCCATGACTCAGCAATCTTCTTTCTAGTACTAAGGCCACAGTTTTTCCACTCTAACCCATGAACTGCTGTTCCTTGTTCTATGGCTACCCAGCTTGAGAAGTCTGGAGATTGTTTTTCAGAAGTGACAAGTACAGATGAAATCAACAAGAACTGTAAGAAGTGAGATAGTGCACCTTGGTGGACTATGCACAGAACTAGGAAGCAGGAAGTCCTGCGTTTACATTTGTTTTGCTATTTATTAATTGTGTGGCCCTGGAAATGTCACTTTGCCTTTCTGTGTCATCTCCCACCTATAATAATTGGGAATTACTTATTACTGGCCTTCTACAACCAGGTCACCAAATCCTTAGATGCAGGGGTAGCAGTGGACATAGTCTTTCTGGACTTTCAGAAGGCCTTCGACACTGTCTCTCACCCCGTTCTCATTAAGAAACTGGGGGACTGTGGTGTCAACACGTACACAGTCAAATGGGTCACCAACTGGTTGGAGGGCTGCACCCAGAGGGTGGTAGTGGACGGGTCATTTTCGACCTGGACGGATGTGGGCAGTGGGGTTCCCCAGGGCTCAGTCCTTGGGCCCGCAGTGTTCAACATCTTCATCAGTGACTTGGATGAGGGGGTAAAAAGCACCCTGTTCAAATTTGCTGATGACACTAAGATGTGGGGGAATTGGGTACGCTAGAAGGAAGGAATAGTCTGCAATCAGACCTAGACAGGTTACAGAGGTGGGCGGATGAGATAGGATGGGATTCAACACAGACAAGTGCAAAGTGATGCACCTGGGGAGGAACAACCAGCAGCATACCTACAGGCTGGGGAACTCCTTTCTTGTCACTGCAGAGGCAGAAAAGGATCTTGGAGTCATCATTGATGCCAAGATGAACATGGGCTGGCAGTGTGGGGATGCAGTCAGGAAGGCCAACCGCACCTTGTCATGCATCCACTGATGCATCTTGAGCAGGTACAAGGAGGTGATACTCCTCCTCTATGCGACACTGGTCAGGCAGCAGCTAGAGTACTGCATCCAGTTCTGGGCGCCGCACTTCAAGAGGGATGTGGACAACATGGAGAGGGTCCAGAGGAGGGCCACTCGCATGATCAGGGGGCAGCAGGGCAGGCCCTATGAGGACAGGCTATGGGACCTGAACCTGTTCAGCCTCCACAAGAGAAGGCTGAGGGGGGATCTAGTGGCCTGTTACAAACTAGTCAGAGGGGACTAGCAGGCTTTGGGGGAGTCCCTGTTTCCCCGAGCACTACCAGGAGTGACTAGAAATAACAGTCACAAGCTGGCAGAAGGTAAATTCAGATTAGACAACAGGAGGCGCTACTTCACTGTCAGGGTGGCTAGGATCTGGAACCAACTTCCAAGAGAAGTGATGCTGGCTCCTACCGTGGGGTCTTTAAGAGGAGGCTAGATGAACACCTTGCTGGGGTCATCTAACCCCAGTACTCTTTCCTGCCACGGACTTGATGATCTGCTCAGGTCCCTTCCGACCCTACAAACTATGAAACTATGAAACTATAAACTTGCTATGTCTCAGAGGTGTTTTTTGGATTAATTGGTTAAGGCCTATGCAGTGCTTTAAACATTATAAAAGAAAAAAGTCTTGAGATGTCTAAAATTAATGAAGATTTTTGGAAATTTTGGCCTTAATCGTTACACTTCAGCTCCCTGTCCATAAAAAGGGATGATGTTGCACTATCTCACAAGGTAGTTTGGAAGATGAATTCATTAATTGTGGCAAGGTGTGGCATTAGAAAGTCCACAGCCAATATTTCCTTACTGACAGTTCAGAGTTTGGATGGAGTATAATAAAGAAGGCATAGAGGAACTCATTGAAGGAAAAATGAAAGTGTATATTGGACAATTGCTTTAGTCCCTGAACACTGTTGACCCTGTGTACTGAATGAAGTAGAGTGAAAATAATACAAGAAATAACCTGGGATTATGCAGTTAAACTAATGTATCAAAATGCAAGCAAGGGGTTTTTTTTGGTAATAGCTTTTATTGGACCAGCTGAATATTTAGTAGGTCCAATAAAAGGTATTATCAAGAAAAAAAGAACCTGCTTTTGTATATTTCCTGAACAGTTACAGCTGCAACAACACTCCAACCCTATTGCAAGGCAATATGGGACAGAATTTAGTTCACATGAGCAACTATAAATCTGCCATTTTCTAATTTCAAGTGCTTGGCTCTCTAACCTAAATAATCTTTTAACTTGAAGAATTTCCTTGTAGAAATTCCTTTATGTACGTGAATGGTGTGTTCTGCAGCTTATGCCCAGTATTTGTTAAACAGGAAAGCAGTTTTCCCTTTCCAGGACATGGTGTGTTTTTAGGAAATGGATGCAGCTGTCCTGTTTTCTTCCTCAGAAATTCAGAGGCAACTCTTACAGAAACTGTCTGTTCTCATTCTAGGTAGGTACGGTGGGCAATTTTCAGAAAAATAGGGATTTGGGGAAACCCTGATGAACAGACTCATAAAGAATTCCATCATGCCTTACCCAAACCCAGATTACAAGCCAGAATCTTCCAAAGGATGACTCTGAGAATTAATTACCAGTTATTACAGAGTCATAGGTTCATTCTCTGAGCCTGCATGAAACCAGTACTGGTAGTTCACACTGGACCTGGCTAAGAATCAGTTAATTGCAAGGAATGGAAATCACAAACAAGCTGTCAAAAGTACTGCCCCAAAGGGCAATCGCTCCTTCCACACTTACCACCTGTCCCTCCTAGTAAGTGTTCATCAGTGTGCCAATCATTTCTCTTACTCTTCAGTTAAGGTCACAGTCCAAACTTCTATTTCACTGAAACATAACACCCTGCCTATCTGTGCTTCTTGAAGACATTTTCAGTCGTACTACTTACAGGCTTATGACAGCTGAATCAACTTATTTAGAGCTTTCACTGCTTGGGATAAATACCCACTGTATTCTAATTCCAATATTGGAAACACAAATCTCTTGCTTCCTTTTACCTACACATATTGGAAGCTTTTATTGACGCATTAGATAATCCCCTGTCAAAGGAACTGGCCTGCCAGGTAAATACTTTATATACTCTAAATGGCAAAGTTATGCAAAAAACTCGGTGAGATTTGAAAATTTTGGCCAGATGCTTATAACCTACACCACCTCTATCATTAACTCTGGCTCCTCCGGACATCCCTTAGGAAGCATAGATGCCTTTTAATGTGGTTACTCCTGTGAATATTGTGGATATGCAGGGACTAGTGCTATGATAAGAGTTAAGAATACACTTGTCCTGAATATGTGTCAACCCCGCCGATAACAGTAAATAAAGGCAGCTCTTAAGAAGCCTTTCAAGGAACTGAAGTCCTCATTTGAAGAAAGCTAGTTGCTGCAATACTGCTGCAAATCTCAGTGAATCCCTTTCAGCTAACAGCTAAACCAAATGCTTTCTGAAATGTTCTGAAAGTGACTTCTGTCACTTTTACAAGCTGAAAAGTAACACTGCTGCCTTGGCATCAATGCAATCATGCCCATTCAGACTTACTGAGAAGGGAATCAGTCCAGTTGTAGATGCTTAAGTTTTTCACACTAACTGCATGAGAAACCCATGGGGGAGTTGAGTTGTCACCTTATTATTAATTACTTTTTTGAACATGTACGTTAAACCCAATTGACTCTTTCTGCAGTTTTGCAGATTGTATAAAGGATACCATACGCAGCTTAATATTATCAATACTGTCACTTCTAGTTGTAGTAATGTGTATAAATATAATCCGTTCTTATATATTCTATTGACAGAAACAATAAAACTAGTGATTTTGTGGTGACTTGTATGACCAATTGCAGTGTGGTTATGATAGGAGTGGGGGAAGAGGAGGGGAGGGCAAAAAAATTAGATGTTATAGTAAGAGTTTGAAGTTACATAGTAATTTTATTACTTCATTCTCTATTTTGTAGTAAAAACTCTTCAAGATTCTATTGGATTTTGCATTAGAGGCACTTAAAAGTACTAGCTAGATACCTGTACAGAAGAGGGTTAACAAAGCTTTCTCAGCTTTGCCTTCCTGCTTCAGCTTCTATGAAGTCAGCAAAAGCAACAGCACTGCACAAATGCCTCTTGAATCAGCTGTGTAAGCTCCATGAGCAAAAACCTTCCACCCACCAGGAGAGAAATCAGAGAACTTGTGTCCCCAGCCAGCTGACAGACATTATCTCTAATTAGAGGAGTTCCTACTCTCTTAGCCTCTCTTTAAAACAAGGTTTTAACTTGGGATCTCTCGGTGGAGTTAGTGCAGAGTCAGAATACATCAAGCCTTTGGAGATGTGCAAGGGGGAGGAAAGCATACTTTGCACCAAGTGCAACATAAAATTGCGTAGGTATTAGGCAAAGATTATCCACCCCACCCCATCCTGCACAAGTCAGCTGAGTGGACTGGCCAAACAAGAAAAAAAAATCCAAATTACAGCCTCTGAAGGAAGACTGGAAGAGCAATTGTTTTCTTCACTCAGAGCCAATAAAAATAATAATAATAAAAAAGTTGCCACCCTCTGTTCCTCCAGACCATAAAGGAAGTTTCATCGTGCCACTTACAGTAAAAACCACAAAGACTTTTTCCTGGTCAAACATTTCAGAGATAGTTAACTGTGTTAGTCTGAAGTCAGACAGAAGGCATGGTAGAGCTACACCTTCCATACTAACTGAATCAGAGTTGCATAAGCTTTTGTGAGCAAGAGCAACAGATGCCGATGAGGTAAGCTCTTGCTCACAAATTTATGCAGCTCTGATTTATCTCTATTATGTCTCATTCCTACTGCAGACATCTTTAAGAAAGGCAAAGCCATGAGCATGAAGAGCTGGACTTAAGCACCATTCATAAAACTGTTGGGGGGAAGTAGTAAGGGCTGCCATTTCTCCACCCCTCTGTTAGGTGACTTGCTGAAGATACAGGAGACCCAGATTCCATTTCTTTCTCTGCCTAAGGGTATTAAACCTGCTTTTCCCACCTCCCAGATTTTTTGGGTCAGTTGCTTTCAAGTCTTTTCTGTTGATATAATTCTACTGCTGAGCAAATACTAAAAATATTTACTGGAGCAGGAACCAGAACTCCTCCTCCCTGGATAGTGCACAAGCCATGAGATAAGAGTAATTTTCTATTTGCATTTCATGCAAAGTAGAACGGCATCAGCAAGAGAGATTGAAAGCTACTTAGCATAATCTGACACCCAAAAGCATAGCAATGTGGCCAGGCATCTAGTGCACAAGGGCAGCACAGCAGCAACTTCTGTTTGCTGCTGCGCCACCACCATAATCACCAGCGGCAGTCATTTTTTTTTTCCATCACTCCCCCTTAGTTGTCCCAGTCATCCTGCCTTGGTAATATCACTACTAGCGACTAATTGGTAGGTAACTTTTATAGGAGGTTTGGGTTCAAATCCTATCAAGTAAAGAGTGATATGACTCTAGGTCTTCCAGGTCCTGGGCGAGTGCTCAAAACACAGGACCCCTAAGTAAAAAGTGGGGGCACCTCTTTCATGGCTTTATCAGCCTACTTCAAAAAATGTTGTCAGACAAAAACTATCCAGATAATCTAAACTCAGTTCACAAACAGGTTTTGTCACCCATAAATGCAGTGTTTGGCAAATAAATGATCTTTTATTTATCCCCTCCCCCCTAAGAGAAAATCTTCTTGCCCTATATTAAGGGATAGCATATCAGGATTTCTTCACCTGTATGCTATAAACCAGGGCTGTCCAACTTGCCTTACTGAACCACACAGTCCCCCCCCACCACTCTGCACTACTGCCCCTACATTGCATGGGGTCCCTGGGTCCCCCTGGCTGCAAGGCCCTGTGGGCTGTGCTGCTGTGGCCCACCACCAGTGCTGGGGTAGACAGCAGGAGATGAAGGAGGAAGGAGGAGCCTGGAGAATGTGGTGGCAGCATCAGAAGAGCAATGGAGGGAGTGGTACCCAGATCAGGAGCTAAAAGGCCCCAGATTAGCCACTCAGGGGCTAGGTGGGGCCCGTAGGCTGCAGTTGGTCAGCCGTTATGTAGACCATATGAGAACACAATGCTCCCTACTGTTTCCATTGCAATATTATTCTGCCTTCTACTGCACAACCTCCTCCACAAATCTGTGCCTTAATGACATCATCTAATCTTAAATTCCTTAGCATTCCTTTCATTAGCCTACATTAAAAATAAAATCACAAGGTGTCAGGATCAGACACACATTTTATAGAAAAAAAAGTTTGAATATCAAGGCATGCATCTACATGTTCATTAATGCACTTTTGCTACTGTAAAAGTCACAGAAATAGGATTCTTTGGGTGCATCTATGCATGCACTTTAATGCACAGTAGCCTAATTTTACTGCACATTAGCGTATTAGCATAGTTTTTGCCATGATGCTCTAATGCGCAGTAAAATAGGTTAGTGTGCATTAAAGTGCGTGTGTAGATGCACCCAAAGAATCCTATTTCTGTGACAGAGGGGCAGCATTAATCAGAGATGTAAAGATTCTTGAACTGAAGGATAGCAAGGTGTAAATGAGAGTCTACTTCAAAAGCATGAAACAGGCAGTATTTCAAAGTATGCACATAATTATATCCCTGTTAAATCATTTTGTTAAGTATCAAGTAGCATGTCTATATCTACGTTTGGAGAAGTGGTAGCATTCTTCTTAATTATGAAGTCAGTAGGTGTATTTTCTGAATGTTTGGATATACATTTTTGGGCCTAGAACTGTGTCTTTCCTGTTTTACTCTCCAGTGCTCCTTTGTGACTACTTATATACCACACTGGCTTGAAGTGGTACATCTGTTCACTCATTATGCTCTGTTCAAACCTTTAAATATCTGGATCAAACCCCAGACTCCAGATTTACCTGCCATTTTAATATAGTTGAGCTATCTCTTCTCCACTTGGCAGTCACTTATTGCACGTACCGTCCAGTAGAAAACAACAAATTTTTCCTTGTGCACGATAAATGTGTTCCTACAATAGGTTAATGCTTGTACCCTGCAGTCATTTCAAACAGGTGGGCACTCTGACTCTTACCATTAGACAGGCTACAACATGCAAATGTATTGATCAAGTTGAAGATGTACTTCTGACTTGTGCTGATCAATGTATTCATTCTCCAAGGGATTTACAGTGTAACAAGCAGGAAATATATACCATTGCTAGATTTCCATCTCTTCAGGGAGCAACTAAGTGCATATATAGAAGAGCTAAGGCTCCAATGCACTGTAAAATGGAATGACATTTCCACATAAAATCTTAATTGTGAATATTTGAGTAAAATATGAACAGCAATGACAGACATGTTTGTCAAGCCTTGAAGAATCATATCATCTGATATCACAGCTATTGAACTTCTATACAGCTGCACCACCTCTTCTTGTGAAATATCCCAAGCTGAATGCAGTTATAAGGAAACCAGAAGCAGCCATAGGTTTACTTTTTTGATTAATCCATTGGTGTTTGTTCTTCCTTCTGAGCTAGTGCTGAACCTGTGTCTCAGCACACTATTAGGTAGTACCAGGATAGCTCAAACTCCAGGATTTATCTTTATTCCTTCTATCATGCCCCACCTACTGACCTCAGATCCACAGTATGCAGTATATCTGAATGCAGAATTTATATTTGCACATTACCCAAAAAACGGTAAAAGAAACTAGTATGTGGTCCAATTTAGCAAGATTCTTGTGCCTCAGGCAACATGAAAGTATCAGGATACATCTAACCCTAACTTGAGTGCTCATTGGCAAATCTGGTACAGACACCACCCATATTTCAGGGATGTTAAAGGGAAAGATTCTAAAAAATACAAGTCAGATTATTTTAAAGGAATAACTCCCCACAGTGTTTCATTTAATATTCAACACCATGAATGATACAAAGTTACATGTTTGTGCCACAATGTACGATCCTTTGTATGATTGTCTGAGTACATTTTTATCTGACTGAATGCTTAGTAGCTCATTTTGGATAATGTGAACCCATAAAACCCTTCCCATGACATATTGCAATTGACCTTTACTTGAAGCTCAGCTTTCGCAGTGTCAATCAATACTCATGCATTTTCCGCTGTCAGTCCAAGACTGTTTACACAAGGAAGATATCCTCTCTACACCTGCACTCCATGCAGAAATTGACACTGTAAATTTGACTATCATAAATATGCTTTTAGTGCTTGTGTTTAAGGTACAAGATCTGTTCACACAAGGTTGTTCAAACATCCTGCTCTCCATTGGATCCTTCATTTAAAAATCTGTGAATAAAGTATCCATACCTGGCCTACAGCACTAGTCTAGATCTTCAGGGATGTTTTGCATTTGTCTGTCCTGCTCTGTGCTAGCATGGAAAGAGAGTTCTGGTTTGTGTAGGCTTTAGTGGTGATCTAAAGCTATAAGTCAACGGGACTCAATGCTGATACACAGAAAAGATAGTGGAAGCAGCTATTCTCCCTAAGGTTCATTGCAATGAAGGCAACAGATAAAAGCCCTATAAGCACTTCAGAAAGCCATCCTGGCTGAAGTATGCTATGCTCAGCCCTGCCTGATGCATAATTTGAAATTTTGGTGTCCTGGGCAGTGCAGGGGGAGGGAGGAAAACAAGTGCTTATCTCTTGTACAGTAGCTGCCAGTGGCGGGGGCAGTAAGGGCTGCTGCTGTCTCAGTGCAAACTCCCTGAACAGGGGCTGTGGCAGCAGTGACTCTCCAGGCCCCCAAGGGACTGACATGCTAGCACCCACTCTGAACCAATGCCCAGGCCTGGTGCCACACTTACTACACCAAGTTACACTACTGGTTCAGTCTTAATTCAGCACCAGATTTCCCTCTCTTCCCACAGCCATGGCCACCTTATACCAATAGGATAGAGACTGTGCCACACTGTCTTAGACTAAGTATACTTCCTCTGCATGTTTGGCTATTGTTTCTCAAACTGGAGCTACTCTGACAGACACATTCACACAGTGCTTTGGGACCAAAGATGGAAGGACAGTTTGTGAAAGCAGAACTTTGTTAAAGACTTATCACCCATGAGACTTAATTACCAACCTTCGATACAGCTACTGGACAGTAGTGCTTCCCAAGAGGCACAAGCAGGACCCTGTAAATCTTATTCTTGGCCTTCAGTTGCATAATCCACTGACACAGTTATATCCTTGGCCAATGGCTGGTGCATATATGAGCACACTCCTATAAGCAGCTAACGGATTTGCTCCCTTAAGGGAGAGTCTCTGTTGGTAATTGAAAGGTCCCGGGTTCAAACCTTGATAATGACCCATTATGTGGTGTGCTCCATATTTTACGAAAAGAGATTTAAATACTGATATAATTTACAAAGATTATTTTCCATTCTAGAATGATTAAAATTCATCCATCTGTTCTACAGTCATAATCAAAGGTATCCTAATAAAATTGTAACACTAAATAATAATATAACAAGTATTTTCCCTAATCCCAAATTGTTGGGTTCATTTTTATCTGGTAGTGGGGATAGGCACAGCAGGAGGAATAGTCCATGTCTATTTGGAGTGATTAATAAAACTGTAAGCTATAATGAGATGTGCTTACACAAAGGAACCTGCTACTAGAGCATTAAGCATCTTTAAGAGGATGATCTTTTGCACCAATAGGTCCAACAGTACGCATGAGAGTTACCTAGATTTATTCTCCTAAGTAACTCAACAGTTGCACATACGGTATTGCTACATGTTAAACTTAGTGCGGATTAACAGCACTTACAATGCTAGTGTCCTAGGCATTCAAGCAGTAAAACATATTCTAAGTGCCATCCTGGTGTAGTAAAGTTACACCTTTTCCAGCAAGGAGTATCTCCAGATGATGTTATGTAGCATGCTGACCTAACATCCAACTGCTCCAGAGAGGTAACAAGACTCTAGTCTGGTGTGGGGGTGGGGGCCTGTCTGCAGCTCCCAGCCCCCTGTATCTCAGGTCAGCTAGTTCAAGGCTCCAGTGCAGTGCGGGGGCTGGGAGCCACCCTGGAACTTCATGGAGCTGGTTCCAGCCCTTGTGTAGCATGGGTGTGGTAAGGAGGCTGCAAGCCAGACAAACAGCTGTTTGTCAGGCTCCCCTCCCTGCCAGTGCACTGCAAGCCTCCTTACCAAGGTGTGGTGTGGGGGCTAGGAAAGACCCTAGAACTGCATGGGCCAGTTAGAACCACACATGAGCCAGTTAAAGGCTGAGGCTGGGCCAGGCTCCAGTGTGGGGCCAGAGTCTCTCCCAACCCCCACACTGCACCAGAACCTTGAACTGACTCCAGTGTAGGGAGGGGGCCTGACTTCAGTGAACTGGCTTCAGTGCAATCCCAGGGCTGAGAACAAAAATCAAACCCCACCCGAGTCTGGAACTGGACTGCATTTAGATCATAATAAGCCTTAACATGTGACTGCTCAGAAACTTTCTAAGCTGTATTTTTGTATACTATGATCTAAACAGAACACGTGCTAACTAAAAGCATTTCATCCTTGAAACAACACCACAATGATCTTTCTAGATTGGAAAACTACAACTAGCACAGGTGCTGAGTACGTGGGGGCCCAAGGACCCTGCCCCCCTCAGGAAGACGTCAGGGTGACCACCCATCCCTAAATGAGGACTGACAAGCCCAGGTTGCTGTGGACCCCTGCAAGAAGCTGCAGAGAGTGGGACTCAGGGAGTACCCATGCATGTGTGCATTCACTCACATGCATGTGGCCAGGAATACAGTCCCAGGCAGCAGTGGAGAGCACTCCCCCAGCTGCCTGCAGGTAAGTCCGGGGGGCGGGGGGCAAACTGAGACCCTCATGGTGAGGGAGGGAGTGGGGCAGGGGCTGGGGGTGCTGCCAAGCCAGGGCAGTGCATAGGGCCTGGGGATGGGGGCGGGGGGAGTGAGACAGAGCCATGGTGCATCTAGGTAGCGGGGGGGGCTGGCTCCCTGCCATTGTGCGCACTCCCAGGGAAGGAGGCATGGAGAGGTGCCTATGCCAACTAGAATAGCTCCACCTTGTTTTGGAGAATTAAAAGTTGTCTGTGATATCAGATAACAGTGCCATTGTCTCAAAAAGAATCAGTAAGAGGGAAGTTTCAGATGGCCAGGGGAACTCCTTATCCTGACTGATAATGAATATAATATGTAGAGTGCATGTGAAGAACCATTTTCTTAAGTGATTGCTGGGAAGAAGTCAGTATTCCATAGATCACACCTGTGATGTTTGGCAGTGTATGAATACATTTTCAAACTGTTTCTCCAAGTTACAACAATGGGTAGCCTTTCCAAGGCTGATCAAGTCCTCCTCAGTCCATCCATCTTCAGCAATAATTTATCTTAACATTCCAAGATCTGAAACCACTTCATGGAAGTCAGGCAACCCTTGTTTCCCTGTTTTACAGTTGGATAAACTGATGATACAAGAGATGAAGTTTGTTCAAGGTCACACATCAGATCAGCAGCATGGCCAGATCTGTCTTCTATCTAGGACTCTATTCACTGGGCCATCCTGCTGTGTTAGGCCAGAAAATGTAGGGTAGGGTTCACATAACCCTATGATATTTCAGTCACCCACATAACCTTCAGTTTATAAAAAATGATTTGATTGTTGTGAGAGAGCTCAGATTTTCTCCCACACAATCTTCTCAATAAATGTGCTCTCCAACATATGGCTTCAAGAAGCTTGAGCCCATTCACACAGTTACTGAAGAAGAAAATTAGCTGTTTCTCACAGCAATAAACACAGTTCAGGACATATTCCAAAACATGGAACCGTTAACCGAACGGGCGCAGGAACATCCTCAACCAAACGTGCACATCCCTTCTATGCTACACAGTAGTAGGCTAGCCTTGCAGCCAACACCATGAACTTACAGTACAGATGGGTACTCTTATATAACCCTATGTTTTTAGATTTACAAACTCGTTGTTCGTAAATGTTTCACTTCTCTAAAAGGACCAAATTACATATAATTTTCAAATTAAATTAAAGGCATCCAAATGCCCTGCCTGGGTCTTTATATATTCATAAAAGGTTTTGCCTAATATCCTACTTAACTATTTACAATCAGCATTCTTTTATATTCTGACCATTAAAATGATTTTCCTGCTGGACATAATACAGGTTTAGAGTGTCTGGTTTGGGAACATCATCTTTCAACTCCCAGTTTTATATCTTTGAAAGGTATAAAGTGGAGTATGAGCCCAGAGAAAACTTAATATCACAGTACTCTTCAGACAACAGTTTCATCTGAATGAAGGGCTCAGAAATCAATTTCAGTTCTGGACACCAGTAGAAAGTGGCCAGCCCACAGTAAAAAGGCACTATCGCAACTTGGATCCAAACTACATTAAAGTCAAGGAATATGTGACTGGATTACTAGGAAAAAATGGTTTCCCAAGTCCAGTTCCTATATGTTATATGATCTCTTTCATAAACTGATAATTAATCCAATTTTAAGTCTGTTCCAGAAATTCACTCTTCTAATGGTTAGAAATCTTCTTCCCATGTCCACCCTAAATTAATGGCCAATCATTACACATTTGTTTTCATGCCAGCCTTTTCTTTTAGTTTAAATAATTTACTTCCCTTCCTTATGTTTGCCTCCCATGATGTACTGACTGAAAGAAATCATATACTCTGTAATCCCTGGTTTTGCTGGGCTAACCAGGACAAGCTCTTTCAGTCTCTGTTCTCAAGATAAGCTTTCCATTACTTATGTGGCAGCCCTCCGCTATACTTGTTCCAAGATGCTACCTGGCCCTAGGCCTCAAAGCCCAAGATCCAGACCATTCTTTGCACTCCAGCCTAGTAGTCGCAAGCCAGAAAACCAATTACCACCTGAACCTATTCTCCACTCACGCCAATAAGTTCATCAAATCTGCAGATGGCATGTCACCTGCAGTATGGACATCCATCCCATCAGTGGAACAGGGAACATGCTGCACAAGAACTGGTTAAAGAACTCCATCTAGAACACTAGCGTCTATCCCTCAAGATGGCAGCTACCCCACAGGGCCTGGACTGCTCTTAACCATCTGAAAATGGGTGTTGGATGGTTGAAGGTGGGCATGCACTCTTGGGGCCTCTCCAATGACACTGGCTGAAGCTTTGGTGCTCAAACTCAGATGACCAACCATATCATCTATGAATGCCCTTACTTATTGACACTGATCATTCTACCTGTTGTTGGCTTTCTGGCTTTCATGCTTCTGACATGAGTGTGGTGACACTTGCTTCAATATCATCTTTCTTGAACATGGGTGACCAGAACTATACGCAGTATTCCAATTGAGATCTCACTACTTACTGCTGTGTACTTTCCTAGCTCAGCTGATACATCTATAGATTGCATTTGGGGGGGGGGGGGG
>NW_017729031.1:57842259-57846560 GCF_001723915.1 Gavialis gangeticus
CCACAGTTGCTTCATATTGGTGACTCTGCCATCTACTAATCACCAAGGTCATTCTCTTTCTCCATCTTATAGAACCACAGAATCATAGAAAATTCTTATAGAACCATAGAATCATAGAAAGAAGGACCAGAAAAGACCTATAAGATCATCAGATCCAGTCCCCTGCCATGGGCACGAGGTAATTGGGCTCAAATAAGCTCAACAAGGTATCTGTCCAGCCTCCATTTAAAGACCGCCAGCGATTGTAACTGCATGATCTCTGCTGGAAGTGTGTTCCAGATTCTAGTTACCCATACAGAACAGAAGTTTTTCCTTATGTCCAGCCGAAACTTTTTCTCGACCAGCTTGTGTGCATTGATTTGCATCTTCCTGGGGGGGTGGGGGGTGGTGAAGGGGCCTTTTCTGAAAAGTTGTTCACCTTGGTCCTGGTGTTCTCCTTTGACATATTTGTAGGTGGCTATCAAGTTGCCTCTAAGCCTTCTTTTGCTCAAGCTGAACAGCCCCAGATCCTGAAGTTTCTCCTCATAGGGCCTGACCCCCAGGCCCTTGATCACGTGGGTGGCCCTTCTCTGCAACCTTTCAAGCTTGTCCACATCCTTCTTGAAGTGTGGTGCCCAGAACTGGATGTGGTACTCCAGCTGTGGCCTTACCAACGCCTAATAGAGGGGGAGGAGCACCTCTCTGGATCTGTTGGTGACACATCTGCTGATGCACACCAGAGTTCTATTTGCTCTGTTGGTGACTTCAACACACTGGTGGCTCATATTCATCTTCTGGTCGATTGTCACCTCTAGGTCCCTTTTGGATGCAGTGCCAGTCAGTGGACCACCACCCATCATATAGATATGGTGAAGGTTCTTCCTACTCAGATGAAGGAACCAGCATTTGTCCCTATTGTACCTCATCTGGTTTTGTTCAGCACATGGGATCAGTCTGTCAAGGCTGTCCTGAATCCCTGACCTATCCTCTGATGTGTCCACTTGTCCCCACAGTTTGGTATCGTCTGCAAACTTAATCATTGCACTTTTCACTTCCTTGCCCAAGCCATTAATAAAAATATTAAAAAGTATGGGCCCAAGCACTAGTCCCTGGGGTACACCATTGAAGACGGCCTTCCAGGATGAGGCCACCCCATCAATCAATACTTGTCGGGATTGGCTGCTGAGCCAGTTCCCAACCCACCTCGCTGTAGCCTGGTCTAGGCCAGAACTCTCCACCTTAGCTGAGAGGATTTCATGGGAAACTATCAAAAGCCTTGCTGAAATCTAGGTAGATGATGTCCACCTCCTGTCCCGTGTCCAGGTGATTAGTTACCTGGTCATAAAAGGATGCCAGGTTTGTAAGGCATGACCACCCCTCTACAAAGCCATGCTGGGTGCTTTTCAGTACGCTACCAGATGTGAGCTTGCGGGTGATGTCCTCCTTGACAATTTTTTCAAAGATCTTCCCCAGGACTGAAGTCAGACTGACTGGTCTATAGCTGGCAGGGTCATTCCTCTTTGCTTTCTTAAAGATGGGTACCATGTTCTCTTTCTTCCAGTCATTAGAGACAACTCCTGAGTTCCATGATTCCTTGAACAGCCTCTCCAGAGGCACCACTATGAACTTGGCCAGCTCTTTCGACACTCTTGGGTGAAGGTCATTTGGACCAGCTGACTTGAAAGCGTCCAAGTGATCTAAGAGTATCTTCTCATGTTCTGGACTGATTTTATGAGAACTGCTGTCATTGCTGTATTCTCTGTGCTCCTGGTCTGGCGACCAATTCTTGCCTGAATTCAGGAATACTGATGCAAATAATTGTTGAGGAGCTCTGCCTTTTCACAGGGGTCAACTGTGGGCTTCCCCTCCGTGTTCCATAGGGGTGCCACAGTGGAGCTTCATTTTTTTCTTGCTCCCTATGTACCTATAGACGGATTTTTTGTTGCCATTAATTTTGATCGCCAGCTTGACTTCCATGGATGCCTTGGCTTTCCTTGTCTTGTGTCTGCAGATCCTGGCCGCATAAGCATAGTCTTCTCGGGATCTCAAACCATTTTTCCATTGGGTGTACAGTTCTTTTTTCTTTTTGAGAAGTTCCTTCATGTTTCTGCTGATCCAGGTGGGTCTCTTGGCCCCTCTCCCTCTTTTTGATTGCATGGGGATGGCCTCTTTTTAAGCGATAAAAATAGCCTCCTTGAGAAAGCACCATCGGGGGGATCAGCAGGCATTGGGGGAGTCACTGTTCCCCCGAGCACTGCCAGGAGTGACCAGGAACAACGGTCACAAGCTGGCAGAGGGTAGGTTTAGGTTAGACATCAGGAGGTGCTATTTCACAGTCAGGGTGGCTAGGGTCTGGAACCAACTTCCAAGAGGGGGGGTACAGGCTCCTACCCTGGGGGTTTTTAAGAGGAGGTTAGATGAACACCTTGCTGGGGTAGTTTGACCCCAGTACTCTTTCCTGCCATGGCAGGGGGTCGGACTAGA
This sequence comes from Gavialis gangeticus, assembly GCF_001723915.1. Lineage (NCBI taxonomy): Eukaryota > Metazoa > Chordata > Crocodylia > Gavialidae > Gavialis > Gavialis gangeticus. Next base: position 57,844,723 of record NW_017729031.1, read on the forward strand.
TGATCTGCTAAGGTCCCTTCTGACCCTAGAAACTATGAGATCCCAAGTCATCCAAACACTGGTTGTGAAGGGCCTTTTCAGCTAGACTCCTAAGTATACCAACGTCTGCCTGTCTGAAGTCTAGGACTTTTGTTCTGCTGGTAGAGTTCCCAGCCTTACAGTGGATCTGATTGGATCGTGATTGCTGTTACCCAGAGCACCTCCAATCTTCAGTTCACCTACAACGTATTCCCCTTTGGCTAGCACCAAGTTCAGAGAGGCTTTATTCCTAGTTGACCCCTTCACAGCCTATATCAAGAACAGGTCATCTATAGTCACCAGGAAGTTGTTTGATCTTCTGGAGCAGGCTGTATGATCTTCCTAACAAATGTTGAAGTAGCTGAAGTCTCCCACAACAATCAAGTCTTTAGTACTGGCTGCTTTGGCCAGTTTGCTGTAGAATGCCAAATCATAATCCTCTTCTTGGTGGGGTGGCCTCTAATAGACTCCCACCATCAGGTCCCCTTCTCCCAAGCCCCCTTGTAACTTGACCCAGAGGGTCTCAGGGACTTCCCCTTCCCATCAGATGTAACCTGCAGGGAGGGGTACTGCTCTTTCACACAGAGGGCCACCCCCCCACCCTTCTTTCCTTTCCTGTCCCTCTTATGGAGATAGTAGCCTTCAATATCCACTGCCCAGTAATATGTGTCATCCCACCAAGTCTCTGTCAGTCCAATGGGGTCAAAATCCTCATTTTCCAGAAGTGCCAGTTCATCCTGTTTGTTGCCCATGCTTCATGATTCATCCTTAAAGATTTTAGCACTTCTGAATTTTATGCCATCTTTATTATTCTGGTCCTCAGAGTCATTCCATTTTTTGTGCAACATTCCAGTTCTTATCTGCATTGATGATATCACCTAGCTTTGTCTATAGCAAATATTATTAGAACACTTGTACTTTTCATGCCAAGCTCATTAATGAAAACATTAAACAAAATTGTTCTAAGGCCAGTACTTCAGTGACTTTACTGGTAGCTCACTTAAATCTTGATATTTTGGATTTTAACACCACCTTTTGTCTTCTATTCTTTAGCCAGTCCCTTTCCTGATTTATAGTTCTTGTTCTAGTCCCTGTTTTCTCCATCTTATCAATGCATGTTGCACCATATAAAATGTTTTGCTGAAGTACAGACAGATGACATCTACTGTATTTTCTTTCTCTAGAAAATCAATTATCTTATGAAAGATAGATACATCAGGTATGATCTATCTTTGGTATATCCATTCTGCATTTAGTTCCAGGGAGAATGGGATGGTGATATCTGATCTATGCTTCACCCACCCAAGTCCACTCGCATGCTCCAGGCTAACAGACTACAAAGGGCTCCAAAAGGAGGACTGGGACTAAGACATGCTTGGGTGGGATGGGCTTCATCTCTCCCCCAAAGGTAAGCATGTGTTCTCTTTCAGGTTGGCTGATCTCCTCTGGCAGGCTTTAAACTATGTTTGTCGGGGGAAGGGGAGGATGACTACAGAGGGAGCCACGGAACACCGAACCAAGAGACACCCACAAGATCAGCCCAGGTATGTAGCATAGATCTTATTAGATAGAAGTTTAAGTGGGGACCAGGGACAGCCACCAGGGAAATTAGGTGTATATTAAACTAGGCTCATCGGGGGAAGGGGAAGTTGAGGGCGGAGGAAACATCAGACTGCCAGACCAAGCAACTCTCACAACTACAGCCCAGCCTAGACCAACGAGCGAAACGAATAAACAGGTAAGTGACAGGGGCCAGGGCAATGCTGGGACTAGGGGGTCAGTACACACATCCACAGGAGGCCTCAAATGCCTCTACACAA
>NW_017729031.1:57846571-57847872 GCF_001723915.1 Gavialis gangeticus
GGGACTAACTGAAACCTGGTGGGACTCTTCTCATGACTGGGTAGTGGGAATAGAAGGCTATAGGTTGTATAGAAGAGATAGAATAGGGAAAAAAGGTGGGGGGAGTTGCTCTCTATGTCAAAGAACAGTACACATCTTCCCTAATCAAATCAGGTCAGAGGGTGGTCAAGCAGAGACTCTGTGGATTAGGATCCAAGGGGCTCGGGGTGAAAGGGATCTGGTGGTGGTGGTCTACTACAGGCCACCGCACCAGGATGATAAGCTAGACCAGGAATTTTCCAAGCAGCTCGAAGAGGCTGTGAGGTCTAAAGATACAGTAGTTATGGGGGACCTTAACTACCCAGACATATGCTGGCAGGAGCAGTCAGCTAGATCTAACTGCTCTCACAGGTCCCGGATTCAGGACCTCCACCTAACACAGGAGGTAAGGTGTCCCACCAGGGGCACTGCCTTGCTTGACTTGGTGTTGGCCACAGGGGATGACTTGGTGGGGGACCTGTGGATTCAAGGCAACTTATGGGACAGCAATCTTAAATGATTAAATTCACTATCCAGCAAAGGGCGGGCATTATACCCAGCAGGGCACAGGTGCTGAACTTTAAAAAAGGTGACTTTAATAGACTCAGGGGATTGGTTAGCAGGGTGCTAGGAGTTAAGAACTTTGATGTGTTGAGGGTCCAGGATGGGTGGACATTCCTCAAGGCAACCATTCTTTGGGCTCAGAGTTAGTCAACCCCATGGCAGAGGAAAGGGGGCAAGGGGGCCAGGAAGCCCCTTTTGCTAACCAGGGGCATCCAAGATACCTTAAAGGCAAAAAAGAGCTGTACAGGAAATGGAAGCAGGGGTTAGCTAGCAAAGAGGAGTATATTTCTTTGGCCTGCACCTGCAGGGAGTCAGTCAGGAAGGCCAAGGCAACTCTAGAGCTTGCTAGCGTCAGGGATTAAGGACAATAAAAAGTCCGTCTTTAGGTACATTGGGAGCAAAAAGAGGGTGCAGGGTAGCATAGGACCCATACAGGATGGGCAGGGGGGCTTAGTGGTGTATAGCAGGGACAAGGCAGAGCTCTTCAATGAGTTTTTTGCCTCTGTCTTCTTAAATGGAAATCTAGATGAACCCTCAACATAGATCACGGACACCAACAAAGGGAACATCATCTGACTAATGGTCAGTGCCGACATGGTAAAAAGACACTTGGAGGGACTGGATGTATTCAAATCACCAGGCCCGGAGGGACTCATACTTTCATAGTATCTAGGGTCAGAAGGGACCTGAATAGACCATCTAGCCTGACCCCCTGCCAC
>NW_017729031.1:57858057-57860189 GCF_001723915.1 Gavialis gangeticus
GCCACCCTAACTGTAAAAAATTGCCTTCTGATCTCTAACTTAAACCTATTCTCCATCAGCTTATTACCATTAAGCTGACTCCACCCATGGGTAATGAAGGAATTAGCGGGAGTAATAGCTGATCCACTGGCAAGGATATATGAGCACTCATGGTGCTCGGGTTAGGTTCCAGAGGATTGGAAGAGGGCTAGTGTCATCCCAATCTTAAAGAAGGGGAGGAAGGAGGACCTCGGGAACTATAGAACAGTCAGCCTTATCTCTATCCCTGGCAAATCCTAGAAAAAATTATCAAGGAGCACATCTGTGGGAGCCCGCTGGCTAATGTGATGCAGAGGGGTAACCAACATGGGCTTTTAGCAGGCAGGTCCTGCCTGATTAACCTAGTTGCCTTTTATGACAAGGCCACCAATTGTTTAGATGCAGGAGTCAAGGTGGATGTTATCTATCTGGACTTCAAGAAGACCTTTGACATGCCATTCTTATAAATAAACTGAGGGGATTTGCCTCGGATGATTACATGGTAGACTGAGTAGCAAATTGGCTCAAGGGTTGCACTCAAAGGGTGGTAGTGGATGGGTCGGTGTCAACCTGGAGAGATGTGGGCAGTGGAGTCCCTCAGGGCTCAGTTCTGGGGCTGGTGCTGTTCAACATCTTTATCAGGGATCTGGATGATGGGGTGGGAAGCACCCTGTCCAAATTTGCGGATGACACAAAATTATGGGGTGCAGTTAACACTTTGGAGAGGAGCAACCAGATCCAGGCCAACCCAGGCAGGCTGGGGAAGTGGGCAGAGAGCAACAAAATGCAATTCAATAAGGACAAGTGCAAGGTGCTGCATCTAGGGAAAAAGAACTTCCATCATATCTACAGGCTGAGGGGGTGACCTTCTTAGCTCCATTGAGACAGAAAAAGATCTTGAAGTCACTGTTGACTCCAGGATGAATGTGAGTCGCCAATGTGATGAAGCAGTTGGCAGAGCCAATCGCACCTTGCTGTGCATCCATATGTGCTTCACAAACAGCTCCAGGGAAGTGATTCTCCCCTACTATGCAGCACTGGTCAGACTGCAGCTGCAGTACTGTGTCCAATTCTGGACACCACAGTTCAAGCGGGATGCGGACAACCTGGAGGGGGTCCCAAGAAGAGCCACTCGTCTGATTAGAAGCCTGCAGGGAAGGCCCTATGAGGAAAGGCTAAGGGACCGTAACCTCTTCAGCCTCTCCAAGAGAAGGCTGAGAGGGGATCTTGTGGTGGCAAAATTCATAAGAGGAGAGCAATATGAAGTAGGCAACAATCTGTTTACCAGGGCAGCCCCTGGAATGACAGGAACAATAGCCATAAGCTACTAGAGAGGTTTAGGCTGGACATTAGGAGAAAGTTCTTCTTGGTCAGGGTTTCCAGAATCTGGAATGGGCTCCCAAGAGACGTGGTGCTCAACCTATCCTTGGGGGTCTTCAAGAGGAGACTGGACAGGCACCTGGCTGGGATCATATGACCCAAGGGTTGGTGACTCTTTTCTTGCCTGCCAGGGGCAGGGGGTCAAACTAGATGGCCCACTGAGTTCCCTTCCGACTCTATGGATCTATGAATCTAAGACTGTATCAGCCCCACTGGTGAATTTCCATCTCTGGAAGAAAGCATGCACAGAAAGTATGCAGAGCCTTCCACAAGTGAAAGAAAGACTCTATAATCCTCAAGGGTTACACACTGCAAACAGTAAGTTCTTGTCATGTGCAAGTAAAAGAGAATAAAAGTCACAAGGTACAAAGCTACTAGAGCAAGGTTGCCAATTCATAGGATGTATTGTATTTCTCAGTATATTTGGTAGGGCTGTGGGAAGCTTCGGGTGGTGATTTGATTCAAAGGAGAGTCAGCCCAATTTGGTGGCTGAATCTCTCAGTCTGAATCGAATCAGGGAACCAATTAAAGGTCTGAATCGATTCAAAGCTCTCTGAATCTTTGGCAAAGATTTGGCGAGCTTTGATGATTTGGGCAGTCCTTGGTGGCTGCAGCAGGGAGCAGCAGCTGAATTTGGAGCTGGTAAGTACTGGGGGCTCGGGGAGGGGGGAAAGGACCATGGGGGTACCCCTGCCAGCCCCCCAAACCCCTTTCTCGAGCCCCCCAACCCCCCC
>NW_017729031.1:57860692-57893422 GCF_001723915.1 Gavialis gangeticus
CCCCCTTGCTCCCCCAGCCCCCCCATGGGTGCCCCGCCTGGGCCAGCTCCAGCCCTTTAAGAAAAAAGCCGAGGAAAGCCCTGGGACTCACCGCTCCTGGTGCAGCCTCGGGGCTTTGGGGGGTCATGCAGAGCGCCCCATGTGGCGTGGGGCAGTAGAGATTGCCTCTGCTAGCAGAAGTGGTGAGTTCTGGGGTTTGTTTTTTTCCTTAAACGGCTGGAGCTGCCAAATCTCCAAATCAGATTCAGCTGAATCGAATCGGGACAGTGATTTGAATCGCCGAATCTAATCGTTGTCCTCTGAATCATTGATTCCGAATCTGAAGCGAATACTAGCCACTTCGCACAGGCCTAATATTTAGTATTTCTTAAAGCTCTGGCTACTGGGGACCAGTGATCAAAAGGAACCTCTCTCCATTTTTTTAAAGTAAGTTTTTAGTTCTAGTTACAAATAAAAGATTAAATGTGACCAAGTTCATGCTGATGGTTCAACAACCAGAAGACAAATAATCCAGCATTTAGTATTTTTAAAGTTTCATGATTTTGGGGGATCTTGACTCATCATTTTTGAATATGCAGGGGTGGAAAACAGAAAGTGCTATCGTCTCCAGAAGCACACTCTCTTACTACTCAGGTGCTTCTTAGAAAGCTCTCTGGCTTGCTTCTTGTGACAATTTTAAAGGAAGTATGCACATCCTTGAGGCTGAGTGGGCATACACTTTAATTTTAATGCATATTAATGCATCACAAAAGAACGTGCTCTTTAGCAAATGCATATTAAAATAGGCTAATGCACATTTTTCTAGTACTTCACAGTGGAGGTACTAGATTTAATGCATTAAATGCATTACCTAAAGTGCATTAATGAACATGTAGACGTGCCCAATAAGAACTGATTAAGGACTACTATTAATTGTAAGCTCTAGCTTGCCCAGTTATTTTAGCTTTTGAAATTGTTTTGTTTTACCTCAGAGCAGCATGTTCTCTCATTTTCCTGTTCACCTACCTTTACTGGCTTCTAGTTGTCTCCATGATTGCCACCCAGACAGTTTGGTTTATGATTAAGGAGAGAAATTGATGTTTGAAAGCAGGAAGGCGAAATATTTGTTGGGTCCTTCCCCATTAACTGAAGAATTAGTGGAGTGATTTTTTATTTCATTCAATCAAAATTTTAAATTTAGAGGCCTTTGGCTGCAGAAGTTTATCTTGAAAGTAAACTGTTATTCTGGTAGCAATTTTTACATTGTGGAAGCAAATTTCTGGTGTAATTCTGGTGCAGAGAAGTTACAACAAGGATCAATTTAGTTTTTTTTGTAAACAACTAAAGTCAACTGACTTCAAGAAAAAGGTTCAACCTTCTTCTTCTCCATAGTAAATATATGATGGATCTCTTGCAGCAGTGCTGAGAGAGAATGGCTTAGTACACTAGTTTACTGTACATGGGTCAAAGAGGATACAATACAATAAGTAACATAGCACTAATTGTAGATTAAACAAAGACACCTTAGTGATGCAGAGGTATTCTACTGTGATTTTTGGCTACTACTAATATTTCACTATTAGAAGATAAATAAATTAATGTTTTCTGTCACTCTTCTGAAATACTGAAAATCTTTCCAGTCCTCTTCAGCCTCAAAATTGAGTAATACTATATTAGAATGTCTAAGCAAAGAGCAAATTTTATATGGATCAGAAATACATCCAGCATGCATCACTGAGTATCCCATCAAACCACTTTTGTTATTTTAGAAAATAAAAAAATCATTACTGACTAGTGTAAGAAAAGTACACTGGGCCAAATTTAGATTCATATGTAATAGGTCTGTATGTGGGAGTAAGTTACCTGCCAAGAGGACATATATACAGTGCCAAAGATCTCCTAGCACCTGACTCTTTGTCCTGAATGGAAGCCAAAGATTCTGAAATGTTCTGTGGCCTATACATTCATCCCCATACTGTAGTGTATCTTCAGACTGGCACAGAAAATAAATATACTGATGACCAAGCACCTCGTCCAGGCAGAAACAGTCTTCTACCTCTTCCCTTCTGGGAGAAATAAAAATAAACTGAGTGGGTTAGTCTTTAAAGGCTCTGTAGTCTATTGCCAGACAAGGTTCTTTGGGTAAATCTGATATCTTTTATTAGACCAACTAAATAGCTGGAAAATTGTTTTTTGCAAGCTTTCAGGTGCTAACACTCTTTTTCAGGCACAGGGAGAGTTTGTTGTTGCTTTGTGTGCTCTCTGAGCAACAACAAACTCTCCCATACCTGAAGAAGGGTGCCTGTACCCAAAAGCTTGCAACAAACAATTTTTCCAACTATTTAGTTAGTCTAATAACAGATATCAAATTTACCCAAAGAACCTCATTTGCGTGTGTCCTTAGACCAACATGGCTATAACCAACAACGCTGTAGTCTATTGAACTTTTAGCATATATAGCAAAAGGATGTGTAGGCTACAGACTCTTCCTTCCTAATTTTTTAGAAATCCATGTGTTATTATAGCCCCCAGCTACAGACCTTTGGTTTGAACTGTAGCAGTTCATGCATTAGCTCTGGAGACCCTAGTTTAATCCCCAAGGCTGGATCCAGATGTGCAGGTGAAAGAGATGTGTGGTTTGTGGTGCTGCAAACCTCTTTGCAGTGCCACAAACCACATGAGTTGCACATTAATTAGTGCACGGCACTGCTATCCCAGTAGCAACCCCCTCCCCCTCAAACCCTGGAAAAACACCAGTGCAAACCACACCAAAGTAGTGGGCACTGGGAGAAATGCAGAGATGTGGAAGCAAGCAGCCTAGGGCTGCCTGCTTTCCCATCTCCATGCACTGTGGAGCCCCTGAGCTGTGGCACCCTGCACCTCAGCCAGCTGCTTCCTGCCTGCCTGGGGCACAGGATGCCTCAAGATGAGGAAGCAGGCAGCCCTGGGCTAGCTGCTCCCCTGTCTCTGTGTGCCTCAGTGAGGGGGCTCCATTGTGGAGCCCCCGCGCCGAGGCACGTGGAGCCTCTGTGCTGAGGCACACTGTGCCCCAGCCAGCTGCTCCACAGCTCCACAACTGCTCCAGGCCGCTCCATAGCGTGCAGAGATGGGGGAACAGGTAGCCCTGGCTGGCTGAGCCACAGGGTGCCTCAGCACAGGGGATGGCTAGCCCCTGCTGAGGCACCCTGAGACAGAGCCAACCCCACCCCTCAAGCATGTAAAGTAGCAGGTCAGGGTGTCCTGCTGCAAAGCACACAGGCAGGGATGTGCACTGCAGCACAAAGTAGTGGCACAAATTTGTGCTGCTACTATTTGTGCTGCTGCAAAGGCACACCCTTGCTCAAATGGACCTGGCCCATGAGTCAGCCCAGATGCCAGCAATCGCATATGCACCAAAAGAACCAGCTGCCAAGTTGGGCCAACAAACTGCTAAAGAACAGTAATTCATCCATCACCCTCTTCAAACAGAAGCCCTGAAGACCACCTATGTCACTAACAAATCACTATGGTTCAAAAAGTGGAATACTGGCATTCTGGCAGTGCAAAACCCATTGCAATTCCATCAGGCAACCGCACAAATACTTCCTACAAACTGCCATTGCAGAACAGGAAGTGGAAAAAAAAACTTTTCCACAAGGTTGTTGGTAGAACAGAGCAGAAAGATAGCTCTACAACAAAATACTATACTCAAGTACTGACCACTGTCAAGAGTTTTCACAGAAGAGATTAATGGAACGCGAGTGGATTCACAGGGACAGACTATTCTAAATTGGACCAGAAAGCAGCAACCATGTATTTACCATATGGATAAGATCGATTTATATAAACAGAGGCCTGGAAACAAATCAACCTTAGGGGAGAGGCTACCAAATGCCTTATTGCCTATCCCCCCTTCTTTACTCTCAACTCCTTTGAAGTCCCCATGGTGGTGTGATTTTGCCAATTAATCCATTGCTCTTCTAGAACCCATGGATGCTATCATGGCAGTCAGGCAGAGAGCAGCACTGCATAGGAGACTCAAGATGTGCGCATTCTGTGGGGTCTCCATATGCCCTTACCGCTCCAAACCCGCCCAAGGAGAGGGACTGAATTCAAATATGGACTGCAGGGCATGTTGTTGCTTCTGGGCTGCAAACGCACTAGAGATCTCAGAGCACTGAACTATGCATACCATGAGGAAGCTGTCCTTCTTGACTTGGGGCAAACTCTCAAACTGCAATCCTTTCATGACAGGGCCTCCCACTATTGGCTGAAGCTTTTGATCAGATTTACAAACAGGGCTTGTATTTGGGAGGTAGGGATACAGAAGGAAAGCTCATGTTATTTGAACAAAGAAATTGCATGAACCAGAAAAGTGAGGCCCTCATGCAATTTGCTAATAGGTTTTCTTAAAATTTTACATTTATGTATGATGAACTTATTAAAATTGGCATTTAAACCTTTTTTTATGGATCTCCAAACCTGCCTTCTGCCTGCAAAAACTACAAATTCCTACAATTTAGGTCACAGTTTAGGCATGGGCTGGCACTATATCATCCACTATATATACTTACAATTCACAGATTATTCAGGTACCACACAGCAGGTCAATCTGATTAGGACCCTTTTGCCATATACTGTTTTGTCTTTTTTCTTCAGCTGATCAGGGGATCTCAGAATTAATTAAATCTCTTGATGTACTTGGACAGCTTGTAGAGTAAGTGTTAAGATATTAAAGACACTGAACTTGTTCATTTGATTTCATCTGTGTAACCTGAGCTCCAATTTAATGCTGTATCTTCTACCTTCTTGGAGATTAATTACTGCATCAGTTAATAAGTCAACTCACCTTCTTTCACATGCAAAGAGTGTTAGTTAGTAGAAATCTATTTCAGATATTATGGTAATTTTATATGTGAACAGTGAAAAATTCAGTTACTTATTTAACAATGAAGTTTATTGAGCAGGGAAGCAATATTTTCTTTCAAACCATTCATTGGACAAGTTGAATCTCAGTGGGTGCATCCACATGTGCACTTTACTACAGAGTTGACTAATTAGCTCTGTAGTAAAGCCTCACCGTCTACATGCACACCTGTATTAGGGCTCAGTAAAATAATTAAGTCTAATGTAGGATAGTACTGTCTCGGACAAGTATTATCCTACAGTGGAGTAATTTATGCTGCCTCAATGCATGTGTAGACAGTGACCAAGGTTGGTTGGGGCACAAGGGTGCTACAGTACGGGGACTGCCTGCTGGCTAGCCCCGCGCTGTAGCACCCTCATGCCCCAGCCAGCCGGTCTGCCTCCCGATGCTGTGATCTGGAGCCCAGGGCTGAACGCCCACAACCCTGCTGCCAGCCCAGGGCTGCTCCACCCTGAATCTAACTGCTGCGGTCCTGGGCACACATGTATATGCTGCACGGAGCCACTCTCCAGTGTGAAGTGCACCAGAATTTATTACTTTGTGCTAATTACACATGTAAATGCACCCAGTGATGTTACAAAAAGCTGAATTTGATGGATTGGGTCAGATTCCACTCCCAGTTGAATCAGTAGAAATACAGATATCTTGCTGATAGCAGTGAAACTACTTTGCATATAGCTGGTGCCTGGGAAGCACAATTTGGTCCGCTTTCTTTTTTGACATACTAGGGCTCTTTGGGAAAAGCTATTTTTCTTGTGGGTAGGAGCAATATAGGACTGTACTGGGAAAGCTGATTTTATGTCTGTATCACTTGCATTACCTATTCACACTGGCACAGCGAAGGAAAACAGTGAAGAGTGCAACTGTGGCACTTGTTAGAGCAAATACCGTGGCCCTGTTACTACCAATTTCTACCTGCCGTTGCAGTGTCTTTTATGTGGTATGTCAAGATCTTGCAAGCCTAGACGGCACCTGCATGAACTGATGATAAAAAGAAGATAGAATTGTGTGATTTTGCCTATTTTTAGATACAGTACACAAGTCATGAGATGGTCCTGTTATACAGTCTTGTAACTCTTAGGGCAAAAAGCAAGCAATCTTTTAGTCTTTGAAGAAATGCTGGGATGATGTTAGTTTTTGTTACACAGGGGTTCTTGAAAGTAGTAACAGAATTCACTTTCTGCCATATTCTCTATTTGGAGACAGGCATTAGTATTTGGGGTAACATTTCTGAAGAAGGGATTGTGTGTATTCTGTTTGTGATTGCCTCTGTTCTGGGTTTGTAGCATATGTAACAAGATACCCTGAGAATACACCTAAACTACACATAGTGGATTCCACCTCCATTAGCCAGCTGAACATCTACAATGCTTTAGATCGTTGCTACCAAATGAGGCAGGGCCAACACTGCAGCCAAAATACAAGTCTGGTAATGGAAAAGAGACAAGAAGGATACAGAAACAAATGGAAATACTGGGAAGTAAAGATGCATAGAAGAAGCCTTTAACCTATAAGAGAAGAGCAGCACAAATGATCATGAACTGATGTTTACTATCAAGGAGGGTGTATTTACCTCACAGGGTTCTCACAAGTCTGTGGTCAGAAGAATTTGCATTTCTATTTCTTGGACACCAAGGAGAACAAGTAGGTTCATCACCCAGCATGCATAAGAAATCCAAGCAGGTTGTTAACACAGATTGGGTCTGAGACAATCTGGGTTTCCATACCTAAATACAGCAATTGTTTTGTGGGTAATTTTGCCTTTTTGATCCAATTCAAAATGGAAAAAAACATCAAACTGTCAGAACTTCCCACAGAATAGAAAATCTGGCTCCAGACTAACCCTGCAAGTATCTCTTGGACACACATTTCTGTTAGTGTAGGGCACTGGAATAGTGACTTCATGTTTTATATTTATATTTGTCATTTTATGTAAGTCATAAACTGGTGCTAATCACACAATTGTTTGCAACAGAGCTAGGCCTGAATGCACCTGTACTTTTGTAAAACTCATATTTTGATACAGATCCAAACTTTGCACCTGAGGCCCATCTTTAGTAGAGAGAAGCATGATTAGCAGAGTAATGTGTGCCAGGATGATGAATATCAAATTAGTTTATACTTAGAGAGTTTGGAAACTGGCTATCTTTGTTCATTTAGAGCTATAACCATTACAAGGTTCTCAAATCCAAGAAAAAGGTTGATTTGCCTTTTATGAATTGTTGAATAATGCACTCTGATCCAAAGGTTAGAAAAACTACAGTCAGAACAAATCTGAATAAAAACTTCTGTGGGATGATCACAGCTGTGATGTCACTGAGGAAGCAGATTTGGCTAACATTGTCAGCAATCTGCCTGTCTGATATATGGTAGAAATTCTAGGCCAAATCACTGGTATGATAAAGACAAAGGCTTGTGTAGAATTGCAGAAGAGACACAATAATGGCCAGGGAGTAGGCTGTGGGGGACCCTTCCAGCAAGAATGGCCACGGGAGGGACCCCTCCCCTGGTCACTGACTGGTTGCTGTGGGTGAAGAATGACTGATGTTGTAAGATGGGTGGCTGGATCCCCATTGACAAATAACCTGATGTTCATTTGAGTATACTTTTAGAGGTGCCTAGGTACAAGTTTTGTAATCACATCTCTGGAAACAAGAATATACCCTGGAATTACTGGGCCACTCAGTCCTGAAGCGTTTAGGCAATATTTCCATGTGCCCAAATTCTACTGACATATCCACCTTTCTTTGTCTTTACAAAGTACAACTTGCCATGTTCAATGGAAGTTTTACCTGCAAAAAGATATTATAAACTACAACAGTATTATAAACCCATTATAAATTACAACAGTATTCTGTAGTAGTGGTCTAGTGTACAGCGCAAAACTGTACAAATGCTCTATGTACGTGGGTGATTAGTGTAAAATATCAGTTGGTTAGATTTTAATGAGAGAAAGACTGCATGATTTGGGAGAAGGGAAATTATGCTTGAATTTGAAGTGAGTAAAGACCCTCAGAGCGTATTGTGTGTTTAGTCACAACGATAAAGCTCAAAGGAATTGAGCCTCTTGCAATAGTTTACAGGTACAGTTGTGAAAGCTCTCGGGCCTATTTTTTTCTACAAGCAAATATCAGCCCCTACCCCCACAGGCAATGCAGTGCCTGGCTGTTTTTATTATAATTCTGTCACTTCACTCAGTCCATTTTTATTTCAATAATAAAAATATAGAAATATAATTAGCATCTTTGTTTTAAGGCAGCATGTTTTTAAATTACCGCATGTGACAACTGTTATGGCAGTGAAATCGTTAAAATCATGTAAATGCTTAAACCATGTAGGCCTGGGAGATTATAGTTTCATTAGAGAAAAGGCTATAAAGTTAGACCTAGGTAATTACCTTTCCCATTAATGCTAGAAAATTCTTTGCTCCACTGAGAAGTGATTGTGGTGCATCATGCCTTCTGTGCTTTTACATTCAAACTGCAGGAGCCTTTATTTCATCAGCACAAACTGCAAGGAAACAGCGGCAGCCTTCCAGGTGTACTTTGCAAATTGGGGTTTAAATGTGGAACACATCAAATTAAAATTCAATATTAATTATTTTGTCTTGCTAGGAGCCTGAGTAGTTTAAAGCAGCAAGGGTAATTGTCTAATTCATTGTATGTGTCTACAGCGAACTTAATCATTATGTCAGCTTCCTAATAAAAGGTTATTATAGAAACAAAGATCCCAATTTTACATATGGTAGGCAAGGGAGAATTCGAAGAGCTAGTCTCCAAGGTAGACTTGAGGTTCTTGACAAATGATGCCCATGCTGTGATCAGATACTTAACAAGAAATCTCGTTATTAACTAGGCCTGTACAGATAATTAGCACTTGAGCTTCAAATTTTAAATCTGGCTTGAGATGTATAATTTATCAAAAGCCCTAGCTTGCTGTCAAAGTCCTATAATAAGGCAGCGTTATTGATGAATTGAGATTAAGAGCAGATTGAAGAGAAAATTAGGCCACTGGTTAGTCTGAAAGGTCTGATTTCAATATTTACAGTACTAATTTGGTATTATTTTGGTAAATGGATGTGGTCCCCAAGTGCTGCACAGTATAAAAGAATAAACTATGCATCATTATTCGAACAAAAAAGTATTGTTTACTGTATTCTGAATTTTGCAGCACTAGCAGTCTGGTTAATAAGCTTCTTTATGGGATAAGTGTACCTGTTTTTATTGCATTAATTTTTTATAACATGCAGAATGCAGGGTTTCTAGATGGAATTAGAAAATGTAGTTTCTTTACATTAAAATTATATCATATTACACTAAGTGCTATGGAGTGTGTGGATCTCTTATTTAGCTCAGTTTCATTTATTTCTTTGAATTGTCTTTCAAGCATTCTTTACACTGGAATGCAGATAAGTACTGCTTTATATATTCAGGCTACATAAAATGAGCAATCTTTTTTTAATGACCGCCAGTAGCACTTCATTGCAAGTGGTTCCAAGAAAAAAATGAAAGAGTTACTGTATGCAATCTATCTACAGTAAACTGCAGCTGCAAAGGTGTTACACACACATTCATGACCCTTCGTATGTGAAATCTTTTTGGTACACATACTAAAATGTCATTTAGGGCAATATCTGATTTCCAGAATTATATTGGGCAAAACATAAGGCTGGGGTGATTTGTATTAATATTTTTTTACTGCTTAATTCATTGCCTGAGGATGCAAAAGGTATCAGGTAATCATTGAATGGCATGCTGCTTGACTATATATCATGTCAAGCATATAGCAAGCACAACAGTGTATCATTGTATATATCCCATATATCATATCAATATCCCACAGCAAAATAATAATGTCAGTTGCTGCCTGTTTCCAGGAAACTTTGCATTGAAAATCCCTGGTAACATGTTATTGGCAGCAGCTCCTTTCCTCTCAGTTTCCAGCTGTCCAATGGGGTATGCCAAGTCACAGCAGGACCTGAGGAGTGTTTGTATTCAACTGTGGCACTGAGCTTTATGGAGATTTTCCTTGTATATTGTGCACTCGCAGACAAGCAGGATTTCCAGGACCCAGCAGGAGCTCTCTAGTGTTTATGCTGAGGTGGTTAGCTAGTTGGCAAATTGCTTTGGTCCAGAAATGTGCGACAGACTAAAATGTACTGTATTAGCTTTTCTATCAATATCATCTTAATGCTGACATATAATACAATTGCTTTCCCACTGACCCTTTCTCCAAATTTTAAAATGAGATTGCCTGAATGTGGTGGTGAAGTTTCTTAAAGAGGTACTAGAAGGAAGAACCCCTTCTTTATTTATTCATACATTCACAAATATGGCTATTAAAATATATAAACAGCTAAGTATAAACAGCTTCAGCCATTCTAAGAAGCCATTTATGAATATATACTTGCACATCTTTAAAGGGCCCCTAATGTGCTTTTTTGGCAGATGTATAGGATATAAACATTTGAAAGGGACTTAAAATAATTTTTAGATTATACTCTTCATTATGTAATGGACTGGCCCTTTGCACGATGCTTTGCATTTTGCAGGAATCTTTGTAGGTTGTAATAGAACCAGAGTTATATCATTATCATAGTATAAGATATACTGAGGATTTTCAGCAGAGAGAAATATGAATTTGCATATCTGTTGTGGGTTTTGAATGATCTTCAAGCGTCATCCTCAGGTTTTTACAGTCTTTTTGTGTAATCTTGTCTGCAGTGGAGGTACTCTTGCTGTACATCACTGTAACTGAGGTCAAAATCTGGTTCTAACTGATACAGCCTCAGATTGCGCTGTGAAAAGTCTGGAAGTTTGAAGCATAATTTAAGATAAAGATAATTTATAAGACAAAGTTAAACTTAGTTTAGAAAAATAATTTAAGATGTATTTTATGGTTTAAATTACTTCTTCCCAAATGCGTATATTTCAAATAGAAGAAATGTTCATGAATTTTGTAGAAATCTATTTCAAAGATATGCACTAATCAAGCAAGCAGATGAAAAGGTTCTGTCAGTATATAATATCTTGGCAGCCATTCACTAAAATGGTAAACGGATCTTTATTATAAGCTTAGCTATCCAACAGCCTGATTTTGCAGTCCTTTCACATGAAACATTCCCACTGACTAGAATGGAAGGTGCGCACACTGAAGAGCTGCAGCAGTCTGCGTTTTGTGGTGTTGCAGTACAACCAGATTTTTGTATTGTGACTATTTAAATTGAGCATATTGTAACAATACAACACTTTTTAAAAACAACAAAGGTAAGAACTATTAATGAAAACTCACTCACCGTACATAGAGAGAATAATGATACCTAAGTAGTCTTGGTATTTTCATATTCTTCAAAAGAACGGGCCTGATTCTCCAATGTCTGCTGCTTGTACAGTCATTCCTAGCAGTTCTACTTGGATATGTGGCTGATTTCGTAGCACTGGTGTAAATGGCAACACAAGGTTTGCCTCAAATGAATCACTATTTAGTGCTCTACACTAACAAAACAGAATTTCTTAAAGTTAAATTATTTCAGCCAGTCCGGAAGTATTTCAGTTCAATTAACTATAAATATTATTGCAATTTAAAAGCTTTTATCATGGCTATTTAGAAAATTCCAACCCACAGGCTATAAAAGGAAGAATAGTTTCCTGTGTTCAGGTACCTGTAAAAGAATGTAAAAGTGGTCTCTGCTAAGTGTAGATATCCTTCCTATCAGCCTTGCTTTGCTAGTACAGAATAGAGGCAAGAAAGTAAAAATCTTATACTACATTATGGACATTTTTGGTTTTATGTTTAAGATAAATTAAAATACTAAAATGAAAATACTGCTTTAAAGTTGACTTTTGTTAAAGAGAACCAAAATATTAAATTTAATATAGTGGTGATGTGTTCCACATTCCAGTACCATGCTCTGACCTTGACAAGTTTGACTTCTTTTTGATCTGTGTATGTTCATTTGTCAATTTTTTCATTAACTGGAAAGACATGATGAGATGATTACAGTTAAATTACCCAAAGCAGACCCTGACCTAATAATGGAATAACTCTATGGATATCAACAGAAGTGGAATCAGGCCTTGAACTATTAAGCTCTTCTACTCATCTTATTAATACACTGGTGAGCATCTAAAAGGAGGGAAGAAACTTTTTAGTGGATTCTCTTCATACCATGATGTGTGCTTCTGTCTCTCTTCCTGCTTTTACTCCCACAATGTGGATTGTGTGAAACAAAGCCATCATATGCAAAATCACTTGTGTCCTCTTCTGTTGCCCTTTCTCACATTGAGTTATATCTTAGTCCTTCTGTATTTCTGTCAATGTCAATGGTATACCTCACACAGCAAAGAATTACTCATCATGCGTCATGGTGGCAGAATATAGCCCTCAGTGAATATTCAGGCTCTAATTATATATCATAGGTTAGTTCAAGCTTAGACTACTGTTCATATGGATGTCTAACATCTATTTATTTGAAGTAACACTACTCACAGGACTATACAGTTCTTCACTAAATACTAATGTCAAAGAAGCAACGATATCCATGCTCTGACAGTAAAGTTCAGTCCGGTAGTCCCTTACTCACAGGACCACAGGACTAATGGGATGTGAAGATACCCATGCATGTACCCATAGTATATATGCATGATGATTATGCAGCATTTAGCTGGTTTTGCAACCTTTTGGCTGGGGAAGTTTTAGAATTCTGGACTTTGTTATAACTGTCTTTTGCCTTATGTACAGAGCTGTGCTTGCTTCAGCCAATGTATTCACTAAAAAACCAAAATGTGAATATTTTACCAACCTGGATTGCAGAATACTTAAAGTCAAAACATCCGCATGCCGTTCTCCCATACACAAATGGGGCAAAGCTTCAGTACGTATAGTTTCATGATTTAAGTTCTCATACACTGTTTTCACTGCTTGTGTCTGACCAATAGGGGTCTCCAGTGCATCACAGAACTATTGCTATAACCCTTCACTCATGATTATTTACAGTATACAGTATGGAGAAAGAGAGCCAGGAAGCAAAGGAGAGTTAGAGTGAAGGAGAAATATGGGGTATCTACAAGGGGTACGGTGAACAGACCGGACTGATTTGTGAGAGTAAAAAGATAGGTTTGCAAACTCATATACGGTGAAGCGAAGCAAAAGTATGTCTGATACAAGATCAGCTTTCAATGTGATACATCTATATGAAGAAACCTAAGAGCAACCTTGTACTCATTGTGTATTTTGTTTATATCTGTCTGTATTGTCTACTTTTCCCCTCTTTTTAAATGGTACTTTATTGATAGCACAGACTTTTTTCTGAGGAAAGGGGAGAGCTATTCATTGGGAAGGGAATGTCAGGTGATAATAAATTTCTATCTGGGACTGGACAAAGCCCTAAACTTTAATGAAATAACAGGCTCAGGATATAGAACAAGAAAAAAATAATACATTTAGTGCATCACAACCCACCTATTTCAACTGAAATAACAGGTTGTTTTCAAGTAGAATTATTCCCCAGTAATGTTATATTACGCATATTCATGCATAGAGGTAACAGGAGATGTAAAAAACACCCACTTGATTATTATGGTTAGAATTAAATAATATTGTTCAGTGCAATTTTGTTAAATGAGAAATGAATCTGTAATTATCTAGTTAGTATTTAAAACACAGGGGAAATTTGGTTTTTGATTTAAATGATCCAAGGAGACAACTGTCCCAAAAGCTTAGGGCATTTCAAACTAGAATATAGCTCTATAGTCTGTGACAATGTACAGTGGTTGATGAGTTAGTTCTAGAGGCTTCTGAATTTTAATGATGTTGGAGATGATATTGTGTGTCCTTCAGCTTGTTAGAGTGACACTAGCACTCCATAAATCATAATACCTATGTATTGTAAAATCAATACAAAAGTGCTATCTCAGCGCTAAACCTTAATAAGTTTTTCAGCGCTCTAACAGCTTAAACTTTGCTGTAATGCCATTGGACCTGTAGGTTAGGATCAGAGCATGCTTAATTTGTTTTGTAATAGAGACTTTTCTTTAATGAAGGACCGATTAGTAAAGCTTTGGTTGCCACTCTGGTGATCAGTTGGCAGAACAGCCTCTGCAATTAAACTCGTGTATCTCTGTCCTGAAGCAAAAAAGCAGGCTTAAACAGTCAATAAATGTTAATCCAGTCAGAACCTGTCTGCGCCTTTGAAGACTGCCCATGAGGGGTTTTTCAAATCAAATTTTTTTTATCTTGTTTTAAATGTGGTGGTCCCAATAGAATTGGTACGTAGCATACAAGGCCTCCCACTGTTCTGTAATAAGATCTGGCAAGCTAACAACATTTTATACAGATCTGTCATCTATAGGTCTGTTTGTCCCACCCCATCATGGCCTATCCATCTATATAGCTATTGCTTAGAAACAAACAGACAGTTATGAAATTTCAGCTTTATACACAATCTAGAAAGTATTTCTGTATTCATAAGATATTTTAGAACACCTTTTTACCATATGCAAAGGACAGAAAAATATTTTCTCACATATTATCAACAACACATATTATCATCATCTTCATTATTATTACTACCGCTACCAGCGCTACTGTTGTTGACGTTGCTGTTGCTGGAATTGATTATTTTGTGATATTTCTCCATGACAGACTGCATATTTTAAAAGCAAATACAAAGAGAATGAAAAGTGGAGCTTCAAGTGATTCCTTAAAGCAGGAAGAGAGAAGCTGAACACTCACCGGGAGGTTGTTGTCCTGTCAATGATGTATCTCTTATGAAACATTTCTGAGTATTTATCTGATTCTGTTTCTTTTTCTCATCTGCTTGTCTCTCCTCCACAGGAAGTGGAGAAAAGTAGGCTAAGCTTGATAAGTATGGGTAGAGTTAGGGTTTGTATAAAGTTGGCCTGTAGATTTAGGTAGGGGAATGCGGGTGGCAAAAAGAGGCCATTCCAAAGGTTTAAATGCTCTTGGGTCTGGTAAGTGTAGCCTCTCTTATAAAACTTGATTACATTATTTTCTGTCTATGCATACATCTATTTTCCATCTATACATATGTAGCTATACTGAAAAATGTTAAATATGTTGGAAATAATATTTACAGGAGGTATTAAATTAGCATAATCTTAAACAACTTCACTTTATTTTGCTTTGTATAACTTGTGCTTATCACCATGAGGCAGAAAACTCAGAATAAAAAAAAAAGATAGAATTAAAGAAGTGGTGCACTGGGAAGCAGTGTATCAAGTTATATATAAATAATCTAATATTTGCAAAAACAAAAGTGGGGATCAAATTCATGCTAGCCTAAGAGGTTACAATTCCCCTGACTTCAGTAGAGTTGCTGCTTTTTATGCAATGGTACCATGGGAGTGTTCTAACTGCATTAATTGATGAGCTGATACATACTATTTTGGGGGGCAATGTAACATGGCACGGCATGACAATGCAAAATTCCAGCAGAGGCAGACGAAAGTGCTGACTCCTGTTGTATCTTATGCTACTTTCTGAAACCTGTGAGAATATTACATCACCTGCAAAGTTCGGTTTTAAGACATGCCCTAGAAGTAGTGTAATACAAGGAACCTTTCTAGTGGTGGTGGTTTAAATAATATTAATAATATTAGGTTTATAGTTATTAAATCTATATTGCCCTAAGTGTGATCACTGTGTAATTGTTAGAATGTATCAAGGAATATCATGGGATGGTTAATACAAACTGCTTAAAAAAAAAGAGCTAGTCACTTATTAATCTCCCAAGTTTTTTTTTTAAAACTATCATCTGTTACACTCAAAAGATGGGAGTTCAAATCCAGTGATGACAGTAATGTAAGTTCCACAGTGGAAATGTTGGACAATTCAGTGTAGATCCTTGGGTGCATCACACAGTCTGAGGTGGCCCAACTTGTAAAAATTCAATAATGATTTGAGCTGGAGATGCATGATAGGAAGCACTGGACTCTATCTTGAACCTTCCTGTTGCTTAACCTACCATCTGGCCCTTTTACATGTTTGCATTCAATTTACCCCAAATGACAGAGCAGTCACTCGCCCACACTTATCTCTTATGTCACCTCTAACTTTCTTGCTGAAACTGGAGAAACTTGTCCAAGCACAAAACAGGGACAAGGCAAGAGAAGAATGTGTCCAGCAGATAAAACAACAAACTATAGAGGGGCCAAGTGAGTAATACATAATAGCAAAATAGCAGCCCTGATTCAGAATCCAAATAGTTATAACAGTAATCAGAAAAAAATGTTGCATAACAATAGGACACAGGTATCTTTGGGAGGTGGTCTCCCATAACTCTTCTTAAACATTCTTTAATCCTCTCCACAATAACTCATTTTAGGAGGCTTCCCCAATCCAAGCCAAGGCTCTCAAGTTACCTTCCCTTCTCTCTCTGATAGCACAGCTGAGAAGATTCTTCCTCCGTTGTTCAGCTGGTTCACTGATTCCTGGGAACTAAAAGACAATCCAAACTCTTTACCAGCTGCTAATGGCTTAGGGAAACTATTTTTTTAGCTCTGATACCTTGCAATACTATAGTTAGCTGGCACCCCTTGAAGAGCTGAGTAGGGAAATTTGAGCCTACTGGAGCACCCAGACACATGCCAGACATCTGCTCCAATGCATGCTAATTGATTAATCAAGCCTGCCAAAGTGTGTTAATTAAGGTGCTCCAGCAGCCTCCGTGTCATGTCTATTCAGTATCCCCACTGCCATTTTGAAGTGTAGGATGCTGAATACACATGATGCTACGGGAGTTTTAATTACAGCAGCTCTCAGAGCCGCCCTAATTAAAGCACTCCCCCCACTCCATGCCAGAGCATGTGTATATCTGCAGCAAAAGGCACTAGCTTTTAAAAGATGATGGTACCATAAACTCATTGCATAACTCTAGCCAACAGAACTGCCTGGGCACAGAGAGGAGGAACCGTTGTGTTTTTTTCCAGGGATGTTGTACTAGCCGCTTTTTCATGCTTCCTAGAACCACAAGGGCCTTTGGGTCAGATTTAAGACACAGCATCCCTCAGAACAGAACCCAGTGTAGGGTACTCGCTTTATACCACACACTAACCCTGATGCATAAAAACACCTGGCTGCATCTTCTTATTCACTGTGGGCTGCAGCCTGACACCTGCACTTGTTTAATACTTGCAGCTGGATAGAGTCAGTGCATTCAGAGGAATGCTGAGAAGCAGTTTTAGCTTCAGAACATCTCCACTACTTTGCTGAATGTGAGATTTCAGATAAACCTTCTTTCTTTCTCTTTTTTCCCTCAAACCCATTGTTCAGGTCATTGATCAGAGATAGCATGCTTGCCATTTAGATGGAGAGGGGAAAACACAGAAAGCTAAGGTTTAGACGCATATTTCTTCATCTTTTTCCTTATGAGACCTGGGGATATTGTTGATAAATCACTCTTACTTTTTTTTAGGATTTATCTCAGTTAAGTATTAATAATGGAATCTTTTCTTCCAGTATTAAAGTTTATTATTGTACCATGATAAATTCTTCCAGCTATTTAAGGTATTCAGTCTGTTTTGGCCTTTCCTGGTGTGAAAGTGGTTGTCTTTCCCAAAGGCAGATAACTACCCAAAGTACTTTTAGTATACTTCTACTTTTCTTGTGGGTCTAGATTACGTATGTAGTGAGATAGGATGGCCATTGGTCAGGGCACGAACATAGGACTTGAAAGAGCCTTTTTCCATCTCTGTTGTATTGTAGACCTCCTCTGTGGCTTTATTCACAAGGTCACTTACCCTCTCCCTGCCTCGGTTTTACCTTTGTGAAATGGAAATATTACTACATCCCTATCTCAAAAGGTTGTTGTGAAGATAAACACATTCAAGATTTAAGGTGCTCAGTCATGAAACTGCCATAAAACTGCCTGATAAAATGTGAGCCACAATAACAGAAAGGAAAACATCACAAATAATATTTCTAAATTGTAACAAAGGCAGTTAGTTGTTTTAATCATTGCCATTGCTAAGTCAATTGGGACATTACATTTTCGTGTGTGTGTGTGTACCTTCCCATATATGCCTGCACAACTATTTCCTCTCTCCTAATACCCAAAAGAGATTGGGTTTTGTCCATATGCACAGGATAGCCTATAGATGGTCAGCAATATCCTGCATTGTGATTTGGTGGGTTTAGAGGAACATAACTCATTATTGTATATAAAAAGTTGGGCTTTGGAGAGGAACCTTCACATACCTTTTGCTACAGCAGAAGTAGCACCAGCTCTTTGTGTGGGGATTCATCTCCAGTTGTCAATGTTTTCAAAAAAAGAGGAGTTGCCCAAAGAAATCTGGGCTTGTGGGCCACTAAACAGTAGATTTGATGTGCATGCTGGCACTTTACAAGCAATATCTATCTAAGCATTAGCACTTCTGGGTAAGGTAGATGAGTATTATCCCAGTTCTATAGATGAGACACCTGATTAGGTCTTATATGACCTCCTCAGAAAGTGCAATGTTTGAAACAGTGTTGTAATCTGTAGTCCTGTAATCTATAGTTTCTAATAAACCTTTAAGAATCATACATTATAAGATGCTTCCTCTTTTGAACAGAGCTCATGCTACTTATTTTGTAAAAGAACTGACTTAGCAGCTAGAAAAAAAAATGTAATGCCACCTACAGCAGCCTGGGAACTATTGCGTTCTACAGACGCAGCCTTCTCATTTCCATCAACCCCAAAGTCTACTATTGGGTGGCTATTGTGAATAGAGTATCACCTTGAAAAGTATTATCAATGACCTACTTCAAAACTGAATGAGCAGCTTGCATTGGCTTGATTCAGTTTATACTCTCAAGAATATCTCGAAGAAGAAAGGGGCAAAGACATCTCTTTTTAAATTCAAGCTTCAATCAGATTGTATGTTTTGACAAGATGGGGTTTTTCATAGCAGTGTGATTTCCAAGGGCCCAAATTCGTCTCTATATCAGGATCTAACACTGGACTGCTCGGCGTACAGGTTGGTGTTTGGGGCAAGCAGCAGCACTCACAGGCAGCTCCTTAGCGCACTGTGAAGTGGGCTGGACACCGAATCCTTGCCTGTCCATCAGCCCTCAGCTTCCTTCACTTTCTGGATCACTGGTAGCAAGCTACATGCTCAGTAACTCAGAACACCCGTGCTACTTTTTCTTCCTCAATTGAAGTCTCCCCTACCTCTTGCAAGAAGGAGCCCCTGACAAATTGATGTTGAATATTTTTTTCAGGCTTATAATTGGTTATTCTACTCTCTAATATTAATTTTAATCTTCAACTGTTCATTGATTGAAGAATACTGGATGTGGTTTGTTAGTTTTCTTCATGACACTTATACTGAAGAATGATTTGGGGAATATGTTAGTGTATATTGATAGTACTTTCCTCCCCCTGTATCTCTTCTACAGGCTGTCTATTGGAGAGAGTAATCAATGCTGGACTTCTGGATTTGGAGCTTTCTTGGTCTATGTATTTTTCATATTATTGGTTGGTAAATAAAATAAATTCCCTGCTCATAAATGTCCTTGTCATGATAAATGTTATAAGAAAATGAGGGAAAAGGGCAACTAACAAAGGTAAAAAAAAAAGTTAAAGCAATGAGGAAAGACATGAAGGAAACGTCAGTTTCGTTACTGTCACTTCTGATTTCCTTCCTTTCCTTTGGTCTGCATCCTGTGGTGTTTCCTGATGCCTGGATAATAAGTACATTGAATCTTAAGGCACATCCACAACAGGCAAGGACTGAAACTCAAGCATTTGCAAGCATTAGTAAGAACAATGATACCATTCAACTGGCTTCAGAGCATGCACCTATTACTAAGCACATCTTTGACATGATGCACTATGTCCAGCCATAATATAGAAATATTAATAGCTGATTTGAATCATGGAACATTGTTAGAGCCCCTTTGGTTTAATCCATACTACAGGCTGAAGAAGGCTGCAATTAACTGTGTAAGGAGGAGCAAAACCTGGCTCTGAACAAATAAATAAATCTGGGGGAGATTCAAGGTGATTTTCCATTTACATGATCAGTGTGTGGCCAACATGGTGGTTTCCTCTCCTGATAGGCATTATATCAACATTAGGCACTATCACTCCAAGTTCCTACAAGGGCTGGTCCTAAGATTCAATGCACTTATACTGTTCTCTTTTCTGCCAAAGCGAATCTCATGTATTGACCTCAATGGAATCAGGATCAAGCCCTATGAAACAAGTCAACATGCATGTACAAGAGCCTACTTGCAAGCATTAGTAATTCAGATGGCTTAATTAAAAACAGGAAACAAACACTCCCAGCCCAAATCTTGTGTATCTATATCTACATATGCTTTTGCTGGTTAATTATTTTTTTTGCAAGACATTGAAAAAGAAATAATCAGAACTCATTTGAAAATGATTAATTTTATTGTTGTCTTCCAAGAACATATAAACCTGATTTTAATGAAATTTTGCATTTAAAAATAATCAACAAATCATGCACACAAAAGGGCATACATAGACACAGAAGCCCCTTGCTGCTGGGGTGAACCACTGCATGCCAAGTTTCAGCCTGAAGCTAATTTTTACAGCCAAGTTATAAACCTCTGAAAAGAGGGTTTTATTGTGGAAATGCTGACAAAAACATAGTGGTGCTATTGGCTGCTTCTTTAATGAGGCCAAAGAATTTAAACTTATATTTTGCAATATGTGGTATGTACCATTGTCCTCATGTTCTTGGTTTGTGCCAGAACTACAGGGTTAATTTGGTATTTCATGTTTTCACTGATTTGGAAGGACTAGCACTGACTTTTATTGTTGTGAAGTGTTAATATTTTTATACAGAATTCTTTATTGGTCCTTTAAATTATATAAATATTAAAAAGGTACTGCTTCAATTTATTTTTGGTGACACTACAGGAGTTCCTGGGGTGCTTAGTCAACTTTGAAGAAGATGCGATATCCACGTGGGGTTTCTAATGTGTTTTCCAGAGACTAGTTTTAGCATCTCTTTAAAATTCCTTCAATAAAACTTACTTTTATTCCTGTTCAGGTGTTTGGTGATAATGTTTACAGAGAAACATCCTGCCAGGAGACTAAGGTAAATAAAAGACAGGACATATAACTTAAACACATCATTTTACTTCTGCTTTTTCCCCACACCTCCCTGCTCCTCATCTCTGCCAGATGCCCCTGCTTATAATTACATCTACATGTTTCGGTAGGTAGAAGTCTGCTATTTTTATTTCATACTTTTACAGCGTATAACTGAAGAAGCAGAGGTCATTTTACCTGATTTCTGTGCTGTGAGGTGGTCAGGAAAGTACCATACCTTTTGTCATTAATTACTCCCGTTTCAGCAGCATACTTATTTCTAGTCTCTTACTTTAAAATGTTTCTTTTACTTGAATTTTTTAGCACATATGAACACTGGTAACAAACCAGGACTCAGCAGTGCAAAGTGCTGTATGACCACAGAACAAAAGACAGCGTCTGTCCCGAAAAAACAGACATTCTAAATATAAAGGGAAAACAGATAGGTACTATACTTTGGCACAGGCAAAACTTTAAGAAGGCCTCATTGACGTATGGCTAGTGGAAGATATGATGAAATGCTCTGTTAGACTGAGGCTTTTCCCTATTACCTTTAGGTATAGCCACTTAAAAGTTGTTATCTAGTTACAGATGCTGTACAATTACAAATGATTGTTGTTGTTTGCTGTCATTTCTGGCCCAAAAGAGCTGCCTTAATTTATGGATGTCAGATCTGTTAGACTGAGGTTTTAGGCACAACTCACAAAACTCCCACTCTCCTCTCCCAGTGGCAGTGGCAAGGGAGCCCTTGCTTGTCCAGGAGCAGCAGACCAAACCTCTTTCCTGCTTCTCTTGGCACAGGAAAGGGGGAAAGACAGGGAAAGGGAGACCCCGCTGTTTACCCCAGCTGTAACGATGCATCTGTTTGGATAAGAAAGCAGACCTGTTGCAATCTTCCCTTCCTTTTAGACTATGGGGTTGATGAATTCCCCTAAGCAGCAGGTCCTCTGGCAACATCCCACAAAGGCATGAGGCAGTCTGTAGTCTTCAGAGCTATTGTTTCTACATGACTGCAGTCACTGACTTCAAAGTCTCCATTTGGGTGTTTGAGTATATCTTTGCAGAAAGAAAGGGTAGAAATTTGGTGGATTTTTAAAAATTAAACCTGAGTGTCTGATGTAATCTCATACTCCCAGAACTGGGGCCTTAGGCCAGGATGTATAGTGCTCAGGCCTTTATCTATCCCTGATCTCTCCACACAGGTCACACTCCTCCTGCACGGAATGCAGGTTCCTTTGCCCCAGACTCCTTCCCTGCTCTCTCTCTTTTGGAAGGCACAGATGTAGAGGGGAGAGGCAAGAGGTATACTAGAGGCAGACAAAGGGCAGACAGATGCACAAAGCTGTCTAAACATGGAAAGGTTAAGTATTCCAGTCTGTACTATGTTTCTACATACAGCTCCATGAACTGCTGGAATATTTTCAACAGGCTACTAGAGTGGGAATATCTAGGGGAGACTCAGAGGTGGTTCAGAAGAAAGCTTTCTTGTAGATGGTCTCCTGCCAGTCTCTTCAAATCCATACAGATTCCAGAGGACCCAAAGGCTAAGTACAGACAATCAAAAAGCCCAAGGCTGAATTGACTCAGTCTTCACAGGTTAAACTGTGTAGATTAAGCAAGCGAAGAGACATTCACTTTTGATTCTGGAAATGCAGCCATATACCTGCAGCGGTCCAGGACAGAACCCAGGGGGCAGGGGAGTGGACACTAGAGCATGCCTGCTCCTTGGCTGGAGAAGACAGCTTGGTCCAAGGCTAGCCTGCCCACCCTGCAAGGAGGGGTTTGCAAAGAAACCTGGGATGATGAGGGACAGAGTTAGCCTGGATCTGGAGGGGATCTGGGACAGAAGTTCAATAGTTCAATAGACCTAAATCAGTTAAGTCTGATACTACACCCATCCAGTTTTATCTTAAACTGGTTTTGGCCATTTTGAAAGCAGTTTATGTGCACTGAACTTCTGTTATGATACAGATTTGAACCAGTTTCTGATCACTAATACTGGTTTGTGTGTAATTTCTGTCCCTAGCTCAACTGTTTGTGATGATTTTACTGTCATGAAGCTTATCTTTGTTTCATGCACTTGATAATTAGGGACAAATCTCCCCTAGAAGGTGCTTGCAGAGACTGCCTCCAGTTTAGTTCTGACCAATATAATTTAACCATTCAGGAAGCATGTAATCAGGGCCACCAGTTGGTCACATCTTCTTATACTGTCTCACTGAAATCAACGGAAATTTTGCCTAAGTACAAACTGAACAAATTTTGCTATCCATTACACTGGAGTAATCTTAGTACATTCAACTCATCTCATTTACACTGGTGAGTCCATAGTAAATTCAATGATGCTAGTGGAATTAGTACAAATGTACACCAGTATAATACATAGCAAAGTCTGGCCTTGAGTAAATATTTAATATACTGGGTCAATATCAATCAAGCTTCCATAAATGTGTTAAATATACTACTACTTAATTTTTAACATGATCACAAATCCTTATGTATGTAATGTCAAGATGCATTCCTACTTAGGCACATAAAATTAAGTCATGACAAGCCTTTCTTTTTTTATTCTCGATAGCACATATTTTTTTTCCTGGGATAAGCTGTGCACCCATAGCATCCCTTGTACTGCAATCTATATCAGCATGTTGGCTTCAGGAGAATTAATCATTGCACAATGAGAAATTAATCTCTCATTTTGTGTTTTGGTTTCTGCTTTTTACTCCCACCCATTTTCACAGAACACCTTTTCCTGGTACTCAGTACTACCAAAGAAGGCTTCAACAATGAATTCAGTATGTCTGATGAGATTACACTAAAGCACAGTAGCAGATTTCTTCAACAAAATCCTGACAATGCTAACCCTTAATGTAGCATTTGTGCTTGTTCAGGAATGCCAGGCTTCCATTTCTTTTTTTCTCTGTGTTTTATTTTCTACCTTCTATGCAGGAGGCAACCTCTCAAGAATGACCTGATGGGCATTAAGATTTGACTCAACCAGATCTGACCCAACCAGCAATACTCAGAATTAGATCACAGTCTCTGAGTGCATTAAGATCTACAACCTACAGTAGCTCCATTAGTCTGTTGAGCCACTTGAAGAGCCCTGATTGAAATTACCATTTTGATGCTCTGACCTTCAAATCTCTTAACAAAATAGAAAACTACCTGTCCAGTTGTCCTTTTTGCTGCAATATAGCAAAGTGGCACCGACTGCTAGGGAACACATTTTTTAACTTGCCTGCAGACCACAGTACAATTTCAGGTTACTAAAAAGATTATGGGGCTTGATTCTTATTTACAAAAAGGTGTATTTTACACTGCCCTAGCAGATCCATATTAAGGCTCCTATACATTGCTGTAATGGTGTAAAGTGCCTCATGGTAAATGACTCCATGTAGTGCATTACCAGGTGCCCAGTAGCAAAGCACTGTTCACTCAACTAAAATGTTTGTATGTATTATATGTTTTCAGATACAGTGAGAATCACAAATTGTACGTTCCCCCCCGCCAAAAAAACACTTCACTTGTATAGAAACACATAAATGCCTGACAAATATCAAATTCTGATTATATTCCTTAGAGGTTGCAGGTGGCAAGACTGGAATTAGGAACAATACAGTGTTTTGAAAGGGCAAAGTAATTGTCACAAAGAGGAGGAATTGTTTCTTAATCAGAATTTTAGAAATAAAATACATGATATCAATATTAATCACCTGGTAAACAACAGTACTCTGATGGTAGAACATGAAAAAAATATTTTTTATTTGTGGAAAATAAGTGATTCCATATATACCAGCAGGATCAAAAGTCATATCTGGTATAAGTAGAAGAAAATCCATTGAAATAAAAACTAAATTAAGTCATATCACATAGATTCATAAATTGTAAGGGGCTAGAAGGGACCTTGCAAGCTCATTGGGTCCAGCCCCCCTTCACTAGGCAGGAAAAAAAACTGGGGTCAGGTGACCTCGGCGAGCTGACTGTCCAGTCTCCTCTAGAAGATTTCCAGGGTAGGTGATTGAACCACCTCTGGAGGGAGTTTATTCCACAGTCTGGACACTTTAACTATGGAGTTTTTCCTAGTGTTAAACCTGGAACAGTCTTCCAGGAGTTTGTGGTCATTACTCCTGGTTTTCCCCAAGGGTGCCCTGGTGAACAGTTGTTTGCCAAGCCCTTGATGTACTTCCCTGATGTAGTGGTAAGCTGCTTTGAAGTCTGCTCTCAGCCTTCACTTTTTTAGGCTGAAGAGGCCCAAGTCCCTCAGCCTTTCCTTGTATGGCTTGCCTTGCAAGTCTCTGATCATATGGGTGGCTCTTCTCTGGACGCTCAAGCTTTTCCACGTCCTTGTTGAAGTGCGGCACCCAGAACTAGATGCAGTACTCCAGTTGTGGTCTCACCAATGCTGAGTAAAGCGGAAGAATCACTTCCTTGGTTTTGCTTGAGAGACATCAAATGAATCATAGATTCATAGATGTTTAGGGTCCAAAGGGACCTTAGTAGATCATCAAGTCCACCCCCCTGCCCTGGATTAGGAAGAGGAAAGAGCGCTGGGGTTAGATGACCCCAGCCAGGTGCTCACCCAGTCTCCTCTTAAAGACCTCCAAGTTAAGGGAGAGCACCACCTCCCTTAGAAGCTAATTCCAGATTCTGGTAACCCTTACTGTAAAGAAGTTCTTCCTAATGCGTAATCTAAATCTGCTCTCTGTCAGTTTGTGGTCATTGTTTCTAGCCCTGGTAAACACAGCATCTCCTATTCCTTGCTGTCCCCGCTGACAAATTTGTAGACTGCCACAAGATCACCTCTCAGCCTTCTCTTGTGGAGGCTGAAGAGATCCAGGTCCCTCAATCTATCCCCATAGGACCTTATCTCCAGGCCCCTAACCAGCCGAGTAGCCCACCTCTGGACACTCTCAAGGTTTTCCACATCCCTCTTGAAGTGCAGCACCTAAAACTGAACGCAGCCTTACAAAGGCCGCATAGAGGGGAAGTATCACCTCCCTAGACCTGTTCGTGATACACCTGCTAATGCATGGTAGAGTGCAGTTAGCTTTATTGATCACTTCATCACATTGATGACTCGTGTTCATTTTGGAGTCAACTATGACTCTGAGATCCTTTTCTGCTGCTGTGCTGCTTAGAAAGTCATCTCCCAGTCTGTATGTGTGTTAGTGATTCTTTCTAGTACTTTGCACTTATCTTTGTTAAACTGCATCCTATTCTATTCTGCCCACTTGAATCTGCCTACTGTTTCTCTCTCCCAACTAGTACCAACAAAGAGGCAACAAGATCCTGTGTCACTTTAGAGATGAAAAATAATTATAGTAAAATTCTATATGCCAAAAAGCCCTCCCCCAAAAAAATTCACCCTGCTCCCACTACTTCATGAGAATCACACTCACAAAAATAAATAAATCTTTCTAAGTTGTTAGACTGCAAAGGGGTGAAGGAAGGAGACAAAGCCAATTGGGGAAAGAAAGGAAATTAGAAAGATGTGAATAATGTAGGAGACATTACTGGTTCATAATTGGTTCTGATTTATTAAACTTATTCATTATAAAAACCAATATATCTGTTTTGTTCTCATAAGAACTTACCAGCTGTCTTATTACATTGGAAGAACATACTGAATTATATTTTATAAAATTTAACCTGTTTATAGATTCTAGTAGGTGACACACACACAAAATTAATTTTGAGCAATACAAAGCCTCCCCCATCCCAAAAGTAGTGTTAGGTAAACCTTAGGATAGGTAGCAGTTTGGTTTAATTCTGATAAGAATTTAGAAGTTGAAAAGTAATGTATCAAACCATATTTAGTGTGCAAATATATCTTAACAGACTTTCTTTTTACATTTTTTAGTAACAAAGATTCTGGTTGGTCCTTACTGATACATAAGATGAAGGTCTGACAGGCAAACATTCAAACTATCAAGTGGTTTCCTGTTACAGTCTTTGTTTGTCAGCCATGTTACCATGAGGAGGGGGTTATGTATAAAAAAAAAAAATTTCTTCAATAAATGTATTCATCAAAATAATTTATCAGTAAAATGGAGCAACATTTGTATCATACAAATGTTAATGGAATTATTTAATCCAAAGATGTCCTCTAGTACAACTTTACATGGGGTTCAGCATCATCACATTTATAAAAGCCTCATTAAAAGGGGGTTTTGCTCCATTAATGCATGCTGTAACCCAGAAGAACAATGAGAAGGAATCCTCATCTCCAATACAAACTCCACAGCCTTTGCTTCTAGCTGGCTCACAATCACCAATTGTATCTGGATGTAACAGGGAGGTGAGCTCTGACCTGTTACACAAAGGATGTTCTTAGAAACTCACTGTTAGCTGGAGAAGTGGAGCACAGAGATAATGATGTCATCAGACTGCATCCCACAGCAGGAATTCCCTGCATTTGTCAAGAGACTCTAATTATTAACCGGAAAGGGAACACGATTGGGAGAATCATTTAAAAGAATGCCTTCAGCAAGCCTCTACCCCTGGAAGGGGATGGAGTTGTGAGAGCTAACAACCAAAAGAGGTTGTGGCAACTTGTGCAGAGGTGCAAGCTCTCAGCTGCTGGAGAAATGAGAAGAAATTCCAAGAGGAATGGAGATCTTACCTGAAGAAGAGAGAGGTGAGATCACTCGGGTGGATGGGGATCTGGGTATCTCAGAAGCAGTAAATCAAATCTGAGAGAGACAGAAAGTAAACACATTGTTAAAGGCGGAATAGGTTGATGATAGTTAATCAGCTGTATGGACTATAAAATATTGAAACTGCTCAGGCTGATTGCGGCCCATGTATGTAACTACTTCATGTCATTTTCACAAGAAACATTGTGGGAACAAGAAAATACAAACTTGATCGTATAATCTGCAATTTTCTGTTGTTTGATTATCATTATATTCTCTCATTAAGGCATGGCAGGAGAGCAGACAAATGAAAGTCACTACCAGGTTTAAAATTGCAAAAGTAAAAGCTCAAGATCTAATTTACCTGTAACACTGGATACAAGTGAAAGTTGTGAACATGGCCTACTGCTTTGGTACACAGATTGTTGCTTTTATGGATGTGTGTGGCATAGGAGCATCTCTGCAACACATATGTATCTCTCTCATTCCTTTGCCTGCTAGACTGTGTTGCTCATCACTTCAGTTCTCCAGAATGAAGCAGCTCTTCTGCCTTAGCCCTAGCACATTCTGCAAGGGGTTCACTTGCAGAATGTCACAACCTCCCCCCCCCAATAGGCAGTTTTGAAGTGGTTGTGGGTGTTTGAGTGTGTGAGGGAAAACAGAAAGAGAAAGAGCAAGAACCAATACACAGAGAGATCAGCATCAGCAAGCTAGCCAGAGAGGTTACATGAATTTCCTCCTCCACAATCCTTCACAATCAATGCACAGGGCAATTTTTAATGTAGGGCAAACTTCTGGTTTGTCCTGCATGTAAAAGAGGACACAGGCCACTTGTTTGTGCATGCAGACAGGAACCAGTCAGAATAACCATGGAGGGGAGCATGGGTAGATCTAGAATTCTGAAAAGAAAGGTGCACATGATGAGGTGCATCATCACATATAAACCAACACATTTTTCTCCAGCTGAAAATAAACTAGAAACTTTACTACTATGCTAGGGGCCTAGAGCTGTATTATTCAGTTTAAGACTAAAGCAAAAAATATATAACTTCATCAGAATGATTTAAAAGCAATATGTATTGTTGTGAAATAGGAAAGTCATTACCAGAAGTAGTTACCAGACAGCAGAATTACAGAACAAAGGCCAGCTTGATTGGTGGAATAAGACCATTAAAAAGAAGACTGGGTTGTTAACAGCTGTAGAATGAAGAGTTTTGAAGGGACCAGAGAGATTAAAATGATCCATAAAGTCAACTGACTCTCTCAGCACTGCCTGACTAGAAATGCTGCTGCAACTGCCAGGTTTTAAACTTTGGGTGGAGCATGAATCAAAGGGGCATGCAAGTGCACCAGTGCACCCCCCAGATCTGCCCCTGGAGGGAAGCACAGTACCACAAGAAGATCAAGGACATCTGAGAAATTCATGTTCCTGTCCAGAAGCAGACACATGTGGCAAGCACAACCTGAAACTTTCTAAGGCATATGGACTGCTGCTGAGTATGAGGCCGCAGACCTTCTTCAGCCATTTTCTTGTCTTTGCCCCACACTGGTTGAATTTTTCGTAATTTTTGCTACAGATCTGTCCTTAGCTTCTTTTCTCTGCCTAGTTGGGGGATGAGCAGAGGATGAAGCTTGGTATCTTTATGTCTGCAACTCACAGAGGACAGAACTGGCTGTATGCACGTACAACACCATTTAAAATGGCTCTTTAAAATGCTCTCATGTTTTGTTCTTGGAGATTTATTTTCTATTTTTACCGTTATCAATCACATATAGCAAGAGACTTTTGTGAGCCTAAAATTAAAGCAAAGCAGGCCTGTTATGTGCTTTTTTTTCCCTGAAAATTGTTTTGGTTTATACCTGAGATTTCTCAGGAAGAGAGAGCACACCATAAAAATTTTATATGTACATTAGAATGTTAAAAGCACTGTAGTAAGCAGCTCTGTATTTTAAGTAAAACATAAGCACTATATTTTGTATTAGGAGCAATATACAGTAACCCATAAGGTGCTACTTGTTCTAAACCGAAATAAAGCTCTCTCTAAACCCAAATAAAACTCTCAAGAAGCTGGGGATACTGGTGAGAGCAAGAGCAGTAGCATTGTAGGCAGATGGGGTGAATGACAAAAAAAACTTGAGAGAGGAATTCCATGAAACACTGCAGTGGATTATGAACTTGTGCACAGCCCTGTGCTGGGAATGCTGCATCCCAGGGAAGTACATTTTGTCTCAAAGTCCTCTGATCCAAAGTCCATGAGTGTCTTTCCATTACATTTATTGGGATTTAGGTAAGTTTAGACAAGGACACTGCTGCTTCTATCACCCTTTACAATGGTGTAGTTTCCTTTCTGTAGCAGACCAAGCCTGCTCAGTAAGTCCCATGTGTTAAGGGGTGGAAGGGCAAGGCCCTCAACCCTCCCGTTTCATCCCTGCCCTAGTAGGAGCAATCTGCACCACACTTGGGGGTTACTCTGATGGTGGAGTTTGTAACTGGGTTTAACCAAGGTCCTAGAAAAGCACTAAGATTGAGTGGAAGTACTGCCTTCCTTCCAAGGTTTATCCCTGACTTTCATCATCACTCACAGTGGAGTCAGTAACAGCAGGAAGTTTAGTGAAACATATATCTAGCTTCAGATCTCAGTGCAATACTAGAAAACAGGATTTAAAAAAACATGGGCAATGAAGCACTGATCTATATATTTGTAGAGGATTATCTATGGATTCACATTCTTACAGTGTGAATCCATGTGGGTTTATTATTTCATCCTTCACTTAGCCATTGGTGCTCTAGCCTGAAAGCACAAAGCAAGCCTATGCCCATGAACTACATATCACCTATCAAATTAAGGAATGCTAGTCCCTAACGGGATGAATGGTAGCCTGGGAAGAAGAGCAGAAGAAAATATTGTGATTCTGCCACCTATGGAGAAGAGTGGATCAGAACCAGGAAATGGTTCTGTTCTCAGTTACACAGGTACAAACCCAGAGCAATACTATTAGCTCCTATAGGTGCAAATCCACAGGAACATCAGTGTAACTGGACCACAGTCTGATCCAAAGTCCACTGAATTTTCAGAGGGAACTTGTGCACAACATGTAAGGAAAAGTCACAGAAGAAGAAGATTAACTTTGAGAAACCTCTCAAACTCCAGGACTATAGTGAAAAAATAGAGTATTCAGGCCTTCATTAAATATTCTAAGTACCAGGCGCAACTGCCAATATCAAACAAAACCCCCAATAGTTTACCACTCTGCCTTTAGTGCAGTGAATGGAAAGAAGTTAGAGACATATCAGACCATACTCTTCACTAAGGTGGTGTTGTCATATCAGGTGACAAATATCACACATTTCTAATAGTAAAAGCTTAGTATAAGCCAAGTTGCTAGCCAGCTTGGGGAAAATAACAAAGTACAGAGTAATAATACCAATGTCACTATCCTATACTGGCTAGCAAATTTAATGAGTGGAGCAGGCTCAGAATAGCTAATGTATTTGTCTACAAAGGTTATTTTTTAGCTTTATTCATGACCCTGAAAGAGCAAGAGACTTTGTTTTGATATAACAAGTTATATGTAGGTCACTGGCCAAATAGTTGATCACATGTCAGTAGGAACACTTTAGGGTAATTTTAAAGTCTTTGTTCTCCATCATGTCAAAAATAGAAGCAACAGAACAAACAGATAGCATGAGACCCTTGTCATCTGCACAGAGGTATGCAACATGAACAAGACAGAGTAAAGCTACAGGTGCAGAAGAGTACTCATAACAAAGTGATATAAGCAGAAAAGCCAAGGCAATGAGAAAAGGTCATGACCACATTTTGCAAATGGTGTTAGGAAGAAATTTCAAAAGCATGCAAGTGATTTGATGATCCATCTTACAGTTTTTAGGTTCTTAAAGCACTTTAATAATTTGGACAAGAGGTGAGGGTTCTCTTGGCTAGGGACAGACATTCAAAAAGCTGGAATCTGAATTGATTCAATCTTTGCAGGTTAATCTAACCTGTGTAGACTGAACCAATTTGCAAGTGAATAGACTGTCACTTTTGACTCCAGAAATGCAGCCACATGCTTGCAGTGGT
This sequence comes from Gavialis gangeticus, assembly GCF_001723915.1. Taxonomy (NCBI): domain Eukaryota; kingdom Metazoa; phylum Chordata; order Crocodylia; family Gavialidae; genus Gavialis; species Gavialis gangeticus. The sequence continues at coordinate 57,892,361 of NW_017729031.1, forward strand.
TCAGGCCAGAAGTTGGGGGGTGCCAGACTGGAGGGAAACTAAACTGAGGGAAGGAGTGTGGCCAGGCCAGGGCAGGCATGAGTATGATTGGGGAAGGGTTTAAACCCCAACCCTAGCCTGCAGGAACCCCAGCCAGGGTCTGTCTGGAGCGGGAGGAGGGAAGTAGCTCTTGCCAGGCGTCCCCAGCCCCCGCTCTCTCATGGGCTGCACTCCTGGGCCAGGGGCTGGGAAGAAGGCTGCTGCAGGCCAGGGGCATGGGCAGTGGTGGGGGAAGGCAATGGATTGCTGGAGCCTGGTCTGGTCTGGCCTGGCCTTGCAGCCAAGGGGCACAGGTAGCAATTGCCCTGTGGCAGCCCACCCCTCCCTCTCCCAGCAGTGGAATGAACTGGCATGGCGGGTGGAAATAAGGCACCTGTCACCCATTGCCTGCTCACAGCGGTGCCGGGTGCTCGGGAAGGGTTGCTGTGGGACAGTCACTGCCTATCCCCTTGGACTGTGGGGTCAGGCCAGACTGGGCTGTGGCAGTCCATTGCCTCCCCCTATCGCAGCCCTCCTCAAGCCCCCAGCCTTGCTGCAAGCAGGCAGTGGGTGATAGGTGCTTTAACTGCGCCTGCCATGATAGTTCACACCACCACTGTCAGGAGAGGAGGTGGGGAGGGGAGCCATGCTGCAGCTGTAGCCAGCATGTAAACCATAGCCCCCACACAGGGCTGAAGGTGGGACGCAGCAGGTGCTGACCCCCATGCTCCTGGGGCTGCCCCAGCCTGGTCTGCTCTGCTGCAGTGGAAGGTAGCGGTAATTTGGGCTTTGTAACTAGTCCTGGATCCCCGCTCTCTCCCCCCACCCCATAGGCAGGTCACATCCCCCCTCCCCACCCCCTCTCTGAGGCCAGCTAGCTGCTCCTCTGAGGGACTAACCCAGGGCGCCATGTCAGACCCCTAGCTGCTGCTGCCTGCAATGGAGGGATTAACCCCTCCCCCTTCCCCTTAGGCTACTGGCATCTGGCCGCCACGGCCCCGGGTGCTTGAGCAAAGCCTATTGTTGCCTGCACCCCCACATACA
>NW_017729031.1:57898422-57899064 GCF_001723915.1 Gavialis gangeticus
CTGAGGGACTAACCCAGGGCGCCATGTCAGACCCCTAGCTGCTGCTGCCTGCAATGGAGGGATTAACCCCTCCCCCTTCCCCTTAGGCTACTGGCATCTGGCCGCCACGGCCCCGGGTGCTTGAGCAAAGCCTATTGTTGCCTGCACCCCCACATACACACACAATGGGGAAATAAAGCAGTGCTTTAAACCCCTGCTTTCCTTCAAGCTACTTGGGTCTAGCCCTGATCCCGCTTCTGCCACTGTGGGGTGGGATGGAGAGCTGAGGATGCCTGTCAAGGGCTGCTGCCCCCTTGCCAGGCAGACTCAGCAGCACTCCAGAGCAGGGTTTCTCACCACCACCCCTTTCTCTGCCAGCTGGACTAGTGATAGTGCTGCAGCTAGGGATGCGTGGGGTGTGGCCAAACCTGCTTGGCTGAAACAGACATCCCAGCCCAGCACAGCCTGGCCCAGGGTTGCAGAGCATGCTGGGATGCTGGAGGACTCTTAATTTGAACCTGGAAGGGGTCTGGGACACAAGTTTCATAAACCGGTTTGACCCAAGTCAGTTAAGTCTGATACTACATTCAACCAGGTTTATCTCAGACTGGTTTCAGCCATTTTGAAACTGGTTTATGTGCACTGAACTTATGTTCTGTTACA
>NW_017729031.1:57904064-57940487 GCF_001723915.1 Gavialis gangeticus
CTGCAAAGCATGCTGGGATGCTGGGGAACTCTGATTCAACTTGAACCAGGATGGGTCTGGGACAGAAGTTTCATAAACCGGTTTGACCCAAGTCAGTTAAGTCTGATACTACATTCAACCAGGTTTATCTCAGACTGGTTTCAGCCATTTTGAAACTGGTTTATGTGCACTGAACTTATGTTCTGTTACAGGTTTCAACCAGTTTCTGATCACGTAAACCTGTTTGTGTGTAACTTCTGTCCCTAGCCTTTCTGATTTCTTTTATTGGACAAATTGTATAGCTGAAAGAGAAGTTATACAAGCTTCTGGGCACAAATTGTCCCTCAGTGGGCATGTCTACATGAGATGCTTATTGTACAGTAGGCTTGTATATACAAGTATTATCCTGATGCAGAGTTTTTTTTACTCCAGGGTAGCACACATATAGATGCTGCCCTGGCTGGTTGGGACACAAAGGTGCTTCAGTGTGGGGGCTGTCTGTTGCCTTGCCGTGCTCTGAAACACCTTCTTGCCCCAGCCCACTGCAACACATTTAGCTGTGGGGAGCAGCCCCAGCCTGGCAGGCTGATCCCCCAAATCTCCTGCCAGGTGGTGCAGCTCTGACCCAGATCAATGTGCTGTGGTCCCAAGCACCCATGAAAACATGGTGCCCAGGAGCAATAAGCTCCAGAGTTTATTCAGGTGCATTAAAAGCACATGTAGGCATGCCCAGTTTTACCAACTGAGCTACACATAGTTTAGGTATGCTGATATACCACAGCTGAGAAACTAGCACTCACTCTGCATCTGTTTGAATGACCCAGGGGCTGCAGGAAATCAGGCTGCCTTGGTTTTCACTGATGGACTATTTAGTAGCATTTTACTGACTGACTAATATTACAGATGTTTCAATCCCAAATCAACCAACAGGTAAAAAAATCAAAAAAAAAAAATCAGTATTTTTCTAAATTAGTTCTGTATTTTCCTTTTTTCTTACTTTCAATTATAACATAAGTTTTCCAAATGCCTAAAGATTTCACACGTAGCAAGCCTTCTATGTAAAGTTCTTATCTGAACATTTCTACATTAAAGCTTTTTAACAAGTTTTTTCAGATATCTCAAAGATGTTAGCCAACCTATTACATTTCATGTATCTCAGAATAAGAGAAAAGCAAAGCTGTATCTCAAATGCAAAGCAAATCCCCCATGTTTATCAGTTATATAAAAAGTGCCAATAGCTGGTACTTCCTTCCAGATGTACTGGACCTTAATGTAACCAAGTCAAATACTTTTATTGCAACTTTACTCACATAATAAATTGAGGGTAGATAAAAAGACATAGAAAGGTTGTCCAAATAAATAAAAACATCAGCAGGTTCAACAAAAACATGGAGTAACTGAGTTGTTTTGTTAAGATATTTATTAATGTACACACTAGGCACATCTACACAAGATGCTTGCTGTGCATTAGCCTAATAACACTGCTCAGTACCTAGAGTTACTGTATTTACTAAGGTACTGAGTTATTTAGGCTAATGAGCAGTAGTACATCACTAATAACACTGTGCAGTAGTGTGTCTCAGCACAAACTGTGCTAATAGCCTACTGTGCCGTGTTATTAGGCTAATGCGCAGTGTTACTAAATAACCATGTGCCAGTCCTACTGCACAGTAACTCTAGGTACTGTGCATTTAGTTAATACTTTATTAAGGAAGTAGTAAACTAATTCACAATATCTAAGGTGCATTAATGAATGTGAAGATGCACCTTCTGGGTGGCCCTACATGAGCTACTTAATGCCCATTGGAGTAATTCTACTGCAAATTAGTGTGGCTGGCAAAAACTGTGCTTGTGGCCGGGTGGGGGTGAATAATGAAATCTCTCTCCCTGGGGTTCACCTGCTATGGTTTGGAATGATGGAAGAATAGGAAGTTAATTCCCCAATGAGACAGGGTGTAGTAAATCACTCCAGACACAGCGTGAAGGAGTGAGACAGAACTTACAGCATGGAGGGCCGGCACAGCTGCAGCTGCAGCCCGGAAAGGAAGGAAAATACCCACCCAATTTCCGGAGCAGTATAATCACTCAGAATTGATGGAGGGAGGCTGCTTAAAAGGTATTTCTCACCCCGGAAAGGGGCAGAGAGGGGTCTGTTCCCTGCAGGCCACAGGGAGAGAGGAGCAGCTGAGCATCTCGGCAGGCAGAAACTGCAGAACGTGCCTGAGGACGGCTGTGGGAGTGCTCAGGTGGAGGCCTGCGAACATATGGCTAGTGGTAATCTCCAGAGTGGAACTGGATCTGAGGGCCTGGAGTGAGGGAGTCCACAAGGCCTGAGAGAATCTCCGGAGAGGAGTTTTCCAACGGAGGATCCGGAGGAGGGCCTGAAAGAAAAATCTACAGCCACAAGTAGAGCCTTCCTGCACAGGGGGAGACCCCAAAGAGACTGTGAATGTTTATAGGGGTGCAGGACAGGCTAGCACACAGCAAAGAATGGACTAAGGGATTGTTTTGCCTGAATCATGGCGATTGGGAGGCTGAGCACCTGATCATGAGAAAAAGGGACATTGCCAGAGCCTGACAAGAAGGCTGAGAAGCAGCCAGGGTTTTCTGCAATTTTCTTTTGCTGTTTATTTTGATTTTTTTTTAGTACAGGCCAAGACCAGGCCCTGGAAGGGTGTACCCAAGAGGCACTAGGACACCCTGGGGCAGGGGCAAATAAGGTTACAACAAGCAGCACTGCAACCTGGCTGCGGAAGAATATCGTAAACACCATCTGGAGAGGCTAGGCTGGGGTAAAGGGGAGGTTTGGAGCCCCATAGAAAACACAGGGATCAAGACCAGGCAGGATCACTGTGGGCATTGCCTCCCAGGAATATGAGTCAAAGTCATGGCAGGTGAGAAAACATAAGATCTACTTCCTGGCAGACCATATGATCCAGAGCAAAGGTCTACCCTGTCACCACCTGTAGGCAGACGAGCTCAGGGCAGTACTAGCAAGCCCTGTAGTACCTACAGACATCACACGCAGGATAAAAGAAAAATGGTTTATTGGTGAATTCCCCACAAGTTATGGAGAACCCCAGTTGTTCTCACAGCTCACGGTCTTCCTTTTGTCCTCCACCACTCTGCAGCCCACTCCCCTGAGCCAGTCAGCTCAACTCCAGTCCCACTCTCTTTTCTCTCTCTTGCTGGTACCAGCAGCTCCTTTCTCCGTGGGACATTCTCTCAGCTAGTAAGTTTCTCCACTCTTCCTCACCTCCTTGCTTTGCTGGTCACTGTGGTTACCTCCACCCAGTCAGCTGGTCTTATCAGCAAGCTGTTTCACAACTGGGTTTGCCGTTTCTGGTGTCCCTGCTGAATCTCTACATGCCATGCCCCAGGGGGTGAAGGAAACCCCTCTTCCATGGATTTAAATAGCCACTGGCTCCTAATCAGTCAACATTCACCCAGGTGTGATCCCCTTCCCAACTGTGGTTACTAAGTAATTAACTTTGCCCTGTCCCTGACCTGACTCTCCACTGTACTCACAACTTTGTAACCAAGGAACAGGGCTGTCCTTGCCCTGTTACAGTGCTAATGTGCAAATGTGCAGTAGATTAGTCCAATGAGCATTAAATGTCACAAAAAAGCATTTGTTTGCACTAAGGTGCAGTAGCATGGATTGCTGCACATTAATGAACATGCCCATTGTGACCTGAATTCCAGCTCAAGGTATAGTAACTGTAAATTTACTTCTACCAGATAAAGATATGGCATGCAGTGTGCGAAACATATGATCTTGTGATCCTTGTTAACATCTCTTTTCATAAGAATGTATGGCTGGAAGGGACCTCACAATCATCTGGTCCAGCCCTCTGCTGGAGGCAAGATCATCCCCGACTAAACCACCTAACCAAGTGCCTGTCCAATCTGCTCTTGAAAACTTCCAAGGATGGAGATTCCACAACTTCATTAGTACCCTGTTCTATTGTCTTGGTGGTATAACTGGGCACATCCACACAAGATTTTCACTGTGCATCCAAGACTAATTAGCTATGCAGTAAACATCTCAGCATCTACATGTTTGCCCCTATTAGGTTGGGGTAAACTTTTACTCTGTGGCAGCGCATGTATAGATGCTGCTCCAACTGGTTGAGGCACAAGGGAAGCTCCCTGCATGGAAGCTCCCTTGTGCCCCAGTCAGCCCCTCCACAGCACGTTGAGTCTGGGAGAGAAGCCCTGGGCTGACCCCTGGGGCCCCCTGCCAGGTGGGGCTGCTCCATCTGGGCTCCACATGCTGTACTGGAATAAACTGTGGAGCTTATTGCTCTGAAGTTAACTGCTCCTGGGCACATGTTCAGACAGCATGCCCAGGTTCAATTAACTGCAAAGCAATAAGCTCTGTGGTTTATTCAGGCACCATAATTGCAAGTGTAGATGCACCCACTGCGGTGTTGTTGTTTCAAGAGATTGCCTTTAGGTAACCAAAACATATGCTATTGGTGCTTTTCTTTCCCTGGCCACAGGTCTGACTGAACAGTACTGGGATCTGCCTCTCTCTTTCTTGTTCCTCTTCTGTCTGTGGGTGGGGTTCAGCCCCTGTTGGGCTCTGGCCCACCTTAATTTAATCAGGGCCCTGACACACATGGACTCTGACTTTCTTTAAGGCCTTCTGCTTAAAAAGGGGCTGTCACCCACCTCCTGCTCTAAAACTAACCAAAAAAAAATTGGAAAAGTGGAAACAAAAACCATGGGAGGAAGGGCAGGCGGGAGGGGGAGAAAAAAAAAAATCACAGGGTACTCTGCTCTGTGGTCTCCATACCCCTCCCCTCACATCCACACAAGTCTACTGGGTGTTACTAACAAAATGAGCAGAGAAAAACAAAGAAAAAGAATAAAAAGCAAAAGCATATGGGGCTCATAGAGTCTTAGGTCCTCAGGGTACCAACTCCCCCAGGCTCTTTCTGGGCAGACACAAGCAGTCTTCAGTCTTCCCGGTGGTAGTCAGCACCCACCCCCCATACCATAAACAGTCCTCAGGTCTCTACATGCACCCCTTTCCAGGGTCATCCCCAAGAACAAAAGAAAAGCCCTTAGTACTTCCTGTGTACTTGTTCTCTCACTCTCTGCCAGCCCAGGTTCCTCTTTCTGGGCAGGAGGTCTTCTGGCCAGGTGTGTTTCCCTATGCCTCCCTGAAGGACTACATCTCCCTTCACCACCAGAACCAGCCCCCACAGGAGTTTCTCTCCTATTCAGCCATTCCTGCCTGGTCAGCTGACCTGGCTTCCTGCTCCCCTGGCCCAGTTGTGTCCAGTCTCTTTTTCCCCTCTTGCTGCTGGATTCTGCAGCTGGTTCACTGCGGGCTGGGCTTTGCAAAGGTGGGCCCATGTGCTTAGGGCCTGGCATGTCTGCTCTGGGAGCCCCTGCTCCCCTCTATGGTTGAGCTGCTTTCCCCCTTCTGTCCACCTGGGTGCCTCTCTCGGTAGCTGAGCTCTCCTCCACCCTGGGTGCATTGACATGGCCTTTCCTTGCAGCAGGCAATCCTCCCCCTCTCCAGGCTATAAAAATTCAGGTGTTAAAGGGGTCCTGCTGACTTTCCTCCCCCTTCCCCATAACTGGGGTAGGGCTCCCTGTTACAAGGACCTCTATACACAGGTAGATAGATGCAACCCCCTCTAGCCACAGATGCAACCTGGGTGTCCCCTTGAGACACACCCCTGGGATGCTTCCATGTCTTTGGGGTGCCCTTCTGCACCAAAACCCTCTCTGTTGTCTACTGCTTGACTACTGAGAACCGGCTGAGATATGCCAGAGGCCAACTTTTTGGCCTGTGGTGCCTCAGCTCTCCCTTGCCAGCTCTTAGCAGACAGGCTTCTGCCAGCTAGAAGGATCACACCCTTGTCTGATCATATGCTCAAAAAAGATGGATTCTTCCTTTCCAAAGAATGGGCAAGCTGTATGGTCAAATACTCTAGAATCACAAGTATTACTGATGACAAGCTGTGTGTAAAAAGAAAACAAAAAAGGGTTTATTATAAAAAGCAAGAGCAAGCTTAAGAAATCAGTAACCACATGTAGAGATATAAACAGAGATATGAGAATAAGCAAACAAAAGAAGGTACCAGAACAATAATCTGTTTTTACCCTGCCTCTTAAATCCAAGAATGCAGTCTCCACCCAGTTCACCAGCTGGGGGACTCTAGCCTTTCCCTATATCCAAGAAAAACTAAAGACCCACTGCTCTTGAGGCAGGCTTAAGTACATCTGCTTATCTTGCTATTCACATACATCATCTCTTAGATTCTAAGGGGGGCTCACACTAATAATTTCCTTCCTCCTCAAAGCTGCATGTTTTGCCAACTACAAGATTTTCCTGATATTATTAAGACTAGAAGAACATGTGCATCCTTTCACACACAGGCAGACATAATGCTTTGGGTAGATGTGATATCTTTTATTAGACCAACTAAATAGTTGGAAAAATTGTTCTTTGCAAACTCTTGGGTGCAAACACCCTTCTTCAGGCAATAGGGAGAATCTGTTGGTGTTTGTGTGCTCTCCTGGGTAGAATAGTAGTCAATATGTAAAATACAGGTTTGTGTAAATGCAAATGCGTGGTAGTGAGGATCTGGGGGAATGGGAGACAATACGTGAGACACAGGTGTGGGGAGAGGAATCTAGAACTGGTGATAGAATGTAGCTGGTAAGCTGCAGATAGGTTACCTGGAGTTATCAGATGTCAGGCATGTTATAATGTGCCATAAATCCAATGTCTATATTTAGTCCATGAGTTTTTGTATCCAGTAAATTTATGAAGTGAAGATTGTAAACTTGTCTACAAAAGGTGTTTTGTAAATTCCCTTTGAGGATTAGAACTAAGAGATTGGAGAGAGAGTGGTTATCTTGTGAGAATTGTGCACCCAGAGGTAATTGGATATTTTTGTCTTTGATAGATTTTTTGATGTGCGTTCATTCTGGTATGCAGTTGTTGTTTGGTTTCTCCTACATATTTTCCATTAGGGTATTTAGTGCACTGGATGAGGTATATTACATTTTTGAAGATGTAGGTATAAGATCCTTCCACACATGGAGATTTGCTAATCCAATATTCTGTCTCTTTCCTAATTCCCCCTCAGTATGAAATGTTCTCAGTTTCAATGCATTACTCCATGCTAGAATTTTTCCTTTTAAATGTAAATTCACCATTGTCTGGCCCCTGTGCCTCAGAGCACTTATGCAAGATGATGAGTCAACAAATCCATCAAATGCTAATACTCAGTGATTACACCTTCAAAGTGTGAATAGGTGAGGGCATTTAACTTAATTATTACTTTACTGAAACAAGCTTGGCTATGATATAAAGATGTACCAAAATTACATTTATACCAATACTACAATCTATACAGACCCAAGGCCAATAAGGCTGAACACAGCTAGTTGTTACCTATGTCATATTAGTAAAATAAACTCAAGAAATCATGCAAGACATTTTACAAACCCCCAGTTCATGACAACCTGGTCTGTAATTCTCTGGATCCTTCTTTTTTCCATTCTTAAAGATGGGCATTATATTTTCCATTTTTCAATCATCTAGGACCTCATCTGACCTCCATGAGTTCCCAAAGAGGGTAGTAAATAGGGCTGAAATTACATCAGAGTCTAGGGTGCATCCCATCCACCCCTGCTGACTCAAAAGTTAAGTAATGCCTATCCTGTTCTGCCATTACCCTAGGCTGTGTGTCTTCTTCCCTATCTGCTGCTACATGCAACTTTCATTTGGTAGCTGTCCCTATTTGTGAATACTGAAGTAAAAATAAAGGCATTAAATACTTTAGCTTTCTCTGCATTATCTGTAACTAGATTGCTTTCTGTATTAAGGGACCTATAGTTTCTTTGATCTTCCTCTTATTCTCTATGTCCTTGTAGAATCCCTCTTTGTTTTCTTTTTTATCTCTTGCCAGTTGTATCTCAAATCATGCCTTGGCCTTCCTAATTTTCTCCCTGTATGCCCCTGCCATATTTTTATATTCTTCCCCAGAACTATGACCAAGTTTCCACTTTTTTATTGAATTACTTTTCGAGTTTAAACGGATTGTTGTCGAGCCAAGCTGGTTTCCTATCGCACTTCACATTCTTCCATTACATCCAGATATCTTGCTCCTGCATCCTTAAAAGGGCCTCCTTAAAGTACAGCCATCTTACCTAGATACCTTTTGCTCTCCGATTTTCTACCCAGGGGATCCCACCAGTTCTCTGAGTTTGTTAAAGTCTTTCTGAAATCCAGTGTTCTTCTCCTGGTGCTCTCCTCCCCTTCAGATCTTGAACTCTCATTTCATGATCAGTGTCATTCAAGTTACCTTCCATGGTCACTGTCATTCAAGTTACCTTCCACTTTCACACTCTCAACCAATTCTTCCCTGTTTGTATGAAGAAAGTCAGAAAGAGCTCCCCCATTACTAGGCCTGTCTACAATATGTATCAGAAAGCTATCCCCAATGCACCAAGGATTTCCTGCAATGCTTGTGCATTGCTGTGTTTCTGCCCCCATAATTAAAGACCCCCATGAGAACCAGGTGCTGTGATTTAGAAGTTTCCATCCATTGTTTAAAGAAGTCCTTTAAGTCTATTCAGCCCCATTCACAGATTGTACCTTCCAGGAATGAGAATACATGTAGGCTGTAGTGCATGGATGCTCCCTTTGTGTGTGTGTTTGGGGGGGAGGCGGTGCAAAAATAGCCACTGTCATAGCAGTGGCACCATGGCAGTTGGCATTGCCCTAAACATTGGGGGCTGCCCTAGGTGTGGAGCTGCCCTGTATGCCTCTGTGTCTAGGGTTCACTGTTGAGGCAGATTATGAAAATGTATAAATACCAAGACCACGCTGTCACAGCCCTATGCACTTCAGCTATGCAGAAAGTTTGCAGAACGAAATCTCTGTGGATTCTGGGTAACAGTCAGTGTTGTCATAGATCTTGGTGCTTATGTTATTTGCTGCAGAGAGGGACTGTTGCATGAAGACTTTTATGCCCTTGCATTCAACCTGCTGGGCATAACTTTTTGGGCGCACAGCACTGTGAAGTGTGCTGCCAGGATTTTGCATCTCATTTGTATGACAGTTTATTCCTATTTGATCTTGATCAAGGCAGTTTCTTTGTTGTATGTAATAAGATGGCAGATTCTGGTTCTTGCATTATTGTGATGTGAACCCTGCCCGTTTAGATAAGCAAGGTTCCAAGGTTACATAATACATAAGTGGAAGAACTGGCAGAAGAAATCAAGAGTCTTATCACTATCCCTCTGCAGCGCTTCCTATACTATTTTCTTGCTCATTCCCATTCTCTCTGCTATCTTCTGTTTACTTCACCATTCTTTTTTTGGGCAGGGATGGAGGGACTCCCATCTCTACTGTCTTCCTGTATTTATAATGGGCCAGTTCCTTACCCCCTTACATTTTTTTCCTTAAATTGCAAACTTTTTAGTGCTTTCTCCCTTATGTTATAGCCCAGTGCTGTGGATGGGTAGGCATGATGATGCTCTGGGCATGGAAGCAGCAGTGTTTGCCAATTATTACTTCCTATATCCTGCCCTACTGTGCTCCTTTGATATGGTCATGGAGGAGGCAAGAGAACGATGAGAAGGAGATGGTGGTGAAAGCTCCCTCTCAGAAGCCTTGGAACTATCAACTAGTAGCCAGGGTGAGGTGCTGGGGCAAATATTGCTAAGATCAAGAATTTAGAAATCATGAGCCAGGCCTCACCCCAATTTTAAATACTAATAGCCATGTGGTTTATATCTACTTTCTGATCTTTTGGGTGTACTCAAGCCACATTTGTAAATTTACACCACAACCATGAATGCTAGAAGCTTATTTTATTTTTCTGAAATAAAATCGGAGACAGCTAGGAAATCACTTGACTCCAAAAAGCTGAGCATTTAAGAGAACCAACATATATAGTGTGAGTCGCAATGAAATGGGGAGAACTGGCAACACTCTAAAGGGGAATCTCTGTTTGTAACATGTGTGACCACAGCAGATATGTGTTGTCCTTTGGTATTTAGGCAGGTATGTTCCAAAGAATGCAGGCTCAGTTCCCCTGCTTTGGAATATTTCCCATGGTAATCACTCTAGCTATAGCTTGTAGACAGTTTTCTTAATACAAGAGCTCTTATTGAATTCTCTCTTCCCCTTGGGTAATATTGTATGAATCCCAAAACCTAGAGTTGCCTCTTCTTGGCTTATTTTTCCCCTTCCACTGCAGGACAAGTCCCTGGTGTGTTGGGCTGCTCACAAGGCCTCTGGTGACTTTTTGTCACCTACGTAGTCTGTATTCATTTCTCTGGTGGCTGGAGCCAAAACCCAGAGCTCCAGGCTTAAGGCTTTGGAAAGCAGATTTTGTCACTGAGCCACTGTTATATGAAGGATTCTCAAAAGCACACCTGTATAGGTTACAGTAGTACAGTACAGCTAACCCTAGGCATTCAAGTAGAATTAACAAAACCCAAGAATAATCAAGGGGTTGGCTTTAAAATCTTGATATTTAAATATGCTAAATAAAAGTTAGAATTGTTTTATTTACCTTCTGGTTCATAAACTGTTAAACTACACTCAGCCACATTTTCTCTCTGAAAGTCTAAATATTTCCTTTCTTACAGAATGAAGACTAAGATTCCCTTTTGATCACATGCCTCCATGAGCTGGCCTTTAGCAATAGCAACAAGTGTGAGATTCACAATAAGTCAGGAGATTCGGCAACATTCTTAGAAGTATTTAATGATGCTACTACATCTGTGTATATGATGTGCACCTGTAATCCAAAGTCCAGCCAGTCCTATGATCTCAGATGAGGAAGAAAGGGAACATAAGTAGGGACCTATCCATTTCCACAAAATTGGGCATTGTCTGTGAAATATAAAAAAAACTTACTAAAAATAAAATGCTGGCTCCTCAGTGGGAGCCAGTGCTCCCCAGCCTGCTGGGGAGAGTGTGGGAGGGCTGCTGGCATGAAGGGGATTGGTCAAGATGGTGGCTGCCCCCTTCTCCCCTGCCCCTCGCCACTGATTGCCCAAGAGGACTGTCTGCCTTGTGGCGAGGGGTGGGACTGCATGATGAACAGTCCTCTTGTCCAATCAGTGGCAAGAGGCAGGGACACCAGGGCCCCTTGGCCAATCAGAGGCATGTGGGGGCCCTGCCATAATAAGCCCAGAAAAATGGTGGATGGCCCTCCAATCATCCTGCAAAATCAGCTCAATTTCAGTAAGTCTGTAAACATAAGGGGCCTTTGTACATGCCACAAAATTGGCCTTTAAAGTGGCTTAAATGCCCTTTTACACTGCTTTAATGGTGTTGCTGTTTACACTGTCAGCAGCGTATTGCACATTAAATGACTTTGGGATGTACCAAAATAAAACATGTCCGAGGTGTTCTAGCTACCTTAGTAATGGAGGGAAGCATCAAGTCCCCTGCAGCTCAGGGGCTGTGCAGGCAGCCTGTGTAGGCAGCCCGGTGGCAGCCCAAGCAGGCAGGCTCCACTGAAGGAAAAAAAAAAAGCGGTGAGCCTGATCTTTTTTTTTTCCCCACCCCTCCCCAGAGCCTGCCTTCCTGAGCTGCACAGGGGCCTGGTGTTTCCCTCCATGGCTGCAGTGCCCCCCAAGACCACCCGGGCCAGGTGCCACCTGGGGAGTGCTGCCACTGCCACAGGGGAAAACACCCCTCCCCACCACAGCTCAGGGATCACTCAGCTTGCCAGCAGCTCACCCTCCTCCCCACCCCCCAGCCTCCAGAGAGGCAGGTAAAGATCAGGCCCAACCCTTGCATACACTCCATGGGGGTTTACTTTGATTTAAATTGAAGCAGGCTTTTAAAAAACTCACTGCTTCAATTTAGGGAGAATTAAACCGAAGTAAATCCCCGTGGCATGTACAAGCAGCCAAGGCTCCTTCATCTGCTTTCTACTAAGAGAATAGGTAGGTAGCACCCCAAATCTCCATGCACGTGGATGTAACCTGGGGCCTGCCTCCAATGTGCTGATGCACATATCCTCCAATGATCCCAGCACTGGCCAGTGGTGCACCTCCCTTGTTGCAGAGGAAACCAAGATGAAGATATATATGCTGGCCCAGCTGTCGGGCTTGAGAAGAAACCATACTCAATACTGAGAAATATTATATGATCATTTAATTATTATTAGACTGTTTCATAAGTACATGTATTAAGTTATTTGCAGAATTGTAAGATATTGGATGTTTAATCAGGCACTAGTGCAGGACTTACTTAGAGCTTTGAGTAAATATAAAGTTTTAGAGAACATGCTTGGAGATTTGGAATGTTGGATCCTTGGACAGGGATCAGTGCAGTGAGGACATGGAAGATACTTATTTGTGTTCAATATACATCACGTGGTTCTGCAAATTATTTCATCTTCATCCTCTCTGACTGTGTCCACATAAGTGTGGATATTTGGTTCCCCAGGGACAAGTAGTGATGCCACACCTTGTACCGCCGCTACTCGTCCTCGGGGAAGGTCCATGCTGCATGCGCTTTGGTACGTGGCAAGTTACCCCAGGTGGGGTAGAGAAGGCAGGAGCCAGCACTGGACTCATCCCAGCAGTCTTACCTGAGATCCTAGGGGACTCCTGGGGCTGCAGCAGCAGTGATTCTGCTGCACAGAGCCTGGCCAGCAACTGCAGCACAGCTCCAAGCGGTCTGGCTCTGCTTTTGAGCAGTGCATTCTGTCTGTGTGTGAGTTGCTCTGCATCTTTTTTTCTGTGGGCTTTTTGACCCCTGGATATGCAGGGGTCAAGGAAACCCAAGGGAAAAAAAAATCAGAGCAGCCCACGCGCAGGCAGCACTCCCTTGCAGCATGAAGAACATCTGAATGTGTGGAATGTGGTGCCTCAGATGAGTTTGCGGCACCACATACTGCACGGCCACACTCATCTGGATGTGGCCCCTGAGTGCATGTGTGCATGTCTATTCATTGCTTATATGAACAAGATTTCATCATTCGTATGAGTCTACGTGTACATGTATATTACAGAATTTCCAACACTCAACTTGTGGTATATGTGTATACACATTCAGAGCCAAATTCTACACACATTAATTATTTTACTTCATTGAGGAATACATGTGTGATAATTGCAAGAGATAACTGGCCCATATAATGCTTGATCATGTACAAAGTGTGGGCACATTTCTTAAGAAGAAATTGTGTTATCGTTTAATTATAATCCATTTTCAGCTTTTGCTGACAGCCTTTCAATCAATTAAAAAATTAGAATTAGATCTTCAATGAAGTTTAAAAAAAAATTCATCCCTGTAAACTTCTTTAAAGAAATTAATTTGGCATATGAATGATTTAGTGAAATAAAAGCCAGGGGAAGTAAACAGGAATACAGAACATTTAAAGTAATTCCATAAGAACCATGCCACTTGGGTATTTGTTACCTCTTGTAGTTGAAAGACTCTGTTATAATTTGTGTATAAGCTATGTTGGTTTTCTGTGGCAGGTTTTGTACATAACAGCGAGTTTCTGGATCTTGTTAGCTCAGGGCAAAAAGTCATGCTTTGGAGCAGTTGCCCCAGCAGGAGGATAAAAGATGATGGTTGGTAATTACATCAGTTTTGCACTGTTGAGCAGATGTTCTTGCAGATAGATTTTGGCTGGCATTTACAGAACATCACTAGTGAATCTCATGGTAGTGTCGGAGGACTGCTGCTACAAGTGGATGGTGCTGCATGCTTGTAATAAAAAGATTATGAAGGGAAGAACTGAACAGAAAGAACATCCATAGCTAAACTGAATTTTAAAAATACTGTTATTTCTAAAATAACTGACTTTAATCATGTTTAACCTGAATGTAGCCCAAAGGATTTATGGTCAAATTGGGTTTAACAAAAGGATTAATTTGCATGTAGTCTTATTTGTCATTTTCCAGGGAAGGGCAAAGTGTTGTATACATGTATAGGACTAAGGAAGCTCTAGGACTGAGAGGGAAGAAAAAAGAACAGTCATAGTCAAGGATGTGTTGACGCCATCTACGATTGACAGCAACTTGAAGAAAATAATGCAATAAGCAGAAAAGAGAAATACATTTGGTAAACAGAAGAATCTAAATCATGATCAATTATCATGAACACAATAGTGAGACACTTGATATGAATTTGAGTAAACAGAAAGCCGTGCCATTGATGCAGTTGCAATTATTGCTCAGGTATTAAGTAATGAAACTTCATCTCACCTCTGGGAGGTGGATGATCATCTTCCATTGAAAGTAACTTACCCGAGGGCTCATGGCAAGTCACTGACAGAGGCAAGGCTAGGGCTCATGACTTCTGACTCTCAAATAAGAGGACTTTGAGGCAGAACTTTTTTTTCCTAAAAATTAAGAACAAAGTAGATGTCAGAGTTGTAAAAAGGCCACATTCTTGAAAATTCCAGCTGATTGTATGAAAATACAGTTCTTTACTTCTTTCCAGAAAAAAATCATGTCCCCCCACATCTCCTTGTATGTCAAGATATGAAAATATTCTTATACCAGTGAGGCTTAATTTCTGGTTTGACCACACCATAGGTATCAAAATCTTTATGTGAATAAAGGGCTTTATTTATCAGTAATATGATAATACATATACAGTTAGATTAGAATCCATTCTCCTTCTTGTTTATAAGGATGCTGACTTTAAAAATTCTTACTTTCTTAGGCAGAGGGAACAAGTTAAAAAAAAAAAGAAGATACCAATCCATCCCCATTAGCAGGTTTCCATTTGCTGTATATAATCTGAGTTTCTCTCGCCAGTTTCCACAACAAAGAAACAAAGTAAGTACAGAATATCTGCCTATGTGTTCGTGGATGTCAGTATGGAAATGGTGACCAAAAGTATGGAAATGGTGCCCCTGGAATCAAAATAATATCTGACAAAGTGCATCTCAGAATTAGTTGGTCGCCAAAGTGTAACTTTGCCCTACCTTCTGCAATGGAGAAAGTTATCCTGTGCTTTGCTTTTCAGATCTGAGTGTTTAAGAAAAACATTTGGCTGTGTATACGTGTTAGAGAAAGTTACACTAGTTAAGGTGTCCCTTGTGAGTGCATCTACATGAGCAATTAATTTGAAGCAATAAACTCTGGTGCTTAATGCACCAGAATTTATTGCTTCCAGGTGTGCTGTTTGAACAGCATCTAAACGTACGCTGCCATGAACTAAACAACTCCACATCAGGGTAGTACTCATATGTAAGGGAGTATGTACAGGCACTATCCTGCTGCCGAGTTTATTAGTTTACTGCAGCCTAATAGCCCTGCACATGTAGATGTGGAGAAGTTTACTGTAGAGCTAATTAGTTTACTCCATAGTAAAAATCGCTTGTAGATGTGCCTGTGTAAACAGACTTAGCTCTCACTGAAGCTGACAGTTTTTTAATCATTTACCTGTTCCTAAATTCTTCGTGGAATCTTCTTGCATTCACCTCATGCAAAGAGTCTAAATGAGAAGAAAACTAGAGTGATGAACACAAAATCAAATTACTAATGTATTAAGCATCAGGAAAGAAGAGACAATATTCAGAATTGCAGTGGGGATGGACAAATTGTTTTCAGTTCAGATATAAACAGTAGCAACACTGACAACAAGAAAAACATGCTAATCTACCTTTGTCCCATATCCGAGTTGGGTGATTGTCCGGACAGAAGCTCTAAACTGTTCTCAGAGAAAGAATATTTAGTGTAACAAAGTTTTGGTTCAAAATTAAAAGAAAACAACACTTTTTGTGACTGTCCATGAGGTACATGTGCTTGGACAACAGGAAGAAAAGATTTTCTGCTTGAAGTCGATAGTAACATTGCGTCCTTCAAAAGGAGGGGTGCTAGAATCTTCCACCTGGACAATGATTTGTGACTTCTCAACAGCAAAGCGTATCAAGTCAAATCAGTGTCTGTTTGATGCAAATGCTATTAACTTGTATGTGATAAGGCATTTAATTTTTATGGTTTTAAAGCCCTTTTGTTGTGATCCTCTCATGGCTTTTCCTTCCAACTGGTGCCAGTGCTTCATTCTACCTTGCACATTGCCAGTTCAAGTTAAAAATACTGCAAGATGCAGTGGAAAAAAAGCTAGAGAGGATGTGTTAGTCTGGGTTTCCTGAGAGTGTATGGAAAGATATCATCTGCTTTTCTTAAAGAAGTGCCAAGGGACAATGTGCAGGGTGCCATACTGAAATGTATGTAACCAGAAGAATTTAAAGAGAGAGAGGGTAGAGGAAAGGAAACATACCCTGTTTTTTCCAAGAGTTAAATGAGATATCCCTGATTGTATCTTATATAATATCTTTTATACCATGTGGTACAGTATATCAAACATACCATAACTAGCTGTACGGCCCTTTCTATGGAGAAAAATAATAAATAATACCTCTGCCCCTGCCTATATTGTAATAAGTCAAATGACAGAAAAACAAATGTCACTTATTAGAACATTGAGGTTTACCGTTCAAGTGATTAACTAAGAATCGTTTGTATGATTAAATGCTTGAAAATAATTTGCTTTCACCGTGAACCTATAGCATAGATCTCATTACACAGAAGTGCTGCATATTAGTTGAAGCAAATTAACATTCAAACACTTTCTGGAGAGGCTGCTAATCACAGGCTGTTAATTACTGTCATTACATTAGACTGCTGAGGAGACTAACGAAGGAATCATTCTCATGATCTTGGTATTTGAAAGTGATCTTCACCAATAAAAACACATGTCAGACATACAGAAATTGCAAATTGCTGAATTTGCTGACGCAGATGAAAATTCCGCTGACTATAAGTACTGGCTAGTGATAGATGCATTCTTGACACAATTTCAGTGTTTGGACTTAGGAAATAATGAGTATCAATGTCCTAGCAAGGGAATATGCAAAGATGAAGGAGCCCTTTGTATCCTTAATTAAGGAAAGTAGTAGCAGAGCTCGTTCACAGATAAGTGACTGTACATAATAATCATGTATTTATGTGAGGAACTGTTATTCTATATTACTGTTGCAGCAATTAGATTTTCACAAGGCGGTTTTAATAAAAGACCTGCTTACATAATGAATAAACAAAACAACTAGTTTTCATGGCAGATTAATTATATGCTGCTTTAAAATGTTCAGAAGATTAGGCTAAACATATAGGTCACATCTACACGTGTGCCTTAATGAGCATTAGCCTATTTTAATGCGCATTAATGTGTCTAAAAAAATGCTTTTTAGTTAATGTGCATTAAAATAGGCTAATGTGCATTAAGCATCACTTAAAAACTGTGGGCATTTTTCCATGTGCTCCAGGAGGTGTGAGGGGGAGCTTTAATTAGTGAACTGTGCTAATTAAAAGCACCTGATTGTCATGTGTATCAGCATTCCTGCACTGAAAAGGTGGTGGCAGGGCACTTTGAACTAAAGGTCATTCAATGAGCTTGAGTACAAAGCACCCCACCACCATTTTTCAGTGCGGGGATGCTGATACATGCGATGCTAGAGTCTGCTGGAGCATGATTTCCACACTTCAGCAGATACGATTAATCAAGTCTACTCCAACACACTGGATTTCCAGTGTGTCAGAGCAGGCTTCCTGCATGTGGATATGAGCCCTGTGCTCTTTTGTTAATGTGCATTAAGACAGGCTAATGTGCATTTTCCTGGTACCTCACAATGGATGTACTAGTCTTAATGCGCATTAACTAACGTGCACTGATGAAAGCGTAGATGTGTCCATACAGCTTGATTTTCACCTACATATGTATGTGACTAGCTAGCCTAAAAATGCATGTATTTTGTAACTGTGCGCACATATCCACTACATGCATGCACAAATAGAAGGACAGATGTCCATTTGTAGAAATCAGGTCCATAGATACCTCTGTTGTAGTGTGACCCAGATTTTTATTTCACCCAAGAGACTTAGTATAGCAACCTAGAAACATTCTAACCAAGAGAGAGTTGTTTTGAAATGTCAGGTCTTTGTTCAGAAAGATGTAACCCTGAAGATATGAAAGATCTCTCCCATACAGTCTCCTTTCAGTTGGGCAAGTTTGGTGCCTTGTAAATAAAATTAACAAGAGCTGGCTTATATGTGACAGACATTCTGCCTATGGCATATAGAATTAATATACTTTCTCACCACATTTTTACAAGCTATTCTTAAAGTTAAAATGATCAACACATTATTACTTCATAGTAATCCCCAATACTGTAATATCTTAATTCATCAATATTTCTTAACGAAAATATGCTATCTTAATTTTCAACACTTTTTCAGGTCATGAATTGTCTGTGAACAGAAAAAATTATTTAATGTATTCATTATTAGAAGTGACTTATGACATAACATTGGGAAATATTTTTTGGTTAGCTGCTTGCTGCAAATACTCATTATTCTGGCTGAAGGCATAACATTTTTTTCCCCAAAATACTCATGTTCTGTAAGACCAAAGAAGGGACTTCTGTTTGATTGTATTTCAAAGTCTTGGAATGGTGAACATCTGAGGAAAACCTGATTAAGATAGTTGTATGCTGTAAATGCTTGGCAATTCAAAAACTCAATTACATTTCCAAGAATTCCAACCTCTTGTCTAGTGTTATGGGTAACTTACAAACAAGGGCTTTGTTGGGAACAAAGGCTTATAAAATTCATTTCAAAGAAGGATATGAATTCATTAAGTCCATCTTCAGAGCAAATATTTGTGCTATATTATTTATGCATTGCTTACTGACAAGAACAAATTAATAACAAAACCCTGTCCTTGGATATAAACATATAACTCTTATTGTGTCCCTAATTAACTTAATACCATTTCTTTTCTATAATTGATTTGGCATTTCTTCAAAGAGATTCTTTGAAGTGAATTATCTGTTTTCCTGGCTATACGGGAAACCTACTACTTTACCCGCACAATGTCCTCCAGGATCTAAGGGGAGCTGTGCTTAAGAGTTGAGTCTCTTAGCTCATTTTTGTCTGAGAGAGTTAGAGTAACAGAGAAGTAGTTACTTTCAACTGATCTCTGTGGAGTTAGGGTCAGGTGATTTTGTCATGATTTGACACTGTACCCGAACTGCTTTATTATCAAATCTTTTTGCTCTGTAAGCAATATTCATCCTGGTAAGCTCATGAAATCTGGGGGACCTACATAATGCAATTATATTTAACATCTTTTATTTATGATATTTCTATTAGATGTTCTAAGCCTTGTTGAGTAGTATATGTATCTAAGGCTCATTTAAACCCTGATGTAAGCAGATGTAAATTGGTTGAAGTCAACAATTTCACACTAAGTTTAAATTTGGTTCACAGAATATACTATCTACCTCACTGAAAAAGAAAGACAAGAGAACAAGAGTAACTGTCACGTGTATTTAAACACCATCAGAGCTGGGTATCCTGAGGTAAACCTGTGAACCCTCAGCTCTTTCTGAAGTCAGTGATAAGGCAGCATATAATAAGCAAACACATGATAAGAACACCAATTTATTATATTCTCACAAAAGAAAAATACACCCAAAAGAATGTTTCAATCCACAAAAGCTTGCAAATCCTGGGGAAGTCTATTACTTATGCCTAGCAGGTTAACTTTGGGACAGCCTTATGCATGATAAGCTGACACTCTTGTAACTGGTTATTAAAGATTTGAGCAGGAAGTCTGCCTTTGTTCTTCTGATTTAAATTTATGCATTTGATTTCTCCTTCCTATGTCTCTTTACACATAGCTGGCTGCCCTTATTAATCTGTTGATTATGACCCATTTCTCCACTTTGAGATAGTTTTGCATTCTAATACTGTCCTCCATAAGGCTTGAAACCCCTCCCTGCTTGGTCTAGCCACAGATTTTCCGTGTATCTTCAGCTGTATCATTCAGTTGTCCATGAGAATATTGAGTAGACCTGTGCTCAGGCAAACCATTTCAGCCCCCCTCTTACAATGTCCTCCCAGGTCAACAACAATCTATTAACTATTCTTTGGATGTGTCTACATATGATGCTGACTGCGCAGTCATTACTGCGCAGTCATTTACTACTTGTATAAACAAGTACTTGTATACAAGTACTAAATGACTGCGCAGTAACCCGAGTTACTGTGCAGTCGTGCCAATTAAGGTCTTTTTTTGTGATTGTGATGCCACTATGCAGTAGTCTAATACTCTGCACAGCAGCATCACTGTTCTTGCCATACAACACCATTGCACAGTCAACATCTCATGTAGACATGGCCTTTGAGAGTGATTTTTTTTTCCCAGTTGTGCACCAATTTTATGCTGTGACTTAATCAAGACAATGTTTCTCCAGTTTGCTTATGACACTGTTATATAGAACTGTGTGTCTTCAACATCCCACCTAATTTACCGTCATGTATATAAGAATGCATGTCTATTCTAGCATTTGTCAATGAGGACAGTAGTCATATAGAGAAAAGAGTTAATCCAAATTCCGTCCCTTCATCATTCATTTCTAGATGGAACTCCTTTTCCTTTACTCTTGCATTACCAAAAGGTATAATGTTGCACTGCAAGATGTAATATTTGCTGTAGATACCAAAGAAGGAAGATTTATACATACTATTCTCTAACATATTTGCCTGCTCTGGCCCAAGTTATATCTATCACTGCCAATCTATCAACATCAGATATATAAGCAAAACTATTCCTTGGTGACTTATCTTTATGACAGGAATTATCACACTCCATTCCCTCACTGAGACACTTGCTTGGTTGGATCAGCAGCGCTGAGGATTTGTATATGGTAGTGATTCAAAACCAGGGTGCCATGGCACCTAATATTAGCACTGTTAGGTATGCAAACACCTAACACATGATTCACAAGACAAACCCAGAGATTTCAAATAGGAATCCATAGTTCTGAAAACATTCTCACTTATTGTGGTCCTCCTGAGTAGTTTGTTCTATTAATTTTCCACTAATCTATTCGTGTTCTACTAATTTCTATGGGAGCAGTTGAAATCAGACTAGCTTCATCAAAGGAACATCCTATGATGCTTTCTTCAATATCAGGTCATTTTTATCACTGTGGAGTCCATTATCAAGCCTTTGCCTCTTAGGTGGATGATAACTAGGTCTGGATGGCTGTGCATTAGCCATTAAGGGCATAGCCTGATCTCAGGAATCTGCCCAATTGCTTCCCATCTGATTTGGACAGTGCTTCAGTTAAGTCCACATTATAAGCCTTGAACTGCCCCTTTTCATGGCCAAAACACATCACCATGCTTGGCAGGCCATGTGGCTAGCAGAGCTTCTGGTCCAGATGGAACCAAGAAGGAGGATTAGAAAGCTGAGTGAACATATATATCAATGCAGATGTAACAGTCTGCTGGGGTTATTATGCCTCCAAAGCAATCTGAGCCCCATCTGTCTGTGGTTCATTTCTGCCACAATCACTAATGAGACAGCTCCAATTTAAACAGAACAAGGCCTTTAGTTTCCTTTAAGAAATACCATCAGTGCTGACCATTGCAAAATGCCACCAAGTATTTGTATGGGGCCAAGATGGGACTCCATTTCTTCATATAAAGAGTGAAATTCCTACACGGATTTGCAGCAGAGGATATGAGGGGCTTATTCAGCTATGGATCAACTGTCAGTCCCACTTGGATCCCAGCTTACTGTCTTGAGCACTACTTTCAAATGCCGGGGCATCTCTGCTGAACTGAGAACTTACATTTCTGAATTCACTTGGTTCCCACCCTTTTGTACAGTCTCCAGCGCTTCTACAGGTTTTCTGGTCTGCTCAGTGGTCTGGCCCTTACCTGCACTAAGTAATAGCCCTGATGCTATGGTTGCCATGATGAGTGGACAGCCAAACAAGATGGTACACATGCCTGGACATTATGACTTCCAGAAGGAGTAGAAAACCTTGTTGTTCTGGTTGCTGTCCTTGTTGTCCTCACTTCAACTCTCCTTAGAGGACTTCCATCCAATTAACTTGTTTTGCATGCCTGTCTTCATAACAGAGATTAGTCATAATGGTGCTAGCTAGTGCACCATGACACTGTTCTCCCAGTATACTAAGGGTGAGAAGGAATGAGGATATATTTTCTTCCTCCTTTTCATCCACTCTGATGTGCTTAAAAAGCCAGGCTGAATTACCTAGTAGCACAGAAAAGTAAACTGAACAAAACATTTATTTTACTAGTACAGAGCATTATATTAATAAACAGACCCAGACTATTCATAACTTCTGGATTAAATACTACTTCTTTCTTACGTTATTAAAATATGCGGATTGTAAATTAAAAGAGGGAGTTGCAAGATTTTGAAATATATTAAAATATGAGATATATTTGCATGAACTAACTGGTGTATTGATTACACCAGTGATGATTCTAGTGCAGTCTCCTTACAGAGTTCATGTATTGAAACACTATTGTTCTTGGAGTAAAGTAATGCATATTTCCTATCATTAAATGTGCTTCTTGATGTTATATAATTTTCTAACTTGTTCTCAATAATAAAAAATCTGCTCTTGAATAATTAATTAAATAACTGTGTGCCTGTTAATTATATTAAAATCTGTTAATACTTGTTATAAAGGTGGGTGACTTTCCAGTAGGGAAGAGAGGTGAAATGTAATGCCAGGATTGCTGGGGAGAGATAAATAAGGGACCAAGCTTCTATAGTCTTTACATTTAAAAAGTCCCTTTGAAGATTTTGCCTGAGAAAGGAGTTAGGATCATGCCCAAAATGCTGAGCAGAGCAGAGTGGAGACTGCAGAGCAAATGATCAGCAGTAAACACAGAATGCCTTGATCAGCTCAGGGCACTTTTCAGACATACAAATCAATAACAATTAAAGCAGAATATAAAAAGGCAATAATAGATACTTAAATCTTAATATGATTTAAGCCAGGCTAAAGAAGCGAACCAGATTTTCCTGCCATCTCCTTGAGTTTTACAGTTGTTTAAATCCACTCAACCATATTCTTTTTTTCTGTTTCTTTAAGTCTCTTTCCTGGATAAAGTCTGTTATATAGCCAATCAAGAACTGTGGAGTAGGGCATCCTCTAGTAGAGTGTAACTAGTATCATAGAATCATGATTTTGTGATTCTAGAGGATTTTCCTACCCCACAATTCCTGACTGGCTATATAACAACTATTATAATGGCTCCTCATAGCAGCAGTTTTTACTCTGTTTGGTTTATTCCCCAATTAAAGTAATGGCCTCTTTTGTTTGGTGTCAGCTGTGATGGCTTAGAGAAGGCTTGATTCTTGGAATTACTTGGGATTCAGCTCTGGAGATGAGTTTGCTGAGAACCTTAAGGGCACAAAAACAGCAAAAAGCTACTTTGCTAACTCAAAACTTGCACTGAACAAAGCTCAACCAGACTAGAGAATCTGGACCATTGATTTCAATGTCTAGACCAATGTAAGAAAGATCACAAGAGGGTTTCCAACTGAAAACTTATGGAAGATCCATAAAAAACCAGCATAAAATCACCTGTCCATAAACTATTAGACAAAAATAATTTTTGCCTCTGTAAAAATAAGAAGTCCTGAGCTCATTTCAAGATTAGTCACTTGAATGAATCTACATTCAAGGCAATTATCAATGCTGGACAGAGATAGCGGAGAAGTGCTGTCTAAGCAGGAGCACTTGGTGCATTGAACTGTCTTACTAGAGCAGTGGTTTTCAGCCTGTGGTCCTCAGACTATGCCTAACGGGTCCACAAAAGATTACTATGATCAATCAAACATATGTGAATATCCACATGTACAATTCAAAGGGGTCTACACCTCCATTCAACAAGTTTTAGGGGTCTGCAAATTAAAAAAAGGTTAAAAACCAATGCATTAGACCCTCGGTAGACCCTCACTAGACACTCAGTAGTTCCTTGTGGCTGGGGTGGAGTTGTGGGGTTGGGGAGGAGGAGGAGGTGTGCTGGGGTGGGCATCATGGTGTGGGGTGCAGTCTAGGGTGTCAGGGCATGGGGTGAATAGAGGCAGCAGCATATAAAACCATTGTTTCAGTTACATGGGGCTGCCAACCCAAGATCTATTTATTTTTTTACTGAATGTAAAAATGTGTCAGTAAAAAAGTATGTCAGTAAAAGTTTGAAGACTGTCAGTAAGAAAAAAAATTCTTGGGTTGGCAATCCTGTGTCGCAATAAAACCTTGAGAATCTCCTCTTCATGGTAGAATTTTTCAGGGAGATGGAACAGCATAAATAAAATATCTTTAAATAGTATAGTTGTAATAGTTGCAAAAGCTTTCAATGCTGTTAAGATAGAATTATGTACTCACAGTTGGTATGAGTAGCAAATTTTCATCTGTAAGAATGCACAACCATGTGAAGCCAAGTGTAAAAGCAAAGAAGTTAAAGATTTTCTGGAAGTTAATGAAATACTCTCAGCACTGGAATAAGTGATATGCTCACAATTCTTGGCTGCAGGGAGAATTCTGGTTCTGGAGTTCTACACAAACTGCAGGTGCCTGAAAAATATCAGAAGGAGACCCACAGATAATGGAATTACAATTAACCAGGCAGATATACATTTTGAAGCAAAAACCACTCCAACAATGTAATAAAAATATTAATATGATGTCTCAGCAGTCTGGCTGATAGGACAGATGACAACCTGGAGAGGTTTTTTAATCATCTCTGAATAGAGAATTTAACAATCTGATAAGCAAGACCCAAGTAGTACACAAGCCCAGTGTCAAAGGTGCCTTTAAAAACAACAATTATGAACTCTGGAAATTGAAATAATAGAACTAACCCAGAACTCAAGGAAAAGAGATATTGCCACTTGTCCCAATTAATGACAGCTCCCTTTTAACAGGTTCAGATTACAAAGGTTAGGTATTGCAAGAGTAGCAATGTAATATAAATGGTGACATAAAGGGGCCATCAGCAATCACATGATCCTGCAGATCATGAATACAGGTAAATCATGCTGAATTAACAAATATAATTGCAACCCCCCCCAAAAAACTTTAGACTATGGTAAAAACATCACCCCCCCAAAGAGAAATTTGCATCCGGTATTCCAAAATCTGTAATTCAAGCATTCAGTCCACAAAAAAATCTCATATAAAAGCTAGGACAACTAAGGGGATGGGGCATGGGAGATAGGTGATGGTGGTATACTCAGGTCACTGTTGATTCATCAAAACTATGTTGATTCACCATATTTCAGAGCTTGATGACACAGTGGCAACTTGAGGAAGGAGGATGAGAAGTATAAAAAGCCTAAGCAAGAGAGAAAACCACTGCTTGTAACTGTTTCACATGACATTCCAACCTCTCTTACATGTTTGCAAGATCTTCATTTTCACTACAGGAAGCTCTCTCAATCAGTGGCATTTTCTCTATGGCAGTCCCACTCTCTCTCTTCAAATACTTCCACAGCTCTTCTTTTGTCAACAGAAAGCTACCAGTATGCCAGTCACAACCTCTGATCTCTTACAAGCAATTCCTTCCAAAGACTCTCACTGACTTTCACACCACTGGCATGCAACATCAATCTTTGCACTCAGCTTTGATCCACCAGCTGCCTTCAGTGTTTCCCAGCTGAACGGCTCCATGCCAGTACCTGATTCTCTGGTAAAAGCATTCAGAAGTTCTTTGCTGGTGCTTTTCTGTTCTTAGACTCTCCAACAAAACTTAAAGTAAGGCCATCAAATGATTAAAAAACGTGATCGTGATTAGTTGCGCGATTAAAAAACTTAGTCGTAATTAATCGTGATTTTAATTACACAGCTAAAAACTCAAAATGATGTGCAGAAAAACTCAAAATTGTGCAAAATTATGCAGGTACTTTGCATGGTTGGGGGTGGGTGTGTGTGTGTACTTGGGGGAATCTGTGAAGGTGTGGGGGGTTGTGGGTGTGAAGTTTGGAGCCTGTGGAGGGGGGGGGTCCCCCAGGAGTGACTGGAGCCCAGAAGGGTGGACCTCTGCACATCCTGGCAGGATACGGGGTACTGTGGGTCAGGAGTGAGGGGCAGGGGCAGAGCAAGGGCATATCACTGCCCCCTCCCATATTAACTCCCCCACCCGACACACATACAGGTGTCCTCTTTTTTAAAACAAAATATGATAACTCTACAGAAATGCAGCCCCATGGCATGCATAACAGTCCCCAGCTGATAAGTCTGTCGAGGGCAAGGGGAAGGGGCAGGGGGAGAGGGAAGGGGTGAATGGGACCAGGGCAGGTTGCAGGATGAAGCTGCGGGAGGTTTGTCCAGGAGTGCGGGGGGGGCACAAATTCAGAGGGCACATGCCCCCCATGCCTCCCCCAGGGGTGTGCACGGTGGAAGGGAGCCGGCCTCCCTCCCCCGCACCTCTACCCAAGCCTCCTGTGGCTCCCTCCCATGACCCATCCTGGTCCTGGCCCAGGGGTCCTATTCACTGCAGCTCCTACCCCTTCCTCACTCCTCCCACCCCCCAGCCCCACTCCTTCTCTCAATCTATCCCCCCCTGCATACCTTGCCTCACCACCCCCCTGCACAGGCTTATCTTCTGGGTGCTGCTCTACACGTTGCCTGGGGGCATTCCTGGCTGTGTACATACAGCTGCACGCCTACATGCAGCATCCTGATATGGCATCCATATATTGGTGCACCTCTAGTGTGTGTGTGTGTCCCTCCCTCTTTCCTGCTTCACTGCTGTGCAACTACTTTGCACTGCCACCACTGCCCCGCTGGGCGGCCCAGAGGCAGTGGTGATGACGGCAGAGAGGAGCCCGGGCCTGGGCTCCAAAACCACATGCATGATTAACATGCTAAAAAAAAATGTGTTAATTGGTTCTTGCATTAATTGTGCACAGTAATGGTGATTAATTGACAGCCCTATTAATAAGGCTTTTCCCAGTCACCATGGCATTACCCCTGAAGTGAAAACTACCTGTAACAACAGACTTTGCTCAATTTGCTCTGCACCAAAAGACACAAGGAACACAGTTAGCATGTTGGAAGTCAATTGAAGAATAAACAATTTGAAGAATTTTAACATTTAAACTGAAGAACTGTAGGAGTGAGAATCTCTTATGGTAAATACCTTGCACCTGTTCAGACATATCACTTAACATAATAAGGTAGTCACAGCATTTTATGTAATTATTTCAAATAATTCATTCTGGGCCCAACTGGAGCTTTTCCCATAACAAGTGGTAATAGAGTTGTGCTCACCTAAAACATTAGCAAGAACTTGACTCTGACTCAGAATCAGCATACTCCCTGGCTTCCCCATTGTTCTTGTTGGAGGGGAAGAAATAATCTTGCCAGCCTGATGTAAATGATCTCCTCTGTATGCTACCTCAGGATTTCTATATTGGGGAATATAACACTCCCCAACACTCACTCACTTCCTACCCATTTCACACCCCCAGAAAGTGTGGAAGGAAGCTTATCATCCATAGCTCTAAAAAATGTGGCAAAGGAGGCCTGTATCATTGTGCCATTTTACAGATTGTGAAAGTGACTTGCTCAAGTCATATAAGGGCTCAAGGAAAGAAAT
Organism: Gavialis gangeticus; assembly: GCF_001723915.1. NCBI lineage: Eukaryota > Metazoa > Chordata > Crocodylia > Gavialidae > Gavialis > Gavialis gangeticus. Next base: position 57,931,509 of record NW_017729031.1, read on the forward strand.
TACAGATAAACCAGTATAAGTGATTGAAAACTAGTTTAAACCTGTAATAGAACAGTCCAGCACACAAAGACCATTTTCAAAATGGCTAAACCTGGTTTAAGATAGATAGAGCTGGCTGAATGTAGTACCAGATTTAACTGATTTATGTTAAATTGGTCTATCAAACTTCTGTCCTAGATTCCCTTCTGACTCAAATTACCTCGCATTTCCCCAGCATCCCAGGATGCTTTGTGGCCCCCCTACAAAACTCCCCCTTATTGCTGCAGATGAGAGGGGGCAGAGAATTCCCCAGGGCAGGGCAGTTCCATACTAAGGGGCCCTAAACTGTGCCAGGTGAAGCCCCCTGAGATGTATCGCTCCTGCCATGTTCGGCTGTGTGGGCTGGCAACCAGCCTGGGGTAATGCTCCTCCCTCCTATCTCCAGAAGTGGTGGGGCCGAGCAGCTGCCCAGTCATGTAGAGGAGAGGGAGTGGGAAGATTCCCCTCGGCTTTCTGGGGCAAAGCAGTCCTGAGCTGAAGCATGGGCAACTGGTGCTTCCTTAGTCTTGGGGGGCACAATTTGTGGACAGGCCTGGAGGCAGGCCAAAAATCCCCCCCCCAACATGCTGTCGGCCCGTGCAGCAAAAAAACTGCTTCAGGGTCGTGCAGGAGGAGGGGGGGTACAACATGCCTCTCCCTGGGCTGCCCCCCCTGCCTCACAAGAGCCCCAGGCTTACCTGTGTCCCAGCAGCAGGAACAGCACCTCTGCTGGAGGATTGGAGCATGTTCTTTATGGGTAGAGAGGGAGAGGGAGGGGCTGCATGGGGGAGAGAGGCGGGGCAGCGCTCTGGTTGGCCAGAGTGCTTTCTGATGCTCTGGCCTCCAGAGCACTGTTAGGGAGGGCAGGGCTGGGCAGAGAAGCAGAGCATGCAATCGGACCGGTGGGGATCCGCTCCATGCCTGGCCCTGTCCCGAGTGGTACTGAGTTGGGGTGCATAAACGGGCCCCCCAGAACTTTCAGGGGCCAATCTCAGGGTGGTCACATGCCCCCCCATCACCTGTGGGCTGGGGGACTCTGGGCTCCCCCATACTGCATGCCTGGCTGCATGGATGTAGAACTGGCTTGGGGGAATGCTTCCCCCTTACCACCTACAGCGGTGGTGGAGCCAAGACTCCTGGCTGCATAAGGGAGGAGGAGTGGGGGGAGATGCCCTTGGCGTAGGGATTCCCCTCTGGCAGGGTAGTCCTGGGCTGGGGAAGCCCAAGCTGAGCTGGGCCAGGGGAAGCCCTCCAAGGCTCATCCTGTACACCTTCCCCCCATACACTGAAGCACAGATCAGCCTGGAGGAATGCTCCCCTTCCACTTGCAGCAGTGGTGAAGCCAAGCCACTGGCTGTGCTGCTCCCTGGGACAGGGCAGCCCCAAGCTGGGGGACCCTGATCTGGGCCAGAGGAAGCCCCCCAAGGTGTGGGACTCCTCCCAATGCTCCAACACCCAGCTGCCTGGATATGGGACCAGCCCAAGGGAATCCTTCCCCCTTATCTCCTGTGGCAGGAGCAGAGCCAAGTTACTCTACTAGGCAGGGGAAGGAGAGTGGGGGGGATTCTCCTAAGCTCCCTGGGGCAGGGAAGCCCTGGATTGAGTGACCCCTGGCCAGGGGAAACCCTCTGAGGTGTGGGGCTCCCTCCCTCACGGGCAGATGCATGGCTCAGATGGGCCAGCACAGAGACAGGGGCTCCTTCCCCCCATCATTGCCAGCCTTGGTCATTTTCAAAGGGCCTAGGCTAAGGTGCAGAAGTGTTGCTAAGGAGAAGGCCCAAAGGCTGTTTCTGAGTGACTGTAGTGTGAATCTTTGCAGATGTGACAACTAACTTGGTGTAGTCTTCTGTGTCTTTCTCTGGTATGTCTCATATGGGGATTCCTCTCTAGTCTTCCAGTTATTCTTAGGGATGAACAGCTTGGTTACTGGAAAGACTTCAGGTCAGTTCACCAGGGGGCCTCGCCTGCCACATCTTTGATGATGATTGCCTTCATATTGGGAGGATGATGTTTTAGTCCCATCTCCCCTTAGCATCTCCCTTTGGTCGTTCCTGCTGTTCCGTCTTTGTGGGACTCCAACCTCCCCCACACCCCACCTAACACCAAACTTGATGTCGTCACCTGCGTTGTTGAGACTGATGTCCTGTGCCATCTTTGATGCTCAAGTTCCTGGAATATGATGGCCGCTGGGTGAAAGATGTTACTATCCTGAGCATTTCCCCTGGCCTTCCTCCTTTCCAATTACACAATGTCCGGCTTCAGCCCGTCCCCTGCTGCGTTGCCTCTACCCCAGGCTTGGTACTTGCTGTCCATCCATCTTGCCTGTTTCCCAGCTCTGCCGAGTCCTGCCAGGCTCCAGTCTCTGCTGCTGGCTTCCTCAGTCCACATCAGCTCTGTGGACAAATCCTCGGGTCCCCTCTGGCCCTGCGCTATCATGGAGACCCCTTCTCAGGGTATCCACCAGGTCCCCTCACTGGGACTGGTTGCGTTCTCTGGCCCCTCTGGGCTGGCTGGGGACACCACTTCCAGTCCCCCCCTCTTGTCTTCCACTGGGCTTTTTATCCTGGATCTGGGGTTCTGGCTGCCCAATCAGTTCCAGCATGCTGTTATAAAGCATGCCCACATGGATGGGGTTGTCGATCTTGGCTCCCTCAGTCTTGGACATTTTTTTTTGTTTTTGTATTTTCCTGTGGCAGCTCTGCCTGCTGTGGTTTCACTTTAGCCGCTTTGATCTTCTGGCGCAGAGTCCCACCACCTCCTCTCCATCTCTGGTAAGTCTTTTCCACACTTGGTCAGCAAGTAAAGAAAGCCATCCAACACAAACAAGCACAAGGCCTGAAAGGAGATATGGGAAGACCACACATTAAATAATCCATATATGCTATATCATAGCTTTATCTTAAAATAGTAGTAGTAGTAATTGATGTTACCAAATGTATTAGATGTTATTTTGCTATAATAGATATATTTTTGTTAAAATGATTAGATAATTTGTAAAAACAAAAACAGCCTTGTCAAATAAGACCATAATGAAAAGTAAAGAAGAAGCAGGAACAGCATTCCACAATGGGAAAGGAAAGGAGATAATAACCTGCCCTCCTTTTCCAAGGATATAAATCCCAGCTAATTGACACCTTCCAAGTCCACAAGAAATCTGTTTCAGTCCAGTTACAAAAGTTTCAGTGAAACAAAGAAATTTAAATAAAACAAATCAGGGATCATTTATTAGAATATTAAAACCAGCCATCTATAAATGTTGACCATTGGCTGGAGGGAAATTTGGAGAATTCAGCAAATTCAGGAAGACCTGCTGCCAACCTGTGTGCCACCCTCCTCCCACCTTTCAAATCTCCCTGTCTGGTATAAGTGAGAATCTATGTTGTGCTGTCACAGGTAGCCAGAGAGACTTTGGGGTAAATGTTTGTTTTCATGTTTTAAGGTGGAAGCAAAAAAAAGGTTGGGTTGTAGACCTGTTTCTACCTCTTTTATCCGTAGCCTACCCACAAGGTTACCTGTTATCTGGGTAACATACCCTGTGGGGGACAGGGTGGGCAGCCAATCAGGGACAGTCCCTGCTTGGCCTACCTGGGCTCAGGTATGGCTGACAGACTTGGAGGCATGCTCAAGTGCCCCCTGTCTTCTGGCCTGGGCCAATGCAGGCCTCTGCCTGTCTTTCCCAAGTGAAAGCTTAGAGAAACCTGTGACGATTGGATCGACTCTGCCTCAAGCTTTTTGACTCTCTGTACTTAGCCAAGAAGCCTGTGGCAGAGCTTGACAGAGAACTCAGTTTCTTGAGTTCCACCCTCATGTGTTGTTACCTTCAGTATAGGTAACCAGCACAGGGAAGTAAAAAAGGCATTTTATATCTTGTTATTCCCTTCCGTGTGTGCGCCATGATTTTATACTCTGAGCATGTATAAAGAAATCTAGCTACTGGAAATTAGGGGATACATTCAAACTGGTGTAAATGGCATAACCCTACTGATATAGAGGAAACTATTATTTTTAACAAGCTGCATTTGGCTTTTGGTCTCTCATTTACCTTCATCCCTCCTTAATAATTCCAATCAATTTCTGTTTTCCTACTTATTTTATAATTTTATATCCATTTGCTATTAGGAGAATGTGTACGATGCTCCTTCTGTCTTGTATTACATGTGTACTGTACTGAGCTGGTAAATGGTTTATAGTAGAAGCACTATGTATTTCTGCAATTGCCTGCTCTTGGAATGTTTATCTTTGCTCGAGTTGTCTGGCTATTGTAAAGCTACTTGAAATGATTCATGGGTCTGACAGATGTCTGGTACAGCTGGATGTGTCCTTGATTATCCCAAAAGTCTGGACAACACTGTCATTCACCATTGCCCAAATTATCTCTGTATTGACTGCAGAACCCTCTGTGACAGTACTGTAATGGCTAATTACCCAAGATACCTCTGATACTTACTTTATAATGGTTTAGAAGGGCAGAGGAGAGAGACAGAGGAAAAACACACCAATAAAAGTTACACCTTATTCTTTCAAAAGTATATATGCCTCACTCTACACAAGAATATGCTGAATAGGCTAATGAAATCAAGGTTCACCTTTTTATAAGGAACAGATTTCCAGAAAAATAGATAAAGGGGAAATAAAATCTAAAGAGTCTTGACAATAATAAATCATAGACAATAGAAAGAGCTATTAGCTGGGGGAGAATTGTATGTACAACATACAACATACTTGAAAAAAGGATGATGAGCAGGCATTTGCCTGCTTCATATGTTGCTGAAAAAAGAACATGTTCTGTTTAGCAAACAACAAAGAGAGGGGATGGGGATAGATACTGAAGGCCTACCAGAATAAGGCTTGAAAGCAGAGATTTCATTTTTTTCCTTCCAATGCCATAAATTAGCACATTTTGACAAACATAGTTCCCACAGTGTGTGTGTGTGTGTGTGTGTGTGTGTGTGTGTAAAGAAAAAGGTGAGGGAAGAGAGGGTACAAAATCCCATTTTGACTTTTAGTGAAGATGATGAGTTCCCAGGAGGGCAGATAAAGCAGAGTTAGAAGAGCCTTTCACACAAAGCATACAGTAATTTGCCACATCCTGTCCAAGCTGTGTTTGAATGTCACTCCTATCTTAATTGCTAGACTAACAAAGCTATTCTCTGTTATGCTCTACCTTAATTCCTCTGATGCAAGAGAAAAATCTTTCCACCTTACCAAGAACTCCAAAGTCCACATTGGCCTATGCACTGTCAATAATAGGATTTGGAGTTATTGACAGAGCAATTCAAGGCAGACTTTGGAATTCTTGGTGGAATGAAAGGGAAAAAAAGATTCAGAGGGAAGTGACACTTTCCCCAGTTCATCTGTTTGGATTATGACAAGGGAGACATGTTGCTGTTTGACAACTGCTGCAAGGAAACTTGTCTGTGTGCAAGTAAGGTTTGCGTAGCATGCAGATAGGTTCTTAACGACTTAACCAAAATAAAAACTAATAATAATCATCTCAGATTTTTCAGTCTATATTTTGTATTATTCAGGTTGGATCTAGATTAGAACAGCACTTGTCACTTTTTTTTCCCTTGAATTTTGGGAAGGTCAGATGAAGGTCTGTGGTGAAATCCTGGCTCCATGGGAGCGAACGGCAACATTTTTATCTCCACTGGAAACTGCACTGCACTTCTAGATCCTATCCAGCTCCGGGCATTCCCTGTAGTGGGCTGAACCAGGAACACTGAGTCCAGAGTTCTTCGTTATATGGGGATGTTTATAGTCAAACCATTTTCAGATTAACTTTTGGTAATTCAGGCCCCATTTATTTATATTTTCTTTAAAAGGGGTGGGAGAGGAGCCAGAGATTTGTGATACTGTGTTTCCCAGAGATATTATTTATCATTGTTCCCTTCAATGTTAAATAAATTGTAAATGATGTACTGAATTCCTGATCAGAATTTTGGATGTCATTTCAGAGAAAAAATACAAACATTCACTGCTTGGGAAAACTATGATGAGCGGTTAAATTATGACAAATAATATATGCAAAGATACATACTTTTTCTCTTGTTCATCAATCTGTTTACTGATAGTCTGCAAAGAGCTTGCAATTTCTGTGTATTTGTTTATTTTAAATTATTCATCAAACAATATCTGTGACTAATTTTCTAGTTCTGGGAAAAGAAACGATATATATTTACTAGTACAAATTCAAAATGTGTTGATGCTTTTTATGTTTGTATAGGGTCCTCTGCATAACTCTCATAATTAACATTCTGGTGTTAGCACTCAAGTTTCAAATTCAGATTTTCCTTTTTGTGCTTTTTCACTGTTTTCCAAAAGCTCAGTTTTCACAAGTACATCTTTTTCTGAATTTGCCATAAGATTTGCAGAAAGCAAACACAAAGATGGTGAACGCAAAAGGAATTCATGATTACTATCAGAGTAGAAAACAGCAAACAGTGGCTTGAGTTCCAGATATTGATATGCTTCTAGAAGGACCACAAAGCCTCTTGTTCTACTACATCCTGATCAATGAGGTATTGCAAAAGCAAGGTCATCCCAGGCATCATTATACTGATAAGCTAAAAAATAAGAGGCAAGACCCATTTATGCTATAAACTGATATAATTCCATTGACTTCAGTGCAGCTATACTGTTTTACACTAATTAAGATTCTGGCCCCATTAAAGAAATCTGATTATGTATGCCCCATTAAAAGGTTTTAATTGGAATCACATCCATATCTTCACTTTTTTTTGTTTACTCTTGCAAAATTAAAACTCAACTAAGATGGTTCTGAAAACACCCCATAATATGGTACCTGGGAATGATTCTGTACAAAAGCTGGACTCTGTATTCTTCCAAGGATGGAAAAAACAGCTGGTTCATTCCAGAATGGGAAGGGATGGCCTGGGAATGAGTGGAGCAAGCAAACAAGAGACCTATTGACTCAGTCAACCAACAGGTAGCCCCAGTCAGAATTTAAGGGTGTCAGTCCCTGGAGATGAACTCCTTTGCTATACTGACTGCTTTAACCTCTGGGAGTGAATCAGGCCTTAATGCTCTACACTAATGCTTTTCATCTGTGAAGTGCCTTATAAATATTTCTTAACTAAAATGCAGACCCACAAAAAGGTAAGGATTAAGAAGTATTTTTCCCCTTGCCACAAGTTGGAGTGATTAATACACAGTATGCCAGTAAATTTAAGTTCCAGAAAGGAATTAAGTATGTAACTGCAAACTGTCAGGCCAGAATAAAATGGGGAATGAAAATTCCAAGACTCCTAAGTCTCTTCTGCTGGAAATGTATTAGTCTCTCTCATATTACATAATTGAGTTAGATGGACAGGAAGGAGGCTAATTTCACACCACTGCTAGATGAATAGAGATGGCTGATGATGTCTAAAACCCGAACATGTTTTTTATATAAGATTTTGAGCTGTAAAATTTTCTAATGCACCAAATTTCAGGTTTGTACTCCCCAATGGCACTTCAGGACATTATGTTAGAGGTTAGGCTATCAGATTTGGGCACATCATGACTAATTGTATGCAACGGTCTGAAAGCTGGGCCTAACATTTGCAATCTGAGCTAGAGGCTGTGTCCTCAGTGACAGGTTTTGGCCCTGGGCACTGATAGGAACAAAAATATGGATGTACAAACCTAGAAGCAGCTTTAGAAAATCTGACACACAATGTCTGTCTACACAAGATTCTAATCACAAGCATTCACACATGTAGGCTTTTTATTTTTAGGCTTGATTCTCCAGTTACATTAAGGGAGGAACTTCTATTTTTTAATAAGAGGAAATGCAGAATTAGATGCTTAGTTCGTTAGTGCTCAGTTGTGGTTTTACGACAAGGCCTCTGTACAGGCAGCACATTGTTGCCTTGTCCCAGAAGGAGACTAAGAAGCAGACTTTGACTCAGAATCGCAATCCACCTCCTAGATCCGTCTGTACTGCAGGATGGTAGGAAGGACACTTAGAGTAGCTTTTTACCAGGTCTAACACAGAGCCCCCTGGCATACTGCCAAAGTTGCACCAGTCAGCAGGAAGAGGTAGGATGGAGCCATTAGCCATCTATATCCACTTCTTCCCACTAACTCCTAGCCACATGTGTGGAGATGGGGTAGCCCAATGTTCACCGCAATGTTCACCGCACCGCACCACTGTAAGCTTTACTCTGACTCTATGTAAATAACTATTTATTTTTATGGAGGATTTATTTTTAAATTCCAGGGCCCTTATGCTTGCAAAGAAACATCTGCTGGAATGCACCAAACCACTTACCCAAGGAATACAAATAATAATGGCATTCTTTGCTTTGAATGAACTTCGCTGATAAGTCTTGGACCAATATTGTCTAAGTGGCTAGAGATTTTGAATGTCATACTTAAGACACCCCTAGAGGCCTAATTTTTAGAGGTCAAGTCCCTCATCACGTTTTGAAAATCAGGCCTTGAAGGAATCTCAGATTGAGCTCCCAAAAAACAAGGGATCCTCTTACTAGTAATATTTGAAAACCTTGGCCTTAAAAAACTGAACAGCATAGTCTAGCCTAAACAAATCATAATGAAATAAATAACCTGTATAATTACATGGCAGCAAAGTTAACTATATCCATGCATTATCTTATAAATAGTCTGAGTTTTCAAATAAACCAATTTTTAGAAAAATAATTATTTTCCAAAATACTAGTAGTTAAAGTTTACTTCTCTCCCCCCACTCCCCAGTCATAATGGATCAGACTGTGGTTAACGCTGAGTAATTGGTGTACTGCTGTCATTGAAATGAAAAATATCAAGCTATAGTAGCTTTATCTTTTAAAGCCTCTACTAGTAAAAATTAGTTTAAACTCTGAGCATTTTTTTTCTTTTAGGAGGCTTAGGAATTGGTGGGGGGAAGGAGAAAAACAGGAGGCTTTTCAAGGAAGGAAGCAGCATGAGATCTGCAGAGGAGGAGTTCCCTCCTGATCA
>NW_017729031.1:57945487-57960233 GCF_001723915.1 Gavialis gangeticus
GTCATAATGGATCAGACTGTGGTTAACGCTGAGTAATTGGTGTACTGCTGTCATTGAAATGAAAAATATCAAGCTATAGTAGCTTTATCTTTTAAAGCCTCTACTAGTAAAAATTAGTTTAAACTCTGAGCATTTTTTTTCTTTTAGGAGGCTTAGGAATTGGTGGGGGGAAGGAGAAAAACAGGAGGCTTTTCAAGGAAGGAAGCAGCATGAGATCTGCAGAGGAGGAGTTCCCTCCTGATCATGTCCCTGGTTTCAAGGCAATTATTGAGAAGGTAGTCTGTTAAATATCTCTTATGCTTCCTTTGTAAAAGGTGCAGGTAGGAAGTCAACTGCAGAGCACATTCTAAAAATGAATTTAAAAATGTTCATTTTAATCATAACTTCCTTTGCAAAAATATTTTATTCATTTATGACTTAAAGTTTCATTATAATTTTACTTTAATACCTTACATTAGGTGCTTGGCAGGAAGCAGATGAAATATGCATTTTGCACCTGGGCAAATGGAAAACTGATAATATTTAAATGCTGATACATGCAAAGGTTTTGCTGTTTTCCCCTTACCGCAGTTTGTATTGCTGTTTGCTCTACAACTTTTTCAGTACCTGAAGCTTCAGTTTAATGACTAGAAAATTGGTTATGTTTCCTCCAAGACTAAGTATTTTTTCCTCCCTCTCCCCTTTGAAACCTCTTAGGCACATTTAAGATAAAGGATAAGTACCTTAGTTTGTGTAAGATCCTTATAGATCTACTGTGTTTCAGGATTAGTATTGCTGGTAAGGTCATTGCAACTTTCTTCAAAGCTGTCACCCACATTTACAATGCCAATGAGTAAAAATTACAAATATCTTATAAACTTACATATTATAAATATATATATGAAATTTCCCAATAATGCTAGCAACCTTTACAGCTATGTATTTAAAACAGACTTTGATTACATCTAATCTGGTAAAGAAACAGAATCATCAGCATGTTTATTTCACCTACAGTGATCGAAAGCAAAATAATACATCAAATCCCTAAGAAGGAGTCACGAAAGACCTTTAAATAACTCAACTTTCTACAATATTTTATTATCCTTTCCTAGTTTTATAGCATTATCTGCCATAGAAACGCAGGGAGATTTGTAAAACACTATAGCATTTAAGTCATTACATTTTATAGCTAATTTCTAATGTGGATTTGATTTTTTACGAGCAGAAAAAGAATCTAATTTGCATTAGTGACAGTAACTAGAGAAATTTAACACCTGGCACTGGTTGTACCAGAAATTGAATATTAGCTGCTTGGGTGCTAAAAAAAAGGCATTCATACCTTCAAGGGGGATTTTTCATTTATTTATGCTGTGCTCTCGTGTTTATCATTACAAAACTGTTCTTACATCATGATGGAAGAAAACTCTCAGGAATGCAAAAATATTGTGCACTTGACAAAGGGAGTTTGTAGCAACAGCAGCAAAATGAATCATTTATACATTTAAGAATGTGCAAACCCAGAAAAAAAATCTCCAATGAGATATAAAATTAGAATAGCAGCAATGCAAAGTTAATTACTTTCTACAACTCCTCTCTTTATTTATTTATTTGTAGATGCTCCAATTTTCTTGGAGCAGTGCAGGAAAGCAAAATTAAATCTCTGATAAAAATATAGCTGATAAGAAAGAGGATCACATTTTTATCTGAACAATCCACATGTTTGCAAAGTGCAGAAAATTAGGAGCTGCAATATAGGCAAAGCCAGTGTAAAATTATATGGGAAGTGACACTTTACATAGCCAGCTACAATTAACACATTGATGGCATTTTGCTTGGCTCCTTGCAGTGATAATGCTGTTGTCAAATGTGTTTAGTGCACCAAATCTCCTGGAGCCTTCAGCTAGTCAGCAAGCTTTTGACAGATTGAAGGTTCGGAGATAGGCTATCATGACAGATGGAAACTGGCACCGATGTTCAGCTTCCGCCGATCACAGGGGACCTGCCCCCCTTATTCTTCAGGGCTCAGCTCTGCAACCTTCCCCCTTCTGATGAAAGCAGGGGATGGCATTGTTAAATAGTGCATCTGTGTGAGTTAGACTACTCTGATGAAAGCATAAGGCAGACGCTCTGTGAAGCAAAAGACAGCCTCTGCTCTAACTGCATTTTAGATAGACTTGAGGAAGACTCTAGGGAGCTGGGATAAAACTTTGGTAAATTTCAGACAAAAAGAAAAAGCCCATGCTAACCATTAAACGTTAGTTCGTATAGATCTATATTCATAGACTGGAGAAATCTATAGACGCCAGCTACCACAAGCTATTTCTTGGGGGTCTGAATAGTAAGCTCCTTATTTTTATTATTGTTTTCATCATTTATTATTATTTGGTTTGTAAAAACCATGCATTTCACAGCCCATCCAAAAAGCAGATTCAAATGGGAGATAGATGGAGAGAGCTTGTTTTGTTTTGTGAAGGTCCAGCTTGCTCAGAAGCTAAATCAATTATTAGAAGAGGCTGTTCTTGCAACTAGTCTGGATTCTTGGATGCAGTGTTAAAAGCAGAGTGGGGGCTTGTATTATTGAGCTTTACACAGCTGGGCATAAACAGGCAGATAATACCATTAATTAACCTTTCACCCCCCACACACCTTTTGATGAAAAGCATTTCTCATTTTATTTCATCAACCCCAGGATATTTCAAAGGCATTTGTCCACACTATATTTGTTTCTTTCAATCCCTGACAAATTCCTGTTTGATTTCTTTAAACTGGGTTGTGGAGTCTTCTTTTTGCTGTCTTAATCTTCAATTCCACTCTCGCTGATATAGTATTTGGAGCAGCATACTGCAGCCCATTTGAGGTATGATAATCAGCTGATTAGCTAGTGAAGTCGTTTTCCCTGAGGCTCTTTTGTGTGCAAAATCCTCACACTCAATTGACATGTGGACATCATAAAGCTGATGAAATGCAATTGTAATGAACAAGAGGGAGAGGCATCTGCAGCAGTCTAAATGAAGGACCCTTCCCTCTCGACATGCTAATTCAGAAAATCTGATCTTAACTTGTACTCCCTCTGGATTCCAAATGGATGTGAATCTCCATGAATGCATATTCAAAATAGTGTATTAGCCTCAGTAGCTAGTGAAATTGGAGCCTGGATGGACCAATTCTAATTTCAAGACAGATTATACTGCATCAAACGTAGTAATGATCTGACAGTTCATTTGTGACGAGAGTCCTACAGTCAAGGTTTAATGCATGGACAGACGCAGGTGTGCAGCTAGCACCAACCAGATCTCTCAGACAGACCAAGGGCTGCTGTCAAATTATCCCAGTTAAAAAAGTCTGATGCATGAGGAAAGGTGAAACAGATTTAAGAAATTAATGCCTTCATATTTAAAACATCTTGTAACAATGGTTCACTAGCTGTGCCAGAGTTATTATGGTGTCACATTTGCACAGCTATGCAGTGATTATGAAGTATCCTTTTTGCAGCCCAGTATACTGAGGTCTATACAAATTTGCTCCTGGATAAAATTAGATAACAAGGTCACAGGATGGGTCAATTTTAGTTGTTCCTAACAAAATTACTTTGCCCATCTGTTAGAAGAATTTATACAATCCTGCCATTTAGTGCTTGCACTCAAAACCCTGGGACAATGCAAGTTCTGCATCAGCACAATGAGGGGGTAAGGGCCTGCCCATGTGGGGCCAGGTGTGTGAGAAGAACCTCAGTTTCATAAACATGGATTTTGAACTCTTGTGCTTACTTCATGTACAAGTTTACAGTTCTGTACTTTCCCACCCAAATGGTTTGAAATATCCTCAGGTCACTTTTGTGATCTGGAAATATTATTTTAATGAAAGAAAGGAGATATAAAACTGCATATTTTGTGTAAATAGTATTTATCTTTACTCATTTGAAATTACAATAAAATTGTATATTTCATACTGAACTGACCACATAGGTAGAGAGGAACAAAATACATGGTCCTAAGGGTGTATTTTGGTGGAATATGCATTGAGATACTCAATCTATCTCTAAAAAAGAACAACTTAGCCTGTATGAAGCTCTGAGCTACCATAGATTGGCTGCATCTGGTACCCAAGCCAGCTCATTCAGAGCTAGCTCAAGGATATCTACACTACCCTGAACTGTGCACTGTAGTCACATTCAGTGAGACAGTGCAGTGGTTAAGCTTTTCTAAGGGGGTCTGACCTTAAAATAATCCCCATCAGGCCAATTCCATGTTTAAGCCTTTCTGCAACACTATATAGTAAAAAATACATACAGCAGAAGTAAAAATAGCCCTCTTCTAGCTACCCTTCCCCATGGACTGAGAGTACATAACACTATTTGTTGCATTTATTTTCAGTAAGTTGAAAAAGCTGCTATGTCTTCTCTGTACAAATGTTAGTCCTACAAAGATTAAATGCAGATTCCAGGTCTTAAGTGTTTCCACTTTTACCTTTTCATGAGGCCATGATCTATAAGATTTCCTTTAAGTATAAGCTATTCCTACTCTTTTAGTGCTTTAACATGATTCTTTTAGCAATCTATAAAAAGTCTTAGTAGACATCTTAAGTATCTATTAACAAGATCGATTAGAATGGCTTTGGGTTAAATAATGGCTTAGCAAAAAGCATAGGGGCGACATTTTTCCCTGTATGTCTGTAAATGTGTATTCAGAACTGGTGAACAGGAAGGACCATCTCTAGAGCAGTACTTCTCAACCCATTTTTCTTTCACTGTGGAAGCCCTTGTGGTGTATTACGTGGATAAGAGAGGAGCAAACCAGAGACAGATTAGTTGAGTGCATCTACACATACTAATAAAATGACACGATAAACTCCGGTGCCGTTTGTACCAGATCCAGCTGCTCCCAGTGTCTACGTGCACCTGGGACCACAGCAGTTTGACCTTTGTGCCCCAGCCAGCCCCTGTCACTGTCTATATGAGTGTTTCAGTGTATGCAATTATTCCATCATAGGTTAGTACTGTCCCTGACAGTACTATCTTATAGCGGACTTAATTAATTTACTGTGCCCAGACACCAGTGCATGTGTAGAGAGTGACGCTTTACTGTGGAGCTAATGAGTCAACATTGTCTGGCTGGTTCCTCCCCTGGGGTTCACCACTGGATGTGTAGACAGTGCAGCCAGCAACACAATGGTGACTGACAGGCATCAGTCAACAAACCTGTCTCTCCTTGGGTATCCCCAACAGCTCCGGGTGGAAGAGTGCCTAAAGGTGAAGTAGTTTAACTCCCTGGGTGAAGGAAATGTCCCCAGAGAAGCAGATGAGTCTAAATCCTGTTGGCCAATGATACTCACACTACTGGAACCACACCCATCCAGAAAAGGCACAGTTGTGGACACAAGGTGGGCACTTCCTTCCACACAGAGCAGTGTTCCAGCTAGAAGCTGTAGCAGGCCTATGCCAATCTTCTTGACCTTTGTCTTGCTATTGGAGTTCTATAGTCCCTGCCAAGAAAGAAGGTGGAGGGCAACCCCTTTCTTCTTTGTTCTGCCTCAGTGTACGTGTCAAAGGTCTGTGCTCAATGGTTACTTGTCCTGCTGGAAATGGATTCAGGCATTTGGCAGCACTTACTGACTGAGTCATGTTTCCTTTCATCTGTCAACGTGCTGGACAGCCATCCAATTAGTTGACTCCACAGTAAAGCCTACATGTCGACACACCCACTCAACAGTAACTCCTGAGATGGGGAAAGGGTCAGGCAGTAGTATCTTTCAAAAGAGCACAACTGCTGTTGAAACTGCATGGCCGTGGGGAAGACCAAGGAAGCAGTGTGGAACTACAGAAGATGGCTTTGAGCTCTTAGAGATTCTAGTATCTATGCAATGTCTGAGGGATCCATGGATCTCTTGTGCCAAGCCTTTCCTGTGAGTCAGCTGGTGGATTTGGGAGAAATTAACCCTACCTCAGAGTCCAAATGTGCAGGTTTTCTAGTCCTACACATGAAAAAAATGTTGCAGGGGATGACTATTTATGGTCATCAGTAACAAGCCAATAGCCTGGGCCACTCTCTTCTACTGGATGGGTCAGAAAAAGCTCTAATTATATACTTAGCTACATTACTCACATATATTTATTTTAAAAACTACATTGCTGCCATTTTGTGCCAGTTGTAACTGAATTATAGGAAAAAATACATCACCCACTGAGATCAATACTGACAACTTCTGCTTACACAATAGTTGAATTGGATATAAAATCAATAACAGAGACTATCATTCCTGTGTAACTTAGGGCAAGTCATTTTAGTTATTCTGGGTTTCAGTTCTGTGTTTCTAAAATGGGGATAATAGTACCTCCATGCTCTATGTCATTGGGATATAGTGGGGATAAAAATAGTAAAGGTACTCAGGTATTATTCAGGTGTTAGGATGTTGGGGGCATCTGACACGGAGAGATTCTGTTGCAGTATTTGTAGTTTTGTCATTTTATAAGACAAATGCAGGGGACTAGAGGAGGCTTCTTCACTTGAGCCCTATTGAGCCAAATACTTTGTTTCTTGTAAAAAAAAATGTAGTAAATGGCAGAAAGAGGCTATGTGCAGAAGAAAACTCATCCCAGGTATACCTAGTTTATGGGTTTAGTTTTATTCATTTGAAACTATGTTTTTAAACTAGTGTCAAATATACATATACCTAAACATATAAAAACACAAAGTAGTAAACACAGGCAGCTATTTGATGATTATCCCTGACTGATCACAATCCAAAATGGCAGCAACTAGTTTTCTGTTTACTGAAGGTTATTAGGTCTCAACAGAAGTGGAGGACTACCAATGCAGTATAATGATTTTTTTAAACTTTAGTTGAGATATTTTAAAATTTGTCAGCTTTAATAGTTAGAAAAGCACATAGTTCCCATTTTTCTACTCTGAGAACTCTTACTAAGGTAAGGAGAGATTTTCACATTCCCCTTTCCATAATAACCTCCACTGCCCCCCCCCCCAATGTTTTTGTATTATTCCAAATGTCAAGCTGTGAAGAAGTACTATTTGATCCTGTGTCCTGTTAGTATTTAGATCATACTCTACATGTTGCTCAACCTTCAAACCTGCCCAGGTGTGGCACAAACCATTAAAATGTCTGGTAAATGACTATAATGTGGAACACATTGGTCCTATTGCAGGTCATGGTGCAAGCAAAAGATAATAATAAATTAAATATGTTTTCTCTCAGAGTGGGTCAAACCGGTTTTGCAGTCTGTAACCTAGTGATAAGTAGAAGCAGCTACAGATTTCAAACCTGATTTTATTCAGTTTTTAAGGGAAACTTCCTTTAAAAAATAATCCATCATTAAGGGCTTGACATGCAACGAAATGCAGATACTCGACACTGTGGCAGGGTTTAGAGATGCTAACCAAGGCTAATAGGAAGTCTGGTATTAGGAACCCCTCCTTATCTCTCTCATATTGTATGGGTTTCTACCCACATAATCTCAATATTCAGTTCACTTTGTTTTTATGTTCACTTCCTTATTTGCCTCATGCATGCATGGAATTCCCCCATGTTTCTCCCTAATAATATTACAGCCCCTATTTGCCATTTATTTGGGGCACCCAATTCCCATCTACAATGAATACAGAAGGCATCCCCTCTCTTCATATACACAATGAAAGTGCCCTGTCTTACCTTATTTTGGCTGCTGTTATTTTTGCTTCTCAGCTGCTGCAGCTCCAGGGGCACCCAGCCCCCATCTCTCTAAATTCTAGAGAGCTGGGAAGAAAGAAGGACAGCTCCCTACAGATGGGCTTGAATTTTCAGGTAGGAACAGTGTGAAGAAACAGGGAACGTACAGTCAGGGAGGTAAGAGTAGGAGGAACCCAGGAGTTCAGAGCAGGCTCCTTCACTCTTCTCCCCATGTAAACAGAAGGTTACACAGAGAGCCTCCTTTACTGGAAAGTCCAATTAATATTAATATGTCTACTCTCTCTGCAAGTTCATTTATAGCCTGTGATGAAGTAGCCTGTAACCTACATAACCTCATGGTTCTCTGAACAGGATAGTCTACAAAGTATAACCTACCCTGCTTTCTGAAAAACTCCTGCTGGTCTATGGCTAGCTCAGGTGCTGTCCTCTTGACAACTCTCTCTGCTCCCTAAAGGAGAGGCCAGAGGACCAGGCTGTATCAGGAGTACCATCTCCTCCTCCCCTACAGCAGCCATACATCACCTGTCTTTGTGGAACAACATCTCAGAGAGAGGGGATGTTGGCATGGGATGGGTAGGGTCCAACACAGGACATAAGCTGTAAGTAATATATCTACTGTACAGCAAAATCTCAATCTGTTTAGGATGGTTTTTATCACCAGATCCTTTGAAAATAGTGTTTCCTATTCCAAACCTGCATTTTCTGAGGAAGCCCTTAAATTGTTTTTGAAAAATTCTAAAGGTTTTATTACCCTGCAACGTACCGGCATGTTTGGGCACTTAAGGAGTTGCTTGTGTTCCATCTCTTTGCTTAACCACAGCAACACCTGTTTGGTAGGGGTGTGCAAAACGGGCCATATTCAATTGGGATTTGGCCCAAATTGGGGACAGTGATTCACAAGCCGCCTGGTACCTTGAAGTATGTAGAAAAAAACATTTAAAACTGTCTATAGCCAAATTGCCAAATCTTTCCAAATCTCTCTGAATTGATTCAGAGGGTTTGAATTTGATTCAGAGAGATTAAAGGGTCTCTTGATTCAATTTGGATTTGGAGATTTGGCCACCGAATCAGGCCAAATCTCCACTGAATCAAATCAGTGACTGAAGCTTTGCACAGCCCTACTGTTTGGGTTAGTCTAGCTATGTTACATTTCCTAAATATTTTAAGTCTCAGTCACAGAAATTACATCACCCTATCTAATAGTATACAGTTAATAGGATTAAGGTAATAATTTAAAACATTAATGAACTCAGTCCAAAGGAGAGGTGTTTTATAGATCTCCAGACACTAATCTTTTCTGGTTATAAGGTTCTCTTGATGAAGAACTGCTCTAAATCCTTGTTTCCAAATCCAGCAAGTCCTTATAATGCTATGCTATCTTTGTTTTGCATATGGCATTTTTGAATCACTAAAGCATTCAAATAATATTTTGCACACTTAAATAACACTTTTCATCTGCAGATAACAAAGGTGCATGAGAATCTTTATCCCATTTTTTTAAAGAGAAAAACAGAGTGGATAAGGGTTTGCCAAAGGCTATTGCAAAGTCAAAAGGACGCTAATCCACTGGACCCGACCACTGTTTCCCCTGGACCACTGCCAAATGCATATATTTATGGTTGTGTTGGGGCCCCAGAAATAATCTCTAAGAGCATTTTAGGGAAGCTATGCAAAAGCATTGTTTTTAAATATAAGATGCTTGTAATTAATGCCTGAATGCTGTTTATTCCTTAACTTTTTTCACAATGCCAGATTCTACAGGTCCTCAAAAGATCAGTGTCAGTTGCATACATGTAATCAAGGGCATAATTTAACCCTGAGTCTTCACTCATATTATTTCTAGAATTGGTTTTTAGCAATTATTTTGTGAGAATAACTAGTGTTGAAAATAGAAGTTATAGGTCCTATTTGCATTATCTGTTTATGTATATAAACACACTGTGGTTTTCTTTTTGGGTTACCATAAACAAACTACCATACATTCCGGTATCAAGAATGCTGTAAAGTTTAAATTGGTCTATCTGTAATTAACTATGTTTTAAGAGTTTGGAGGCAATTTCAGAACAGGCAGGGCTCTACCATATTAACAGTTTCACAAGGAGGAAGCAGAAATTTAAACAGAGGAAACAAAAGCAAATGCTACCTTTATTTGATGGCAATGAAATTCATTTAAAAAAGTTGGATCCCAGTAACCTTACTCTGTGTGTGTTTTGGGGTTTTGTTTTTTTGTTTTTTGGATGGTAGCCTCCATGGAAATTGCAGACAAATTCCACATCAAATAACTACAAATACAGATTGTTTGCTCATATATTTATTTGTAGACTAACAGTATAACCATAAGCTTAATTTCCATATTTTTATGTGTTTTACATTTTGCTTTACTTTTTATTTAGCATATCCAGGCAAATAACTGTTTTCTTTTGAGTTCTTTATCTAAAAATTATAAGGGGAGAGACAATTACAACACTGGACCATACACTGGACAATATATTGTGGCCGTCTTTTTCAATGCATGTAAAAAAGCCTAGCATCAATGGATCCTTGGATGCCATGGTTTAAGCCTTGGGGTGCTAGTATCATACAGAGTATCATAATATTATACTATTATTGTCATAATATATTATATATTAATATATAATAATATTTAATGATTTGCTATATAACATCACACTGGCTTAGAATAATCATTTTGAAGCGAATCAATACTACATATTTTGTGCCTGAATTAATGAGCATCACCACATATTATGCAGGCATAAAAGATATGATGTAGTGTTAATCATGCAACATACAGTTAAATTTACAGTAAACATACCTTCCTAGGGTCAACAGCTCAATATTAATTGTCTGGCTGCTCTTGCTGCTTGCTTTCCATTTCTTTTTTAATGTACTTACTGGTGTAACATTTAAAGTTTACCAGTAGCAAACAGTTCTCAAATTCCCTCTCTTTTCCAGTTTAAAATGCCATACTAACACTGGGAGATGATATCTCCTAGGACTGTGCGAAACAGCTCTTTTCAATTTCGGATTCAGCTATTTTGGAGGACAGTGATTCATTTTGTTGTTTTGGATTACTGCTCCATTTTGATTCAGCTGAATCTGTTTCAGAGTTTCCACACTGTTTCGGAGATTTGGATCAGCCAGGAGAGGCAGGCACAGCCGGGTGGCTGCAGGTTCTCCTGTAGCTTCTCTGACTGTGCCTGCCTCTCCTTGGGTAGGGAAAGTCCTGGCCTAGTTCTGGAACTTTAAAAAAAAAAAAGTCCCACATTCACTGGCTCTGACAGAAGCAGTCAGGGCCTCTGAGGGCCTGTGGCAGAGCCCCCACTGCACAGTGAGGGGCAGTGGGTGTCGTCCACCCCCCCGGCACCCACACAGCAGCTGCCCCATGGCGCAGGTGCAGCATGGCTTGGCAGGGCGTTGCATGCTGTCTGCGAGCTGGGGCGGCTCCACGTCTCAGCCAGAGCCTGGCACTGCTCAGACTCAGTGGCCCCAGCTCCCAGACAGCACATATTGCCCTGCCAAGCCATGCTGCACCCACACCATGCAGCAGCTGCTGCGTGGGTACCAGGTGTGTGGGGGGGTGATCCACGCTGCCCCCCACTGTGCAGGGGGGCTCTGCCACGAGCCCTTAGAGGCCCTGATAGCTACTTTCAGAGCCAGTGAGTGCAGGGCTTTTTTCAAAAAAATAAAAGGATGGGGTGAGGCATCAGAGGTAGGGCTGGGTGGGGAGGTAGGAAGATTGGGTAGTGGAGGCTGTGTGGGGGAGGCTCTGCCACATGGCCCCACAGCCCCTGTTACAACTGGTGAGTGCAGGGCATTTTTTTTTTTTTTTTGGAAGTGCTGGGAGGCTGGGCCAGGTAGGGGATGGTGCCAGGCAGGGCAGCCATGGGGGCTTCTCCTGCAGCTCCCTTGGCTGTACTTGCCATGGGCTGCACCAAGCAGACTTGGGTGCTGGAGCTGGCTGCAGCTGGCAGTGGCAACATGCTGTCATCCTGCTCACAGATCCAGGGGCCCGTGCCCCCCGGGAGGGCTGTGGGGCTTTGCCAGCTCTTCCCAGGGGGCGCGGGCCCTTGGATCGGTGCGCAGGATGACAGCAGGCTGCTCTCCCTCCCTCAGAGCACTGGGATTGGAAGGGACCTCAGGGACAGATCACAGACACTGGACAGCTACAGATGTCAATATCAGAACAGTCCATCCTTCCCTCTTCCCCCTCACTCTTCTTAGTTTCTGTTTCCCTGCAAGCCCAGCTCTGAAACATCTGAAACATTTTTGAAACATTTCAGATAGTTTTGTTTCATTTCAAAGATATTTCAGAGTCTTCCCTTTCATTTCAGATTCAGTGTTTTGGGCATCGAAACAGGCTGAAACACCTCTGAAACAAAACTGCTGCCACAATTTTGCACAGCCCTAATATCTACAGGTTTTCCACTAAAGGTAAAACAGCAATCAGTATGTGGAATTGATTAAAATAGCTACTGATTAGACCAGAGAAAGTTTTCAGATAAATGTGGCAATATCGCAGTTAAGGAAGAATATACACATTCAAAATATAATTATTCCTATTAAGCTGTATAAATTGTCTTAATATGTCCATGGAAGACCTAGAGTTTGCATATTTGAATTTCAGAGAAATGTAAATAAGATGCAGGAGGGTGAAATTTGGAAAAGTAGGACAAAAGGGACAAATGTAGATTTTTAAGAAAAAACAAATTACTTGGCCCCTTGGTCAGCTCTAGCATCAGCTTCTCCCACTACTATCTTTCAAAGCCAAGAGAGAGATGCTGACTGTTCTGGTTAGTATGTAACCAGCTGAAATGTGCATCCAGGAATGTCTCAGACCAGATAATTGTGAAAACTTTTCTGTACCTGCAATAAAACCACCTACATGTATCTATTGATAAGGGCCTGCTTTTCTGGTCACTAGTAATCTGTTCATCTGTAGTCATCTTATACAAAACTTCCTTTATTTTGTAATAATTTTAATAGTAACACCTACAAATGATTAGCACTTTTCTGCCTCAGTTAGGTCGCAACCTCTACCTTGATAAATAATAACACCTTAGCTTCTTTCCATCATAACTCAAGATTAAACTATCATACAGTTCAAATACTAAATCTGAGTAGGATAATTCCAAACATTGTTTACATATTTGAGTTTTTTCCCATTTCTTCTTACAAGTTGCCTTTAAAAACTTTGCCTAATCTCAATCTTTCTTTCTTTATTATTGCTGAAAATTATTTTTGTCCTATCTACACTAGGAGTTAGAACACCAGTTGATGATAGACTAGGAGATCTATGATATCATCAGTAATTAACCGTTTAAATAGCACAGAGGGCCTTACACAGTAACAATATGGAACAAAGGACACCCTGGGAAAATTCTGTCCCATAGCTGTGAACTCTTTAAATTCCAGTTATAAGATGAACAAATTTAACTGCTTACCACATTAACTTACCACTCAGAGATTAGATGGATTCTGCTTTGTATTTCCTAGTGCATCTTGCTGAAAGGAACCCCCCCAAAGAAGACTGTGAACGGGTTTCAAGCCTAAGGTCATGCCTGGACTTGAATGAAAGAACAAACACTTACGCTTAAACTCTTAGTTAATGTAGGCACTAGCTCTTGGTCTATTGACTGCCTATTAGTGCCTGAACAACTCTACAAGGTAACTGCCACAAAGGCCTCTCTCTGGTACCTTAGCCATTCACCCAGGTGTGGGTGGTGAACTCAGACTGGTGGGGCAGGTGGAGTGTCACACAGGAGGTTTGCAGCTGACTGGGACTGGGAGTGGTGAGGTGGTGGTTTGCAGCTGGCTGGGCACTCCGTCCAGGAGTGTGGAGGCTGAAAACCCCCCTTCTCCCAGCTGGCTGCAACCCCCCCACTCCCATGTGCTGCTCCACCTGCCCCACCAGTCTGAGTTCACCAGCCACATCTGCATTCACCTTATGGTTCACCATATGAACGTTTAAATGAAGCACCTCCAACCTTGAACCTTCAGGCTAGGGACAGAAGTTACACATAAATCAGTTTAAGTGATCTGAAACTGATAAACCTGTAACAGAACAGAAGCTCAGTGCACATAAACTAGTTTCAAAATGGCTGAAGCTGGTTTAAGATAAACCTGGTTGAATGTGGTATCAGACTTAACTGATTTAGATCAAACCAGTTTCCCAGACTCCCAGACTCCTTCCTGGTTCAAGTTAAATCAGAGTCTCCCAGCATCCCAGGATGCTTTGTAGCCCTGGGCTGTGCTGTGCTGTCTGCTCAAGTAGAGCAGCATTGGCCTTGCCCCTCTGCTTTCTAACAGGAGCAGCAAAGGCTAGCTGACAAGAGGGTGGGGGTGGGAAACTCATTCGGGAACATAGCCTGGTCTGCCTGGTGGGGGTGGAGCAACCCCTGTCAGACTTCTCCCTGCTGGAGTGGAGGGAGCAGAGCTGTGGGACAGCAGGCTTAGGTTGGGGTGGGGGGAATTAAACCCCACGGCCTCCCCTTTCCCACCAGCACAGCTTGGGTCTGCCTGGCTTTTTCCCCCCTGCTGGCAGCTCAGCACAGTCTCAGACCCCCAAAGCCCCCTTCCCAGCCAGGGAGTGATCCCATTGTGCCTTCTCATCCACCGAGGCAGGGATTTTTGCTTGGGGCAGCCCAGAATCAAAAGCTAGACTGGGGGGAGAGAGGGGAGTAAAACCAGCTCCAAACCCAGGTGGGGACATGAAAAAAAGAGAGCACAGAGGGATCGTGACAGTGGTGGTTCCATCCTGGACTTGAGCCCTGTTGAACAGAGGGACCCAGGTGGGGGTGGGGTGGGGAAAGGGCTTGAATGTGTGTCTGCACGAGCCCAGAACAAAGCTGAGCCAAGCCAGGCTGAGCATGCATCTGGGGGAGAAGCTCCTGCCTTCTACCACTGCAGCTCCTTCTACCCACTTGAGACGCATAGGTGACTGGTTCCTCCCAAGTCTGGGGGGGCACCAGCAGGGCATGACCGGGGGAGTGGCTAGCCAGTGACTGGGGGCGGGTCCCCAGTGGCCAGTTGCATGGCTGCCAGCACTTCCGCATGCAGCACAGCACTTCCGCTGCTGACATGCCCT
>NW_017729031.1:57960460-57983155 GCF_001723915.1 Gavialis gangeticus
GGGGGGGGGGGGGCACAAGAGCTGTCTGTGCCCCCCTACGAGCTGAGCACTTGCTGACAGCAGGGGCACCAACGTTCTTGGGAGGGGGCACATGTGTCCTCCTGTGACCACACTAAATGTCACCTATAGTGGTGCCTAGGCTGCTGGGGTGAGCCCACACCATGCACACCGCTGCAGAGGCTGGGGCTGGCCTGGGCACTACTCCCCACCAGGTAGGAGGGGCCTTTGGGAAGGATCTGTTCCCTGAGCTGCATGCTTGGTTTGGTTTGGCTTGGCTGTGCCCTGGGCTGGCACAGACATACACTTGAGCCCCTTCTCCACCCCCTTCCCTCCCCCACCCCCAGCCTGCGTCCCTCTTCCTGGTGGGGCTTGCATCCAGGATGGAGCTGCCACTGCTGCAATCCCTCTGTGCTTGGCTCTGTGCATGTCCCCACCTGGGCTTGGGGTTGGTTTCACTCCCCTCCCTTCCCCCTGATCTGACTTTTGCTCCTGAGCTGCCCCAAGTGAAACCCCTGTCCTGGTGGCTGGGAAGGTGCTACAGGATCACCCCCTGGCTGGAGTGGGGAGGGTTTGGGGGTCCCGGGCTGGGCTGAGCCACCAGCAAGGGGGAAAAGCTGGGCAGACCCTGTCCCTGCTGATGACAGATGAGAGGCAGGGAGGTTTAATCCTCCTCCTTCCCCTCCCCCTTCACCTGAGGTGCTGCCTGGGTCACCAGCTGGCCACATGCCCCACCATTCGGGGGGAAGGCTGGCAAAGGCTGATCATGCCTCCAGGCATGCCCGGGCTGGGGTCCCTGTGGGCCAGGGTGGGGGTTTAAACCCCTCCCAAGTCATACTCAGTCTGCCAAGGTGTGGCCATGTGCCCCCTCAGCTCAGCTTCTCTCTAGCCTTTTAGCCACTACTGTAGGGAAGACAGGGCTTGGTCTAGCACCCCCTAACTTCTAGCCTGCAGGCATGTGGCTTCATTTCTGGAATCAAAAGTGAATGTCTATTCACTTGCTTGTCAGTTCAATCTACGCAGCTTGAAGTAACCTGCAAAGATTATATCGGTTCAGGTTCAGGCTTTTTGAATATATGTACTTAGCAATCAAGAACGTATGTTTCCTTTTGTCCTTCAGGTGCAATTATAGGCAGTCTTTGACACAATTGGTTCCCAAAAACTACGTCTTAAGTAGAAACGTCATAACTCAAAACTTATTTTCCCATAGGAACAATGTTATAAATGGGGGATTAAGTCCTAAACCAAGGCCCAATACCCTATTTTCACCAAAAATAACCCAGCATTTTGTACTCAATCAATTATAGACAAGTAATATAGCTACATTAGCTGTATATAGCTACAAATGGCGTTGGAACAACAACTGAGCGTCTTGAGGCAGGGAGATGGGTGGCGTGGTGGATTGACACAGAGAGATGGGTGGCACAGTGAACTTGTTTGGTGGCGTCGCATCAGATCGAGCTTCATAAAGTCAAAACAGGGTGTCAATTTATAGATGTCATGAGTGCCATTCATTATAACTTGAACATCGTAAAGTTGAGGACTGCCTGTACTTCGTAGCAGTGCCAGTGACCACCACTAAAAGACTGCAGAAATGGCAAGTGATCCTTATAATTTTTTACTGTCCTAGCAAATCATTGAACCAATGAGGTTTTATCCCTTTGTATATGTTCTATTACAGCACAGATTCTTTGCATACATTGCACTGATGGCTTTTACCAACAGTAATACTGTCTCAACTGTTTTGATAAAAATGGTTCCTTTATTCCACAGGATTGCCCAGCACAAATTCCCTTGTGCTGAAATGGCCAAGTCCCTTCCCAAGTGGTGAATCTGCAGCAAGTGGTGATTCCCAAGTGGTGAATCAGCAGCAGTAAGGAAGGCAAACAGGATATCAAGTTGTATTAGCAGGGGGATAAAATACTAAACAAGAGGCGATATGGTTATCATATAGGATCCTCACCTGGAGCTTATCTAGACCTTTTGGAAGGCTGGGCTTATTCTCTCTGGAAAATAGCAGACACTGAGGTGACCTAATAGGAGTTTTCAAAATTATGGAAATGAATTGATAGAGATTTTTTTCTGACAGGCAAAATGTAAAAAACTTAAGAGGTATAAAAACTAGAGAAGTAGGATTAAAAAGAGACTTCAGACAGAATGGATAATTTCAGACATGGATAATAACAAACAAATGAAGTGCCCAGTATGCTCCTAGGTAAGTCAATGGGAGGTTTGCCACTGATTTTAAAAGGGGGAAGATTAGGCTGGGAATAAATAACCAAGGAAGACAAATAAAACAGAAATATACATGAGTTAAAGAGATGCTTTACTCAGCTATTGTTTCTGGGAAAGGGTGTCTGTGGTAAGAAAGCCAGAAGAAGAGATTAAAATACATACAAAAGGGTAAGTGCAGCGCAAAGATGACATGGTAGAATTAAATCCATTGGGCTAGACAGATCTTTTTTTCTGGAAGTTTCTTTTGCATCCCTAATTTTGAATCTCTCAGGTTGTGGACGGAACACTGGGTGTGCTGGCACATTCCTCATTGTGTTTCCCATTGGCAAAGAGGTGATTGGTTTGGCAAACCATTCAGGTCAGTGGTTTGGCCTTTGCCAGTCACTGCTCATTTCAAGCAAACAAAAAGGGGAAGAGGGAGAGCCACTACGTTAGCTAGCCATCTGCTTTGTCATACCCTGTGATTAAAAGCCCTTGCATGTTATGTGACATTTTGATGACCAAATATGTTAAACAGAAGAGCAGCTATTAGTCCAGTTTTCAGCCCTACTTTGTGCTTTATTCATGTAGGATACGATTAGGATTTGCTCCAAGGGGCCATGCTGAGGAACAAAGAGGCATAAACCACTTCTTTGTGCCTCTGTAATCTTCTTGCCTCACCAATCTGTGCACAGAAAGAAGGGGAGATAGGCTTCAAGGGGCCACTGTGCCCACAAGTGAGAAAGAAGGGGATGGAGACAGGTGGGAATTCACAGCACATTGACTAGGCCAGCCTTGTTTGCCCATATTTTAGCTGAGCTGGAGAAACTATTCTGCTATTGGTATAAGCCAGCTGCAGGTTACTTTGGCCCAGGAGCAAGTGGCATGGAGAAAGGAAGAACTTGTGGCCATTAGTGAGGAAACGATGCTGTTAACAATCAGTTCTGCCTCCAACCATACCATGGAGAAGGAAGGGAAGGGAGGGCATCCATTACCCACTGCAAGTACAGCAGCAGTATCTGGGAGCCCCAACAGGAATTCTAGGCAGGTTGGCAGGTTCCAGCTGCTGTGGGGTCCCTCCACTCTCTCCAGCTCACCGGCTATAAAAGTCAGAATCTATTCATATTATGCATAATTAGCCCACAATAACAAATTGCACACATTTTCAGGCAAATATACCAGACCATCATTATTTGGAGTTTTTGCTGCATTCAGCTGCATAACCCTACCTAATATGATGGATGGAGTAGTCATAGCCACTGAATACATTTACCTGGAATAGAGTGATTATTTCAAAGATGAACACAGTCAGAAATAAGTGCACATGAATCAAATACCACTAAACACTGGAGAGTATCAGAGTAGCAAGGGTTGGAGGTCAGTTGACCAGCCCATAGCTTTTAGTTGGGAGATTATTTCAGACATATAGCCTAGGATTTTAAAGCTCAGTCTCAAAATCCCTCTGAATTTAAAACTACTCCATGTTTAAAAAAAAACCCTCTCTCCAATAGTAGGAGAATTTTCTTTTTCTTTTTTCTCCTTTAAGATGATCTTTGCTATTATTTGGCTGCAACATCCAGCACAAAGGAGAGTTTACTGTGAAGAACCCCACACGCATGCACATTAATAGAAGAAATATTCTGATATAACCTATATTTGCAGCTCAAAGAGGAAAGTAAACCATGATGGAATTCCTGTAAGGATGCCACGCTGAGCGAAGTAGGAGTGATCATAGCAGGTCCCACTGGCTCCTATAATTAACAATCTTTTCCTCATTCATTTCTTTCCTTTACATTTTAATTCTTAACAACATTTCAGGATAGTTTTCAGTCTTCTTACTCAAATAAAACAGCTAATTTTAAAATCCCAAACCACCGCTGGCACTCAGTTTCTGATTTGTAATAGTGTCCCAGCAGTGGCCAGAATTTGTGTCTCTTTCACATGTCCGGAGGCTGCATAACATAGTTTTAAATTTCGGTAGGAGTTCAGCAGGGTAAATGTCAAATTCCCTGGGGATCCAAGCTGGCTTGGGTTCTGTTTGGAAGCTCTGTGTATTCCATAGAGTTGGAAATCTCCCTCTCAAACAGGAATGCATACTGGAATACTTTTCAAGATGAACGCGAGAAAAAAAGTCATTTTTTCCCATTCCCACAATTCTGACAATGACAGGAGATACATTTTCTCACTTTTCTTTGTCTCGCTCTTACTCCTTCCCTGACGTAGAGTTTCTTCACAATCGGCTACAATGCCTATTGTTTTGTAATGTTTTCAGCTTGTATTAAAGCTTATTTATAAATAATACTATTATGCAACTTCTCTGGCTGTTGAAGAGCTGACAAACATCTCGCTTCTTTAGCATCAGACTAAGGAAAACATCTTTTCTGGGTAAGAATACCCAAACTCATATTAGAAGCTGAAACCTTTTTGGCCTTTATGCATATTCAAAATGAGGCACTATTGGACACACGATTATTTTTTCCTAGAGTAATTGTATTTCTTGATAGTTCATCAGTTAAGGTTACTTAGCCCAACAGTCATATATACTAAGAGCCAGATGTCTTACTTGCTATCAGTGGGAATTTTAAAATGTTTGTTTTGGCTATGATACTACCTAGTTAATAGTCAGACCTTCACCTGCCATTGGAAATGGTGTCTTATAATCATGTAAGACCAAACATATGAAGATGATAACTTGTTTTGGTTCTAATTTGAGGACAAAGGGTGCCTATATTAAACTAGGTCTTTATTTTTTCAGATTTTTTTATGCTGGTACTTATTTTAATGCACAGTCTAAAGGGGAGATCTCTGATTCCTGGCTATGAAAGTACAAAGAGCTTCCAAAAGTACAAGGCACAAAGACAAAACTCTGAAAACTTTTGCTAATTTTTCATTAGGATTTCTTGGTATTCTTTCTGTATGTTGGGTATTTAAAAAAGATACCTAAACAAATAATAAAGAGAATACAAGGGGCATGCTAACAGATAGTAAAGTGGTATGACGCAGGGATGATATATACACATGGCAAGTAAAAAAAAATGAATTAGAACAGGGAACTAGGTAGGTCAGTTATTTTTGGCTTAGTTTATACCAAGAGACTGTGATACTAGTTTGGAGTAACTGTATTTATAAATTGTATTTTCTGTTTTTTCTTCTTTTTTTTCCTTTTGTTTTTCAAAGGATGTTTGCATAAAAAGGCTGTTCAAGCCTTTTGTGCTCTCTTGAATTTTATTTTCTAGCTGAAGTTGTAGCACACTGTCAACAGCAGGGGGAGAGTTCTCCCAGACAGGGGTAGAGAGAAAAATGATGCCCTTCTCCACAGTTTCTCCTTTGCACTGGTTTGTGAACTACAAATGTAAACACCAGCACCTGAGGCACTGGTGCTTGTTTGATTAAATTTGGGGGCTCTTAGTTGCACAAGTTGGGAAGAGAAGCAAAGTCCCACCTTCTCTGAGGGAGAGCTATTGTACTGCTGGCTTTCCCTCTTCACCAGGAGTGAAAGGCAGAGAAACCACCAAACCTTACCCTAAACTCCCTCTTACGTAGCCAGATACCTGAGATAACAACTGACTCGTGAATTCAGGAGTGAAAAGCTGGGCAAAAAGGTACAACTAATAAATAACGAAGAGCTGTTGGGGGAAGATGGAGCTGGAGAATGGAGAGTTGAGTGGAAGACTGAGGAAGAAAAGAATGGAAAGCGAGATGGATAACTTTCAGCCTAGATTTATTTGGGGCTTCTAGGCTCTATTTCAGCTCCAGGGTAGAACCGACTGAAAACTGGAATTTCCTTTCTATGCAAAAATTCAGGTATTTTGTCCATCCAAATGGACAAAAACATTTCCTTTTGTCCATTTGGATGAAAAGCCAAAGCTTGAAATTTTTCCTTCTACATGTGTTGACATGTAACAATATAAATAAATAGTCTGAAAGTGAAATGCATCTGCCTGAGGTGCTAGGGTGCCTCCTGGAAACTAATTGAATGGCTTCATGTTTACATTTTCTTACTGGACTACAATTCCCATGACGCTTTGCAGCCACGGCGTTCCCATATGCACCACGGCAGTTCAGTCAGACTGCGCTGTAGCAGGAATCAAGGAGTCAAACCCATGGAGAAGTGGGGCAAAGGCACAAGCATGACAACTGCCACGAGGCACCAATGCAGCTCAGTTGGACACCGATTGAGTTGAACTAACACTAAACGTTTCCATTTGTTTTGACAAAGTGAAGTATTATGAACCGGGTCAACCCAAATTGATATACTTTGTTTTGGTTTTCTTCCAGGAAGTCTAAAATTTATTAAAGTTTACATTTTTCAGTGGGAAAAAATATTTTTGCAGAATTTGTGGAAACACACCATATTTTCTCACATACAGTATGCCTCAAAAGAAGATACGCCCTGGTTTTTAGAAGGCAGAATAAAGAAAAAGGGCTTCTCTTTGTAGTAAGTAACAATATCAGCAGTGAGGAAACCATGCCTGCTTATTGTTTTGTTCCCTGTAAATCACAAGCAGAATTACTTTTGATTTTGCCCAACAGAAGCTTAACTGACAAAACTGCTGTCACCACTTTTTCTTGCTTATAATGCTCACTCCAATTTCCAGCAGCTGGGTTTTTGGACTGGGGGGGAGGAGTTTGTGTTGTATGTGAGATAATACAATATTTTGTTGAAAAACATTTTGGTGTGAATGTCCCAAGAAGCTCATCTTCCGGTTCCAAAGTGAGAATAGAAGAAAGGAAGAATGAAAATGACAAGAGAGGAAAGAATAGACAATGAGAATGGGGGATGCAGAGTCAATTAACAACAGACAAAATTAAAAGAGTAAGGAAAAAAGACAGGTAGATATAGACAAATACTACAGTAATAGGACCATATAAATTGGATTAGACAGACTGACAGGAAAAAGGCAGAATGAGTTACAACAAGCAAAAAGAATAGAACTATTATTAAAGGATGATTAGGGAATGGGAAATTAAGACAGACTCACAAAATTTGTAGGTCTGAGAGAAAGGGTAATGTACTTGGTTCTATAACTTATTCATTGCTATTGATGGCATTAGGCATATTGTTAAATACGATGGGAAATGCATAAGTGTGCTCAAGTTCTGTTAGTTCAGGGACTTTACAAGCTAACCAGCAAATTACCTTTAAATATTGGGTAGAGTTAATTTTTTTCTTAAATTTCTTGTGAATGATCTTTAAATCAATTTAAATGTAGGACCTTGCAGTGGGTGTTTAAAAAAATTCACAGGATACTTCTGGACAGCCTGTTTTTGCTCTTATCTAAGCTCAGACTCCATGTTCTGGTAAAATTTAAATGTAGCAACTGCACTGCTTGGAGTGGCAATAGGAAATATTAACATAGGATCCCTACACTGTCTAAGCACAATGCATGTGAACTTGCGCATGTGCGTACACACACACACCATTTTCCTGGCTAGTGATGAGTCAGCTTGGGAACATTAAATCCTTTTATTTTAAATGTATTTCTTCTCTGGTGTTCATTCTCTTTCCTATGTGGAGTCCTGTCACTTCAAAATTATATAAGAATACATTGCCCCACAATGAATAGCGTTGACACCCAAAGCTGGTGAGCTCTCCGATCTATTTTGACTGCTGAAAAGGACCAAATCCTGGTCATCTCATTTCAAAACTCAGTAATTTCAGCAGGGTGGGAGAAGGATTTTCTAATGATTTCCTCAGCCACCAGCTGTCATGCTTCAAAATAAAGCACTGAAGTCAATGTAGCCAAGCTGATTTACACCAGCTGAGAGCCAGCCCTTATGCCTTCCAACAGGGGATAAGCAGCAAGGACAAGTAGACTCTTAAGAAGATTGATTTTTTTTTTCATCTCATTGCCCATAAACACTGAGTGAGAGAAGTGTAGAAGTGTCTTCTGGGATAAGACGATTGTTTCTGAAAAGAATTTTTTTCAAGGAAGAAATCAAGCATTATCTGCTCTTGAACTATATAATATGGTATTAGAATCACTTTAGTCAAATACCACCAAATGGTTAAATGCAGAAATTCCCTGAAGGTTGGTGGAGCAAGGATTACATACGCTAGCAGGCACTCACCTTGTCAAGCCAGACCTCGGATGACATACTTCTGAAAATAGTGAGGCTTTTAGTTTATAAGCACCATAAAATCCAAATGAAATATACGGTAAGACATAAGAAGCTTCTTTGTTTCTATGATAGGAGCATCACCTAAGTCACAAACCTCTGAAGATAGAGACAAATGGAAGACTTTCTCAAATTAATTTGCTAAGACAACAGGTAATCATGAAAATCATCCCAATACTTGATGACAGGGAAGCCATTCAGGGCACCAAGCTTATGGTCATGCACATTCAATCACCCACACATCCTGTCATTGAAAACAAGGATGCATATCAGAAATGAATTCCTAAGAAACCATACTAAAATCTTACTCATACATACACAGGTAAATTAATTAGTAAATATGAAACAGCCTATGTGATTTTGCTGCATCCTCAGTAAATTTATAATAAAGCCACTGGAGGCTTCAGGGTCAAAGACATAATTCTATTCATTGTCATCCTTTAGGTATGTTAAAATTATTTAATGAAGACAATAAATAAGGGGTCAGTCCTGCTCCCACTAAAGACCATGTCAAAACTCTCACTGACTTTAGCAAGAATAGAAATCGTCCTTTGGTATGCAATCCAATTTTCATTTTATAACCCGGAAAGTTTACCAGTTCAAAAATCTTTGCAACTCTTTAAAAACATGCAGCACTGTATGAAATTAATGATATAAAATCCTTGTCTCATCTTTCTTTCTGGGCTAGTTAGAGGGGCTGAAGGAGAAAAATATCTATGTAAATTAAAATAATTCGTAATATGTTTTGTGCTGTCATGAATATGTTTAATGAAGGTTAAGCACTTCTCTTGTTTTTTAATTTACAGTAAATCTCTCCAAATATTTTGAATGTATTTTTGTCTGGGGCTATGATCATAATGTTTTTTTCAGGAAAATATGGTGTAATGTATTAGAGTTGAGGTGTAATAAATGAATAACTTTTTTATTATATTCTATTACACTCTGTAAACGCAAGCTATGTATATGTGTTTTGATGCAATATATTTCTAATGTACTATATAATATAATATATATATTACCGGTGTGCCTGTAATGAGACCCCCACCTTCAGAGGCAGCTGTGGTATGCTCTGGTGGCTGCTTCTCATTCAGTCTCTTCAGGGTACTTCCCTGTCTTTCCCTGCCATGCCTTTCTGGCAAATTAATATACATCTGTAAGGCTTCCTCCAGAATACAGGAGTCAGCTTTGAGGTGCCTTAGTCCTCCCTGTTCACCATCAGGCCACCTTGCTCTGGCTTTATCTTTCAGTCCTCTCTCTAAGCAGGCATCTCTCCTCAAAACAGCCTCCATCAGCAGGCTCTCTTTCAGTCTAGTAGTCCTTAGTTAAGGCTTTCTCTTTTGCCCCCAATTACCCGTCCTCAGCTAGAGTGCTTTCAAGTGGCACACCAAGCTACGGGGCACAGCAGACAACAAGGAGCATCCCGAAGTGCACAGTGCTTTTGGATGTGTGGAGGAGCAGTAGTGGTAGTGGGGTCTGTTCTGCACCAGGTGCCAGGCAACAGCTACAGTAGCAGAGATGCCAGCATGTTCCCAACCTACCTAATGTATGGGGAAGAAGCCACCTGATGACACATTGCTTTGAAGGTCAAGCCTGTAACTATGTAATTTAATTACTATGTAAATTAAAGTAGTTTGTAATATGTTTTCTGGTGTTATTAATGCAGGTCCTCCTCAGGACTGAGCTGTGTTAATTTGACCCTCCGTTACTGAAAGGTTGCCAATCCCTCATCTAGGCAAACCTACAGAACCTTCCCCAAGAACCCAGAGTGACCTCCTTATGCCACTCCCATGCCTTGAGGCAAACACAAACTCTGAAAAACAAAATATAAAACAACTTAGCTTCTTGCTGGTATCTCTCTTGTCCTGCAGAACTCCTTCCCTGAGCCTAGCTGTTTGACTGCTCAGCCCAGGAGCTCTGTTTAAATCCCCTTGCTTGGTTCCACCCCTTCCAATCACTAGGCTCTAGGGCTGTGCAAAGCTTCAGTCCCTGATTCGATCTGGCAGAGGTTCGGCCCGATTTGGTGGCTGAATCTTCAAATCCAAATCGGATCAAGAGACCCTTTAATCTCTCCAAATAGAATTGTAACCCTCTGAATCAATTCAGAGAGGTTTGGAAAGATTCAACGATTTGGACATAGACACAGCTTTAAATGCTTTTTCTACATACCTCTAGGTAGCAGGTGGCTCATGAACGCTGTGATGCTGGGGTGCATGGAGCGTCCCACAGAAGTGCAGGCGGCTCCCCAGCATGCTCTGCAGCAGACCCGGAAGTGGACTAGAAGCATTTCTGATCCACTTCTGGGTCCGCTGTAGAGAGCATGGGGGGGGGGCCCCACCTCTCTGGCTTGGCAACTGGTGCCTCCTGGGTCTGGTGGGGCATCTGGGGTCCCACCGTGGCCATGCCAGGGGAGCACAGGGGGCACCATGTGCACTTCTCGGTGGACCCATAGGTGGACTGGAAGTACTTCTGGATTCAGCATCAAGCACGTGGAGGCCCCCCCCGCATTCCTGTTGGATGCTCCATGTACCCCACCATTGCAGTGTTCATAAACTGAGCTGGTACCTTCAGGTAGGTAGAAAAAACATTTAAAGCTGTGTCTATGTCTGAATTGCTTATTCTCAGAATCAGCATCAAATCTTCAAATTCCAATTCAGCCTAATCGAATCAGGGACAGTGATCAGAATCAACAAATCGAATCACTGTCCCTGATTTGGGCTGAATATGAATCTGAATCAAATAGCGCAAGCTTCGCACACCCCTACTAGGTTCCCCTTCCCTAATGGGGCCCAGAGATTGCTCTTTACTCATTGACAGGTTTCATAGTTTCATAGTTAGTAGGGTCGGAAGGGACCTGAGAAGATCATCGAGTCCGCCCCCCTGCCATGACAGGAAAGAGTACTGGGGTCAAACGACCCCAGCAAGGTGTTCATCCAGCCTCCTCTTAAAGACCCCCAGGGTAGGAGCCAGCACCACTTCGCTTGGAAGTTGGTTCGAGATCCTAGCCGCCCTCACCATGAAGTAGCGCTTCCTGATATCTAGCCTAAATCTACCCTCTGCCAGCTTGTGACTGTTATTCCTAGTCACAGGAGTGCACAGGAGAACAGGGACTCCCCCAGTGCCTGCTGGTCCCCTCTGACTAGTTTGTAACAGGCCACTAGATTCCCCACTCAGCCTTCCCTTATGGAGGCTGAACAGGTTCAGGTCCCATAGCCTGTCCTCATAGGGCCTGCCCTGCTGCCCCCTGATCATGCGAGTGGCCCTCCTCTAGACCCTCTCCATGTTGTCCACATCCCTCCTGAAGGTTTACTTCTGGTGGTCTATCCCTGCAGCCTGCACTGCACTAGCAGGGTTACAGCTTTGTAATCACCTTCTTCAGCCTTCATTTTGCACTTAGTAACAGGGATTAGGTGCCCCTTTACAGCATGTATTTAAATTTATGAATGAAAAAAAACCTCTAGGAACTTAGGAAAACTTTATGTTCTCTACGGGATGTAGTCTTTCCTAGAGCATGTAGCAGTAGTTAGTTGGAAGGAGAGAGGATGAGTTCTGCAGAACTAATGGTGGGAAAGGATGGTTGTTTCCCATAATCCACATAAACCTGGGGGATCTGCTAAGAAGTCTTGTCTGCTGATATTAATTTCAAAGACATCTGTGCACCTATTCAATGTTCTGCTTTGGAATCATTGTGCTTGAGCCAGTAGCATAACGATTAGTGGGTGAGAGGGGATCAAGCCATGGGCTTTCTAAGTGGAGGGTATTGATATAGATCTGAGAAGAGGCCTCCCACCGCACCCCAGACCTTCCCTCCCCTGCACCCTACATTTTCTCTGCTTTGGGTCCAACTCCAATGCCAAAAATGGGGAGGGCAGAGCAGAGGTATTAGAATGTGTGCAGGAGCAGTGGCTGGGGGGCTCACTACTGCTGGGGGAGATGTCAGCTCCTTATTTTGCAGCAGCAAATTGGTGGGTTTTTTTGGCTGCTCATCACATACTTAAGAGGTGACATCTCTTCCAGAAACAGAAAACCTCAGGTCACTGCTTTAGCATCCTGGGCTACTTTTAATCCTCTTCCCTCCCCGCTGCTGTGGCTAGAACAGGAAAAGTGAAGGATGCAAGGAAAAGGGGTACAGTACGCACCCAGCGCTTGACTGTTATGCAAAATTGATGAGACAATGCATAGCGTTGAAGAGTTTTAGTCCGTGGGGCTAACCAGAGTGCTTGTCTCACACAAAAACTACCAATGTGTTTTGGGTGATGACTCACTCCTAATTGGTACCCTGAAATGCAGATTCCAATGCTTTTTCTGCTGTCTGCTAAGTCTCTTGTAGAGCAAGGACATTGATCTTTCATTTGCATAATAGTGATAGGTAACTGTATCTTGCAGATGAGAAGTCTTCTATGAGATGGCAGACATGTAGGCATAAGCTAATCTTTCTTCTCTTCCAACATTGCAGTTTTGCTTGAGTCATCATGTGAGTTGCTTTTGGACAATGTGGCTGTCAGTGTTCAGTCTCCACACTGATAGCATATGTTATGCCAAAGTATTTAACAGTGTAGACCATGTGCAAATTGCCATCTTCCACCACTGCACAAAAGACAATGCAGCCTGCCTATTGTTCCTTTATCCCTACAGTTTGTTATATTCCTTCTTTTTCTTACAAATCCCATTTCATCTGAGTCAAACTATATCATCTCACACAATGGTCTGCACACAGGCAAGAAATAAAAGCATTTACATTGCCATGTGATTTATGTCCATATCCAGACAACTAGCCACTGGCAGGATGATTAGAATTTGTGGTTTATATCTCCTATTTCTAAATATTACTACTGCTATAACATGTTTATATTAATGTATGAAGCTTTCAGCTAGAATGTATGCTACTGTTTGCTTTTTATTAGAATTGGACAAAATGGTTTTCTGGAATAAAATGTCATGACAACTGCTTTCATAGAAGACTGATATATTCTAATGCTGAAATTCAATATTATCATTAGAAGCAAACATGATCAGATCCTCATTTTTGGAAAAAAAATAACCCATGAGCCTCTTGACATCTGCAAAGAACAGGATGAAGCTACCAATTCATCATCAACTGAATGCATAAACACAGATAAAAAACTATCCAAAAGTAGTCCATTTACTATAATGAAAATGAGAATATAGCTGTAGAAAGAAGCTATCGGTCAGGCTTAGATGGAAATGTTGTTAAAATTTGAGATAAAATGTCTACAAGTAGTAATGAAGACAAGAAATACTTTGCATAGCATCATTAATTGTAATTATTAGGTGTCTGATCCACCACCAAATGGCAAAATTCCCATTGACTTCAGGATCAAGCTTTAAGTACGAGGAGAAACTCTCCTCAGGATTTGTTATTTCCCCAGCAGTCATTATCTGCGTAAAAATGGAGCTTTTTAAGACCCATATTACAAAACCCTTTCCTTGGTTTCACTAAGACTCATCACTCCTGAATTTTGCTTCACTTTTTAAATCAAATGAGCCTATTCACTCATATTTACTCTCAGATGAAATTACCAGATTTGATTGGATTAAATGTATTTTCAGTGACTTCCACCAAAAAACACTAAAACTCCCTCATTCAGTCAAAATTCAGTCCAGTCTAGCTTGAAACAAAGTTTAACCACTTGGTTAATTAAACTAATTCAAGTTTTCAATTTGCAGTAAAATCCAACAGCAGTGTCACATAGTCTATATTTTAATGCTAAGGTAAAGAATTAAAAGGGAGATAATAACAAAGGGTAAGATTTTCAGCTGCTGTAAATCTCTCCATTGACTGAAACAGAGAATTTCATGAAAAAATATTAGAGGAAAGTCATATTTTGGCATATATGCATTCATTATAAAAACATTATGTTAGACAAGATGTCAATCCTTTAATCAAATATATATTTTATCCTTTGACCAAACATGTTGTAAGTGGCCAGCATAATTATTCCAAACATCAAAACCACAGGATCTAAAAATTTGAAGCAATTTTCTTACTAGCATACTTTTTCACAGGCACCGTTAAGAATTCTAGTCATCATAGCTGTACATACAGTGTAACCTTAGGTATTGTAAAATAATACAACTGAACAAATAATACTTGATTAAATTTGCTTCTTTCTTCTGTTTTCAGAATGTACTGGAGCAGATTTTTTTCTTAAATGTTTGCTATTTTAAATTGACATTTTTCACAAATTTAATTAATTTTGATATATTTTCTGCTAATCACAATTTGAACTTAGTTGTGATTGGTCACATGCATGACATGGTACTGTTTCTATCTCTATTTAGCTATGACTTTGGACTTTGTTATGTGGTCATTTTGGGTGTCTCCCGGAGCTCTTAACACCTGGACTGTCTGCACATTAACACCCAAAACTAATTTTAACCACTTGTTACGTGGCTCGAAGTCATGTCACTCCAGGGCAGGATTATCTCTGATCCATGTTACCCAGCTCATATTACACTGAAGTGTCCTAGAGTGGCTATACCTTAGTGTACCCACTCGCCTTGCCTCCTCAGATTGGGTCCACTGCCACCCCCACCTTCCCTAGCACCCCCACCTTCCCAGATCCCTTCTCACTGCCCCTCTTCACCACTTGCTTGTGGCTACCTGCACTGTCTGTCCCAGGGAGCAGGCAGAGAAGGGTAAACCTGCCTGCCTGACCACCGCTGTCAGGTTGTTGCTGCAGTCTGTGCTGGGCTTAGCCCAGAGAAGGGCAGCAGTCCTGCCATGACAGTGGCTGGGCAGGCAGGTTAACTCTTCCCTGTCTGATCCCTGAGATAGGCAGCCATAAGTAAGCGTAAAGGGGGGCTTCAGGGGAAGAGGTAATCTCCTGGAATGGGATGGAGGGAAGGGGTTTCTAACCTTTCAGTTCTCCAGGCCCCTGCTGGCCTGAAGTGTGATTGCTCCAAACTCAAGCTAGCACTAACACTAATCAACATTTGTATGGCTCACAATATAAGGTATAAGAATGCTCTTACTCTTATCAGGTTCCCCTTGTGAATATGGAAACTGCAAATTTCGCTTCCTGAAGCATTTGCGCCAGTAGGACTCATGCCATTATTCTTTTCACCAAGAAGGCCAGAGGGGAATAATCCTAGGGAATTCATATTTAAGTACATATAGAGTCAGAATATTTTTTCATTATTCACATTGTTTAAAATGTATGTCATAATACTTTTCCTCTAGGCAAATAGAGCAGGTTTTTTAAATTTAATTCTTTAGGCTTAAGCAATTCAAGCAAATTTTCTGTAGGATTCCTGTATAAGCCATAAATCAAATTGGCATGTCAGCCAAGATCATCATATTTGAGTTATAGCAAATTAACCCCATAATTCATGTTAATTTGCAATAAATATCCATGGAAGAGGAGCTGAGTAATACCATGCCTCAGATACAGGTACTACATTATAGCCTAATAAGTATTATCATCAACTAAGCTCTCTCCACATGCTCCGAGATGAATATATAACCTCCAGACCTCTAAGGTCTCCAGACCTGCTTCCATTGGACAAAAGGGGAAAAGTTCCACTTACTTTCTCATCAGTATGATTGGATACTAATTGAAAATGTGAAACTTTTGGAGCAAAATACACTTAATTTGCAAAACACCTAAATGAGTTGAGAAAAAGAACACTAAAAGAAGGTCATAAAAACAGAGAATAACTTAATGTGACAGGTACTTTTAGTGTCAATTAGTGCCAGATCCTATTTACTGCTGGAT
This sequence comes from Gavialis gangeticus, assembly GCF_001723915.1. Lineage (NCBI taxonomy): Eukaryota > Metazoa > Chordata > Crocodylia > Gavialidae > Gavialis > Gavialis gangeticus. The sequence continues at coordinate 57,976,528 of NW_017729031.1, forward strand.
TCTATTCTACCTAATAGGCATCTACGTGGGTTTACGCACCTAAAGGCAATTCTATTCCACCCCACTCAAGACCCTGAAGATGCTTTATTGCATCTATTTGTGTAACGTGTGATCATCTTACTCTGAGGACTGAGTCAAAAGAAGTGGAAGAGAGGAGAACCCAGCCACGTTTTGTTTGTACTTCTCTGTCAAATGTAGCAAACAAAGCATTGTTTTATGTTATTAATGTAAGTGTAAAAACAGTTATTTTGTGTCTCATTCTGATTCTCATGTACTGTATTTGCAGCTCAGTCCTTATATCTTTCAGGACACTCTAATATGTAAATACCCTTTCCTACTCTCTCTAAAATAAGAAGAAGGGTTTATCATCTAAAATTCTATTTATATTTATCATAACTTCATAAGAGTAGAGAGTGTTTATTTAAATACCCTACCATTGTTTTTTTTTCTTAACAACAGGCAGCTCTGAAGTGCAGTTATAAGTCTGTTTACACCACACAGATATCAAATTGACTTGCTAATGGTAACTTTTATTCGGTATCCATGGGTTACTGTGTCATGTGATTTGACATCAAGTACAGACAGTGCTGATTAGTAGCATCCAGTTCTGTCCATCTCTGTGCATCACTGAACCATCTGGTCATTTATTCACTAATAAGCCCCTAATGGCCCAAATATTCACCGGCCTGTCATTGTGACATGGCATAAAATGCCTACATCTTTCAACTTGCTTTGACATGTTGCTTGTTTCACATCAAAACCCGTCATTTACAGGAAAAAAGCTCAGAGGGGTAAAACTTGACCTAATCTGCAGTGTTAACACAAAGACAGAGGCTTTGTTATCTGGTAGCCTGACTGAAAGCATGTAAATGGGCATGAATTCATTTTGTACATTTTTCCATTCTCATTTTACAACATTCTTTAAGTTTGGTATCATTCCTAATATGGGTTTTATGTGGGCTATACTTTGAAATATCTTTTCTTTATCTGTTTATATGTGAAGGAAGGCTTTAAAGGGAACTAGATTCTCACGCACACTGGTCCAGCTTCAAATATTAAAAATATGCATAAACAAATTGCAGTCTGGAGCCACCACCTTTTTCCAACCATTGTATTAAATATATTTATGGTTGATGATTTTATTCCTTGGGTTTCTTCTGATCATTCTTTCCCTAGGAAATCCAGGAGGCAACATAATCTTTTCTACTTAAAGGGTGGGAAAGTCTTACCTATTTCCAGTGTTAAGTTTTAGTTATATTATACAGAAAATCTCTAGATTAGAAAACACCACAGCAAATCTTTACATGAAGAATCAAATACATTATTGCCTGAACCCCATGAATACTTGATTATTGAGAAATCTTCAACCCAAGTCCTAAAAGCACAGAATCACAGGAGAAGAAAGGGTTCACAATCATTTTTATAGTTGATATGGACATAGTTAAAATAGTTTTAAAAAGAAAATACCCATTAAACTAATTGCTGTTGAAATCTTAGTTAATACATCATTAAAATGTGATTAAAGCATGATGTAATTGATTGTAAATAGAACACTTAAGGTGGTTTTATGGCTCTGCAGTCATTGATGTGATGGGGCCCATAATTCACCCAGTATGCTACCTTGACTTGATGAGTGTGCCTCTATTGGATAACTGAACTATTGGAGCAAGCCTACTTTGTTAAATAAAAACTTCCATTGTGTTGCTTTTTACCCATATTACCATTGATAAGGTGAAAATAAAAGTATGGGTTTTTAAAATATGGTTGAGAAGGTTTTGATGGGGTCTTTTTTTTTTTCAATGTATTGTGACATTAGCATTTTGGAAAGGTTTTTTTTTATGTTGACACATATATCTTACTAGTGGTAGCTTCTGTTAACATCAGTGTCACATAACAAAAAAAATCCTATTCTGTGTATGAGAAGCCAGGTCAGCTAATGAATCAATCTATATGTTACAGTCTTCATGCTTGGACTTAGTCAGGTTTAAAGTTGATTTGAAATTAATTATATTATTTTTAATGCATAAAATGTACCCCATCACCCAGTCTTAGGTGTACATACAAGGTTTAATGTAAGAATTCAGACATTATTCATTGTTGATTACTTTAGCAAATCCAAGCTGTGATATTATATTAGCCTCAAGGGCATCTATAAACACAATGACTCCCTTTTTGCAAGTTGCTGAGAATACCTTCCACTTATTGCTCAGACCCCTCAACATTAGGGCGGGCTGGAAAACAAGAATTCTTTTTTGTGAACGATGTTAAGGGGTGGACTTTGTTGTGGTTGTTTTTATTATCCTATGCTGAAACAAAGCCAAGAGCTGACATGGAAGATCAAAACTGAACCTTGGGTCTCACTCATCTCTCAATTGAGTGCCTTAGTTTTAACATAGGGAATTGGCCATCCCTCTGCTTTTGACTGGACATTTCATCCTAGACCTGAGAAAACTTCCAAAACAAAGAAGCTTTATTAAACGTTTATATGAAAGAGTTTCTGTTTTTATGACTTGTCATTTTCTGATGGAAAAACAGCTCATTGAAAAATTCCTTTTCAGATCTTCTGAACATCCTTATGACTGGAAGCACCTGAGCAGTTCAGTGGAGGTACTAAGCAACTTGTAAGTTTCGCTTATTGGGTCTGATCTTTCAAGATGCTGACTACCATCATATTAGATTAGGGTACCAAGCATTATGGTGGGACAGAGAATAGTTTTTCATGCCAAAATTGTCAAGATTTTTTTAAAACCCGTTGTGAAATAGAATGAAAAAAAATAGAATCCCTCAAATTTCTGCAAACATATGCTTTTGGTTTAGGCCATTTTATTTTGATAATTTCAGATCCTTTCCTTTTTGAGTTTGAACCTTTTTCATTTTTAAAAATGTAGAGCTAGAATTTTAATTTTCTGAAAAAAATTCAAACCAGAAAACTAGTCGGGGTGCCTGAGATCTGGAACCAACTTCCAAGGGAAGTGGTGCTGGCTCCTACATTGGGGGTCTTTAAGAGGTGGCTTGATAATTACCTAGCTGGGGTCATATGAGCCCAGTATTCTCCCTGCCCAGGGTAGGGGGTTGGACTTGATGATCTACTTAGGTCCCCTTCCAACCCTACATCTGTGAATCTATTAATTTTTCCATTTAGAAAAAGCTGAAATAAGGCATGTTGAAAATCAAAAGTAAAAAGTATCTTTAAATATATAGTATATCAGTATTACTATTTCTCATGAAAATTTTCATTTTTCAACATGACAGTGAACATTCCACTGAAAGAATCCAGTTCTGCTTGGCATCTCACAGATCCATCAGCTCCCCATTGGTAGACTAGTAATCTGCCATAGTAGACTAGTAAAGATGACATGAATAAGGATGAGATTTTCTAGTGAACATTATGAAATCTTTACTTTATAGATTTGAGGGAGAATATATTCAGAAGAATATCCTAAATGTACTGATATTACAATATGTATTTACAGTCTGGTTATTGACAGGATAATAATATCTTAAACCCATTTTAATGGCAAGTTTCAAGACGCTATTAAATGTTTCACCCAGTAGTGTATACTAATGGATTTACATATATGTTTAACATAACGAGTCTTTCATTGGGAGTTCCGCAGGTATAACTGAAGCAAGTTTTTTTAAGACAGTAACCTCCCATATTTAGTATTTACAATACTTATTAATTTCCATGATGTGTATAGCAAAGATGTAACTACATGGATTTTAAGAATAATGAATAGTCTTTGCTATGATGTAGTGGTTTGTACCTTTGGTGCAGGAAGTAGCTGTTCTCAAAATTTCATTTAAGTTTTGATTGTAGAAATGCAGGTCCATATTCTTTGCTTTTGCAAACTGGTACACTTCTACTGAGTCCAGTTTCTATAGGAGTCAATATGTTGCCTCCAATTTGTACTAAAAAAGAATTTGCCTCATTATATAAATAGAATACACAGGTATTCCAAACACCAAATTCAGCCCTGGTTGAAAACCTGGAAACAATTTTCAACCAGGATTCTTGTCTACAAAAGGATGGAAAATCAATTCCTTCTCTACCAGCAACTTTTTTTACAATTGCCTGGTCATTGCTGAAACTTGACAGTGTACCCATACTTTCCTAGGAATCTTTCCCAGAATGCGGCATTTATAGTTACTGACCGTTTTACATTCAGTACAGAGAAGCAGCTGTGGCTCTTAAGTGGCCATTTGGAAACTGGCCACAGCTTGCTAAATTTCCTTCCCTTCCAGCTCATGTGTATTAAAAGAAAATATTATTATTACCTTCTCATTTACAAGATGACAACCTCACAATTGCACGTATGTGCGATATTTGGCCAAAGATCACAAAGTATTCACAATGGTGGGTAAGTAATTCAGAGTTTTAAAAAGATGAGGAAAATGAGGAATGCATAGATGAAAAGAAGACTGGAAAAGGTTACACAGCAAATAAGTGAGTATAACCCAGGTTATACTTCCAAACCTATACTATATTTTTGGCTATCCTGACTCCCCCAGACTCCTTTCAGAGCTTTCTAGTTTTATGCCTTTAAGATAAAGAACTACAAATATCAACACCACTAGCAATACAAATGTTAGCTCCTGAACGTGCATAGCAGTTACTTTTTTACTGCTCTCTTTCAGTGCAGTAGCAAAGGTGCATTTCTTGTTACTGTAGGCTGTACAGGAGGGATAGGACAGGGAGGAGAGGTGGGGGTGTGGCACTCTACATCAAGGAGAAATACACATCCTCAACAAGTGGCACTGGGTCAAACGAGGGACACACTGAAGTGCTCTGGGTTAGAATACAAGGAAGTCAAGGGGGAAGGGACTTAACGGTGGGGGTCTACTACAGACCACCCAACCAAGGGGAAGAGCTAGACCAGGAATTCTTAAGTTAGCTCACAGAGGTAGTTAGGTCAAAGGACATGGTCATCATGGGTGACCTGAACTTTCCAGACATCTGCTGGGAAGAGGAGTCAGCCAGGTCTGACCACATACGTAGCTTCCTAGCCAAGGTACAGGACCTCCATCTAACCCAGGAGGTGCACAGCCCCACCAGGGGAGACGCCTTGTTGGATCTGGTCCTGGCCATGGGCGACGACCTGCGGAGGGGTCTGCAGGTGCTCAACCACCTGGGCGACAGTGATCATCGCCTGCTGGAATTCACCATCCAGCGCAAGGTGGTAAAGGCCTGCAGCAAGGCAGCAGCCCTGGACTTCAAGAGGGTGGATTTCAATGAGGTAAGGAGACTAGTCAGGGAGGCACTGAGGTCCCAGAGAGGAGGGGAGTCGGGTGTCCAGGAAGAGTGGTCATTCCTTAAGGAGACAATCCTCCAAGCCCAAAGGGAGGTAATCCCAATGCGGATCAAAGGGGGGCAAGAGGGTGCAAAAGTCCCCATGGTTCACCAAAAGCATATGGGAATGTCTCCTAGCTAAAAAGGAGGTGTATACACAATGGAAGGGAGGGGCCATCACCAGGGAGGACTATACCTCAGTTGCTTGGGGCTATAGGGGGGCGGTCAGGAAGGCCAAGGCCGAGATGGAACTGGGACTAGCTACCCAGATCAAGGACAACAATAAGTCCTTTTTTAAATAGATAGGGGGTAAAAAGAAGGTACCGGGTAACGTGGAGACTCTGCAGGACATGCTAGGAAATCTGGTCTTTGCACCAGACAGCAAAACTAACTTATTTAAACAATTTCTTTGCCTCTATTTTTCTGAGCTGGGACCACATCACCCCCCACCACCAGGACCCCCGTAGGTCCCAGAGGAGGTGCACCCAGGCCAAGGGTCAGTGAGGACCTAGTCATGGAACTTCTTGAGGGACTGGATGTATTTAAATCAGCAGGTCCTGACGATCTCCACCCCAGAGTGCTGAGGGAATTAGCAGAGGTCATAGCAGGACCCCTGGCATGGCTTTATGAGCACTCATGGTGCTCTGGCATGGTGCCAGAGGACTGGAAAAGGGCCAATGTGGTTTCCATTTCCAAAAAAAGGGAGGAAGGAGGACCCAGGAAACTATAGGCCAGTCAGTCTTACCTTAGTCCTGGGTAAGCTTTTTGAGGGAGTTATCCTGGTGCATGTCTGAGAGGGGCCAGCAGGGGAGATTATGTTTAGGGGCAACAAACACAGGTTCATTAGAGGCAGGTCCAGTCAAACCAACCTGGTGGCCTTCTATGACCAGGTCACAAAATCCTCAGATGCAGGTGTAGCAGTGGATGTAGTCTTTCTGGACTTTAGGAAGGCCTTCGACACTGTCTCTCACCCCATTCTCATTAAAAAACTAGGGGACTGTGGCGTCGACACCTACACAGTCAAATGGGTCACTAGTTGGCTGGAGGGCCACACCCAAAGAGTGGTGGTGGGTCATTTTCGACATGGAAGGATGTTGGCAGTGGGGTCCCGCAGGGCTCAGTTCTCAGGCCCAACCTGTTCAACATCTTCATCAGCAACTTGGACGAGGGGGTAAAAAGCACCCTGTTTAAATTTGCAGATGACACTAAGATGTAGGGAGAAGTGGGCATGCTAGAAGGAGTAATAGGCTGCAGTCAGACCTAGACAGGTTACAGGGGTGGGCGGATGAGAACAGGATGGGTTTCAACACTGACAAGTGCAAGGTGATGCACCTGGGG
>NW_017729031.1:57983371-57988990 GCF_001723915.1 Gavialis gangeticus
TCTCAAGCAGGTCCAAGGAGGTGATCCTCCCCCTCTATGCGGCACTGGTCAGGCTGCAGCTGCAGTACTGTGTCCAGTTCTGGGTGCCGCACTTCAAGAGGGATGTGGACAACATGAAGAGGGTCCAGAGGAGGGCCACCTGCATGATCAGGAGTCAGCAGGGCAGGCCCTATGAGGAAAGGTTAAGGGACCTGAACCTGTTCAGCCTCCACAAGAGGTGGCTGAGGGGGGATCTAGTGGCTGTTTATAAACTAGTCAGAGGGGACCAGCAGGCATTGGGGGAGTCCCTGTTCCCCCGAGTACTAGCAGGAGTGACAAGAAATAATGGTCATAAGCTAGCAGAGGGTAGATTCAGGCTAGAGGCACTACTTCACTGTCAGGGCGACTAGGATCTGGAATCAACTTCCAAGAGAAGTGGTGCAGGCGCCTACCCTGGGGGTCTTTAAGAGGAGGCTAGATGAACACCTTGTTGGAGCCGTTTGACCCCAGTACTCTTTCCTGCCATGGCAGGGGGTCAAACTTTATGATCTGCTCAGGTCCTTTCTCACCCAACTATGAAATTATGATAATAAACTTGTTATGGTGTTGATGTTCAGTCAAAACAACACTGAAAAGGGCTATTATTCATATACATAGAAATTAACAGTCTAACAGCAACTTTAATATTAAAAATGAAAGACAGATGCATGTATTCAGCCCTGTTTTTTCATGCAAAATTCCTATTTGCACCTGTAATTGGGGAACTGTGTGTCTGCAAATCTATTACCTAATTACAATAGTTACCATTAAAATTTTAAGCATTCCTTCTTTGCTTAGTTAATATCTTCATGGTTTTTGTAATAGACCAGAGGCTTATGTCACGGCCCTGCAAAGATGTACAATTTAATTTTCCATGCATAAACATTTTCATTGACTTTAGCATGGATGTAAGTCTTGTAATATTAGGGCCTTTGTATAAGTCTAATTATTTGCCAACAGCATTTGTTTAACACTAGCAATGACAACCACTGTACCTTCCTTACATGATATTAAAATGCTTGTTTACATGAGCAATTTTTCACTTATTAAATATTTTACTTGGAAATACATTGATGTAATATGAATTTTAAATGCATGGATTCAGGTATTTGTATTTAAAGTGATCCATTTTTAATAGAACACTTTATTAACACGGCAGAAGGGCTGTCGTTATACTAGCAATAGGATAATTAAAAACATCAAAAATAATACCTGACTGCAGATTAACAGGTATTTTGATATAAACAGGAAAATATGAGACTAAATTGATAGAATTCTAGTTGAGTATTATGAAAAATTAATGGGAAATCTGAAATTTAATAAATCAGTAAACTAGGATCAAATATATGTCATCAGTTAATGATGAACCCATAGTGATATCCATATGGTGATCCAACATATAGACCTAGATTTTTAAATGAGTCTGATCCTAGCTTCTAAAATTATACTCACAATTATTTGAAGCCATAACTTTGTGAGTGCAATTATTTGCACCAGCAGCAACCATGCAGGTTTGATATTCAGGACTCAGATTTAAAAGTTGGTTCTGAAAATATGAGTTACATTATCATCACAGCGATGTCAAATGCTTTAACAGGCAATAGACTGGAGCTAGAAGGGTCCACTTCCCTCTGCATATACAAAGCTATTTGCTTCCTAGCACTTCCAGATCTGCTAATCACTCACAAATGACTTGATAACATGTTTGCTCCCTGAAATAATTAACCAACAAAGGTGATTATGCCAGGGTCACCAGCAGGCTACCAAGACATGATTATTATTACAAAACTAAGGGACTGTAAATGAAAAATCTCTACAGTGATGCTCTTTTCTACTGTAAGAAAACAGAAAGATGTGAAAGAAAAATCAGTGTACACACCACATATCTAAGTTGGGATTCTAATGGTTACTGTACTGATGAATTGATTACTGTTTGATCTGCTTATCTAAGTAATTATGTATTATTCTGTACAAGAGTCCATTGTTTCCTTCATATCCTTTTGAGGGAAATGATATAATGGAGCCAGAGAGGCACTGGAGCCCCAGCATACTATACTACATTTTCTGCCAAAGTATTAATTAAATAAAACAATTGCGTGATTCATGAAAAAGAAAATAGTGGAACAGTGGGAACCTCAAACTGGTCATGACTCAGAACAATAAAAACATAAGGAATTTCAACTGACAAAGATATTAAAACACCTCCAGCATCGTGTGCAAAAAGATATGAACATCACCCATGCACTAGTGACAGAATGGTGCTAGTGTATACATGTTCCTACTCTGCCTGTATTCAATGAGCACTGTGATGTTTTTCACTATTAGTTCGAGGAGCATTACCTTCCTAACAATATAGGGTTGGCTGATGATGTAGTTTCGTTCCCAGGTGGATTGACCTCCGAATCAGCTAGTTCTGAGTTTGCTACCAAAAAATGGCAACTCTCATCAGATAATCACTCTGGCTTGTATTTTCAAAAGTAGCCTTCAGCTTTGGTCCCTCCATTTTCAGGAGTCCAGCCTGAGATATGGTGAATATTCCCAGAGGAATGAAGTCATGACTTCATCCAAAAATCAACAGGAGTTGCAGGTTCCTCATATTTCTGACACAGATCCAGCGCTGGACCCCAAACACAGGGGCATTCAAAATTGGATTCTACTTTTGAAGTTTATATTTGCATTTGAAACACATCACTATAGGTCTTTGTATGCCTATTCATTGCCAATATTTCCCTTACTCTAACACACACCACTGCATGCAGTATTTACCAATATCCCGAAAACTACAGCAAGGCTCCGTTTAATTTGGCCTTAAGCAGACTTCAGAATTTGGCCCACATTGCTTACTATGCACTTCTACACTGACTAGGGTCCTTGGTCAGTGACTAATTTTCATAACTGGGTTGAAAGCAAGCTCTGCTTTCCAATAAATGAGGACACCACAACCACACTTTTGGGATGAAGACCTCTCCAGTTCCCTACATTCACACATGCCCCATTTTTATGCACCTGTTTGCAGTCAGCTTTGCTGGCAAGAAGCACCAGCAAAAATAATATGGTACTCATTCCCAGTTATACATACTTCTTGATTTACAGTTTCCAAGAATAACCAAAAATAGAATAGGCCCAAAAAGCATATTTCTAGCATGCTTCACATTGGAAAATGCTGGAAATCATAGAAAAAGTCCTGTTTCTCTTGAGAATCCTACTTATCAAAATCAGATAAGCACATATTTTTTTTGGATACATAAGCAGAAATGAAACTTTCCCATCTCTATATCAAACTTATATTTGCCACTTGTTTTAAATATCTTATTGTATGCACCTCTGGAAGAGGGTCAGATGTACTTGTTTGTTAGAGCTTCTCCCAGCTACGTTTCTCTTCTGAGCTGCCTGTCAGTGGCTCGTCTACCTGCCTTGATGTGGTAAGTGACACAAATTTAGCCTTGCAGGGCACTTAAACATGGGGTCTGTGTCTAGTCAGGGTCACCCAGACCCCCACCCAAGTTTGCTCTAGCTGTGCTGGTTAGCCTGGGACCCACTGTTCAGGACCATAGGCTCCCTTCGCAGTGTGACACACCCCAGTGCAGGGTTGGCAACTGGGAGTTGGGTTGTTCCCTTTATGCCTCCACTGGCCTTTCTGGGTCTGGTCTCCAGTCAGCCTCTCATTGCCCTTACTCCCATTGGTCAACACTGGTTTCTTGTCTGCCATATTGGGCATATCTCTCTGCATCTGTGCACCGTTCCTTGCAAGCGCTGGGGTTCCAGGGTGCTGCCTTTGCCCCCCCCCCCCGCTTTTCATGGCCTCCTCCACCCCTTCAGCCACGTCCCATTCCATGGGGGTGGGACCCCTGTCCTGCTGTCAGTTCAACCACTAACACAAAATATCCCCACAGGTCAGTCTCATCCTTGGACCATTCTTCTTCCAGTTCAAACCAAGTGAAAAGCAAATAATAAGGTTTGACACATACCTGTCTCGCTGTGGTGCTGCTAGTGGTCTTCCTCATCTGGCCAGCATTCAAGTCTGCCTGCTGCAATTCTGTGATTGTTCTTTTCTCTCTCTGTCTCTCTCTCTTGCTGCCAGGAGACTTCCTCTCTGCAGGACTCCTGCAACTTCTCTCTCTCTACCCCTGTCCCAGGTCCAAGCTTACATATAATCAGCATGGGTCACTTGACCCTGGTACTTCTGCCCTGAGTCCTCTGGGGTCTCTCTCCTGCCCCCTCTACTCACTGATGTACTAGTGACAAACAGGTGCACATGTATGAAGGGGTAGGAGAGGAATGGGCTGGAGGGAAGGAGCTAGTGCAACCACAGAAGAAAGTGAGGGGAGGGCGGTAGAAGGAAGGGCAAAAGAGAAAAGCATGCCAAGGTCCAGGGAGACCAAAGGGCTGCCTCAGACACCCACACCCTCCTGTAATGAGGGATGGGCCCCATTACATTAATATCTTAATTTAAAGGTTCTCTCAACAAGACCAGCATAGCAAGGCCCTTATGATTATTCTTTTCACGCCAGACCCTGTAATGGATTCTTCTTTCCAGTGGAAATGCATACATTGAAATTTTTTTAAATTAGTATTTGATCATGCATGAGTTACCAAGTCCATCTGTCTTTCTTTCCAACAACCTCTGATCTTCCTACTGCATTGTTTGTTTACTTGTTTTTGATAGAAAGAGGAGCAAGGAAATACTGGCTCTTTGCTTGGTTTAATTCCAGAACTGGTTATCTGAGATTAGCAGCCTGCACAAACTTTGCTGATTTTAAGAAATTTGTTAAGTGAGCTACAAAGGAAATGCAAAATCATGAGATATTTGCAAGGGCACTACAGCTAGAGCAGTATCCTTTCAAATTCATTAGTGGAAGAGGCAAGGGCCAAAGCAGATGACTCTGTTGAACCAAGCAGAACAGAAGTTCCTGGTGCTCAGAAGGCTGTTGCCTTTCATTAGTAAATCCTAAACTTTTTCTTGCTCAGTTTCATCTCTAATTTATCCAATTAACTCTAAGTTCAGCTTGTTTCCTCGTGGACCACCCTAACAACAAGCACTCTGTCTTGCCACTCATTCATTCTTGGCACTCCCAACAGCATTGTTTAGATACTATTTGCTTCACAGAATCAACAAGGCCAGGTCCCTACCCCAGCAAGATAATCAAAATAGAGACCAGACAAGACATTGGAATAAAACAAAGGTCATATGGGAAACTTGGTCGTCACACCAGATGACAAAGCTAACATGTTTAATGATTTCTTTGCCTCCGTCTTCCTAAGTAGGGACCAGAACAGCAACCTCCCAGCCGGGCCCCCTTCGGGCCCCAGGGGAGGCACACCTGGGCCAAGGGTTAGCGAGGACTTAGTAAGGGAACTTCTGGAGCGGCTGGACGTATTCAAGTCAGCCGGTCCAGATGATCTCCACCCTAGAGTTCTAAAGGAACTAGCCAAGGTCATTGCAGGTCCCCTGGCACAGCTTTACGAGCACTTATGGTGCACTGGAGAGGTGCCGGAGGACTGGAAGAGGGCCAATGTGGTTTCAATCTTCAAAAAAGGGAGGAAGGAGGACCTGGGAAACTATAGGCCAGTTAGTCTTACCTCGATCCTAGGCAAGCTGTT
>NW_017729031.1:57989204-57999116 GCF_001723915.1 Gavialis gangeticus
TTCATGGTCAGGGCGGCTAGGATCTGGAACCAGCTTCCAAGGGAGGTGGTGCAGGCTCCTACCCTGGGGGTTTTTAAGAAGAAGTTAGATGAACACCTTGCTGGGGTCGTTTAACCCCAGTACTCTTTCTTGCCATGGCAGGGGGTCAGACTAGATGATCTTCTCAGGTCCCTTCCAACCCTAGAAACTATGAAACTATGAAATATAGAGAGTATGCAACAAAGGTTTCCAATACAAGCTGATGAGGTAATTACAAGATATTATAATACATGCTATTTGTTTATTTTACTACTCTTCTCCACTCCAACTCTTACCATTGCAGCACCTGTAGTTTCCCTCAAACTGATAAACATGGCTTAAACTCTCTCTAAGAATTCCTTCCAGGATTGCCAACTGTCCATAAATTTATGGACAATCAGTTAAACAAAAGGGAGGAGGGTCTGAAAATGCTTGCCCATAAAGTGTGCACATTTTTTTCTGTAAAAAACCTAAAAAACAGTGAGCTTGATTAAAGCTCTATCTTGGCATGTGGGTGGATGCAACTGTTGTTGAGCAGAACAGAGCAGCACTGCATTGCCTTTGAGCAGGAGCACAGGACCCTTCAGGGAGCTCTTCCCTCAGAGCACTGTGGCCCACACGACCACCACAGCTTTCTACCCCCTCACCCAGCTATATGCTGCCATTGCATCATATCACCTGTCTGTAATGACTGCTCACCTCAAAGGTTAGCAACCCTGATTCCTTCCTATTGCACCTCCCAGACTGGCTATTCATCTAGTGATTTAAACATACTGTATTTTATATATTATTTTACATCATTTTATTATTTGTAAGGCACTAAAAACATCTTTCTGCTAAATTGTTTCTTAACCAACCCTCTCTCCTGTGCTTCTTCAGCATTCAACCTTGTTCACTGCTCCAGAATTCCCAGCAAGGGCAACCCTTGGCTTTACCTTATGCAAAATAATCAATGGCAAGATACATCCCAGAGAGTGTCACCGAAATGCACAATTGTCAGTAATGATTGCTTGGAGAACATGAAAGGGAATTTGCTGCCTCTCCCCGATATACACCAGTTACAATTAGCTGTCACATCTTTGTTTCTTCTGTCTTCAAGTCAAACTCTCTAATAATTCATTTCTTCTAGTTTTCCTGTCATAATCACTAGGTTGTATACATTGGAGGAAGTTTAGATGGAAACCTAAAGGAGCTGCATTCATTTTTTATGTGACAATAAACAAATCACACCCTCTTCTTCCTCAGTTTCCCATCTGTACAACTGGGAGAATTTTTTCTTTTGCCTACCTTTTTAACTTAGATTTGTAAATTCTCTAGAGCAGTAACAGTTTCTTTAGATGCACATGCACAACATAGCATGGTTGGGTCCAAATCTCAAATTGGGCATCCGTATGCTGTTGTACTACAACAAAGCAATAATACTAACAACAACAGTATTAAAAATACAATTATTTGTTTCTAAATGCTGGTTCATTCTTGAAGACCATAGGCTGACCATGATGTGTAATCTCCAAGCTGAATTATTACACTGCACCTACAGGTTGGTTGAACCGCACCTTAAAAAGTACTGGGGGGAATTTTAGCTAATGGAGACTGCAGCAGTTTTTCTGTGTTGTAGGGCAAAACTCTATGAACACGCCTATTACTCATTGATTCATATTACTTTCATATACAATTCATACGCTGCATCTACATGAGATGCTTTAGTGTACATTAGACTAAGCTAATGTACAGAAAAGCATCACTGTCTACACGTGAGCAGGATTTACTGCACATTATGTTAGGTTAATGCATGTGTGGCCCAGGTACGCACAAGGGTGTGCCCTGATCCCAATCACAAGGGAGTGGTGAGAGGTGAGGGTGCTGTGGGAGGGGTCACCACCACTGACTCATGGTTCCCTCCTACCTCTATAGAGTTAGACTCAAGACAGGCTCTTAACTATTTACAGTATTTATTAACATATAATATACATAAATATAAAACTAAATATCATATACATATATTTACACAAAGGACAACCAACAGGGTGTTTTTCAGAAATTACTCTGTCCTATGATAGCACTATTTCCCCATCACAAATAATCAGTTTTAGCAGCATCATATAATACGACATCACGATACAACATTTCAATATAAGGCTCAATCATAAACAATCATAATAACATCTACTCTTTAATATAGCCCATGATCCATGGCAAGGGGTAGTCCTCCTTCTAATGGAGACCCTTGGGAGGTGGGGCGCGAAGTGTGTCCAGGAAGCACCAGGGCCCCTCCCCCCCCTTAGGGCAGGGGTGGGCAATTATTTTGGGCAGAGAGCCGCTTACTGAGTTTCGGCAAGCCATCAAGGGCCACATGACAGGCAGCCCAGGGCAGATTAATATTAATTTTATAAATTTTTTAGGGGCCCTGCAGGCTGGATAGAATGGCCTGGTGGGCCACATCCTGCCCCCGAGCTGCATTTTGCCCACCCCTGCCTTAGGGCCTTCACTGGGTGAGGGGCTTCAGCCAGCCCCTTATCTGACCCTGCCTGTCCTAAATGTCTTTCCCCTGTTGGACCCAAGGGCCCATGACTCATGCTCCTTCAGGTGGCAATGGTTAAGGCACAGCCCACTGGGGTCTCCTCTGCACCACCACTGAAGCGCCCCTCCAGGCCTTCCCCATGCTGCTGGGCTCCTCCCCACCCTGTGCCCCACTCTGGGCACCGAGGGCTCAGCTCTTCTACCACTGCTGCTGGCTCTTGGGTGCTGGGCCTCACGCTGCAGCACTACTATTCCCCCATGCCCTGGCTCTTGGCACTGAGGGCTCTTTTAGCAAAGGCTGGGCCCTTCAGGCTCTGGCCATTCGGCCTCATGCTGGGTGGCTAACCCAAGCAGCCTCTGCTGCTCCCTGCCTCTGCTCCCTCGTGTACCACCCTGCGCACTGTGGGACCCAGCTGCTTGCCAGGAGATGGGGCCTGAACTGCCTCACCATGGCTCCCAAGGCCCTTGCCCCATGCACTGCCCCACGCACCATGTGGCCCGCTGGCCCTCCAGGGTTGCAGGCTCGAGCTGCCATTTGTGGCTCCCAGAGCCTAAGCTCCATGTGCCAAAATGTGCACTGTGTTGAGCCCAAGGGTCTCACACCCTCCCAGGTATCTTCAGGAGCTTGGGGCTATTCACCACTGGGGAAGCTCATCCTCAGTTTTTCTCACTCTGATCTTCTGTCTTCAGCTCCCCTGTTGCATCTTCCCTTGTGCTGGGCACACTGCTCTTTATATACTCTTCAGGGTTCTGCCCCTGAAGTCTTCTGGACCTGACAGGGTTGCAGTCTACAATTAAGTCTTCTCCCCCTCCCTTCAGGAAAAGGGTGTGGCTTCACTCCTTTGACTGCCTCCTGATTGGTGAATGGGCTCCACCCATCAAAACAGCAGAATCCCAAACCTGGGACTCAACCCAAGTTTCGAAAGTTAAGTCTGCTACACTTGGTTTGCTAGTACCAAGAAATACATGGTAGCTGTAGATGTGCAGGGAGGCTGCTCTGATGCATTGATATTACAGTCCATTGGAGCAGACTTGATTAATCAAGTCTGCTGCAACATGCTAATTAGCACACTCCAGCAGCCTCTGCATCTCATGTATCAGTATCCCTATGCTTCAAAATGTTGGCAGGGGCACTTTAACTAAAGCTCATTTGACAAGCTTTAGTTAGTGTTGCTGCTGCCATTTTGAAGCACAGGGATGTCGACAAATGAGATGCTGTAGGTGCTTTAATTAGATCTCCTCCCCACCCCCACACAGCATGGGTTAAAAATACTCAGAGTAGTTAATTAACCATGCATTAGCTACTGTGCAATAGTACATGTGTAGATGCTGACTGGGAGAAATTTGCAGCAGGGGGGCCGCAAGGCAGGGGAGCTGTCTGTGGCTCTGGTGCAGAGCGTGACATTGCAGCCCAGCTTGGTGGCTTGGAGCGATGCCCCAGAGCCAAGCAGCAATGGAGCCTTGAGCTCTCGCCTTTGCTTTTTGAAGGGATGGAGAGCTCTCTGTTCCCAGTCCTGGTGTTGCCCAGCTGGGATGGGGAATCTCTGTCTCTGCAATGCTGAGCTGAGGACAAAGAACTTCCCCATCTCCTCAGCCCTGCCACTGCCCACACAGCACATGCCACAGTAGGCTCCTGCTCCTGCCCATGCTTGGGGAGAACTGAGCAGCACTGGGATTGGGGACAGGGAGCTCCCTCATCCTCTCAGCAAGCAAAGTGAGAGGAGATCTCAGGGCGCTGCTGCTGCTTGATCATGGGACATTGCCTCAAGCCAGCACCGCTGTGATCCCAAGCTTCATGCATCTGGAAGCTGTCCTTTGCTCTGGGACAGCTCTCCCCGGCTCTCTGGAGTCCAGGCCTGGTTTCTATGCCCCCTGCCAGTCCGTGGTGGGTGCTAGGGGAGCCTGGGGTGGGCTGCAAGGGGGCAGAGCAGGGCAGGGGGGCAGGAGCAGCCATGCACTCAACTGCCCCCATTGTGAGCAAATTTGCTCCCAATGTAGGTACACACGTAGACGCATTCCTGGGCACAGTTTACTATTCTTTATTTTAATGTGCAGTAACCTAAGGCCCATTAATTGCACATGTAGATGTGGCCATAGGGTTGCAGTAAAGGGACCGCATACTTGGAGGGAACATTCCACAGTAGGTTTGGCAAGAGCTTGATGCTTAACAACTTCAGGTGCTATGAACTCATTTTTATGTGTTTGGTCAAGACATTCAAAGACTGAAAGAGAGGCAGTCACTTTACCTGGGTGCTCCAGTACTCATGTGTTAGGGTCAGGATTGCTCACAGATACTTGGACTCTGTGTGCTTTGAAACAATGCATGAAACACTTCTGTGCCACTTGGGATATTTTCCTTTGCAAGTCAGTTTTTCTGTGTGGAAACGCATGGGGTTTCTACGTTAGTTCTTTCCCTCTCAGGCATTTTTTGTGCAGAATGAGAGAATATGCCCCGGCTAGCAGCTTCCAGTTCATTCCTGCCAAATAGGAAGGGCTATTAGTTGAGTCTGAAGCTTACTAAGATAGACTTTACAACATGTAAGGAGTTGTACTTTTAAGATATGAATAATTAAAAGGGGAATAATACATTTCTAATTAATTATTGGATACAGTTCTCGACTCTGTCAGTTTTTTTCTGTTTTATAATTACAAATATTAGTAGGCAGAACCCCATTAAGAAGAGCTGAACCAAAAAGTACTGGATAGTATTGGGCAATTCACATTTAAAAAACAAGCAAAGCCACTCATGTGGGCTATTCTTATTCACTTGTGTGTAAACTGTTTTTGATTATTTCCTGTGGTTCAGTCTTCTGCAGCCAAGAGTATATTAATCTCTAGTACCCTAAGGTCCAAAAACCCAGTGTCAGTTTTTTCAATGCATATATTTGCCTAAACTAGAATCAATAAAAGACATGTTCAATGATATAATGTATAGCATCTTTATTAAACTACCTTGTTGAAAACAGCAGCAAAAAATGAAGTTGCAAGAAGCAACAATCAAAATAAACAGGCTTTATTAAACAATCTCATGCAGTTGTATACCTTCATTAAATATATTACATTTTTTGTTTTGCAATTAGCTAAGCTTGAACATTTTTAATTGCCATTGAGAGTCCATGGAGAAGTGACAATTATATGCACATTTCATTTCACTATACTGTAATTTAATCTTAGTGAATAATAAATTTTTGTAGCATTGAGAACATAAACCATAAGCATTATTTGCCGTTTTTCCACAAACTATCAAACAAGTAGTTGTAAAACTGTTCAAGCATTTATATCTTGCACAAATTCATTGTTTTCATAACAGTATTCTACAATGGTAAACTATTCCAAGATGTGGGTCACAAAGATGAGTTTCAAAATTATTAGACAAGAAATATCTTGACGAAATGCTACAGAATGGGTCACTTAGAGGCTAGAGACAGACATTCAAAACCCGGAGCCTGAACTGATTTGATCTTTGCAGGTTAGTCTAACCTGTATAGATTGAACCAATTTACACATGCCTGTAGTAGCTCAGGCTAGAAGCTGGGGGGGTGCTAGAGCAAGCCCTTGGCTGGAGGGAAACTAAGCTCAGGGGGTGTGTGGCCAGACCTGGGCAGGCCTGAGAATGACTGGGGAGGGGTTTAAACCCCCACCCTGGCCTGCAGGGACACCAGCCAGGGTCTACCTGGAGGGGGATGAGTGAAGCAGCCCTTGTCAGGGGTCCCAAGCCCCTGCACCCCAGCTCACTCACAGGATGATGGCAGGAATGGGGCCAGCTCCTGGTACCCTAAGGGGCAGTGGGGGTTTAATCCCCCCATTGCAGGGGAGGTGGTGAGGGCACCAATTGGGTGCTTCTATGCACCAAAGGTGTGTGCAGTGGTGGGGGGAGGCAATGGACTGCTGCAGCCCAGTCCAGCCTGGCCCTGCAGCCAGGGGTGTAAACTGCAACTGGCCTGCATCAGGCTGCTTCTCCCTCTCCCAGCAGTGGCAGCAGAGGGAACCATTGCAGTGAGCAGAGGTGAGGCACCTGTCACCCACTGCCTGCTCACAGAGGTGCTGGGAGCACGGGGTGGGTTTCTATGGACCCCTTGCTGCCTGGGCCCCTGGGCCATGAGGTCAGGCCAAATCGAGCTTCAGCAGTCCATTGCTTCCCCCCACCATGGCCCATGCCCCTGGCCTACAGCAGCCCACTATGATCAGGTGGTGGGTGACAGGTGCTTCACCTGCACCTGCTGCAATAGTTCTCTCCACTGCTGTGAGAGGGAGGGAGTGGGGAGGTGCACTGCAACCTGCCTGTAACCATGACCTCCATGAGGGGTTGAAGGTGGAAGGTGGTGGGCACTGCCCCTGCTGCTGCCTCAGCCCAGGCCATGCTGCCACAGTCAGAAGCAGTGGTAAGTCAGGCTGCGTACCTAGCCTTGGCTCCCCCCATCCCTGCAGCCAGGTCACATCCCCCCTCCCCGCTCCCTCCCTATGGCAAGCTGGTCACTTTTTGGAGAGACTTGGTCCAGGGCACCTGCAATGGGGGGATTAAATCCCACCCTCCCACCTTCCCCTCAGGCTACTGGCATTTAGTCCTTGTGGCCCTGGGTGCATGGGCCTGGGTGCATGATCAGAACCTATTACTGCCCATGCCACCCTCCACCCCTGAAATGGGGGGATTAAACCCCGTCTTCTCTTCAGACTACCAGGGTCTGGCCCTGCCCACACCACCACTCCTGCCACTGGAGCAATGAGTGAGGTGGAAGGCTGGGGATGCCTGGCAAGGGCTGCTTCCCCCTTGTCAGGCAGACCTGGCAGCACTCCAGAGCAGGGTTTCTCATTCCCACCCTTTTCTCAGCAAGCCAGAACAGTGATAGTGCTTTGGCTAAGGTGGAGAGGGGTGGAGCCAATCCTGCTTGGCTGGAACAGACAGCCCAGCCCAGAGCTGCAGAGCATGCTGGGATGCTGTAGGACTCTGGTTTAAGGTAAACCTGGTTGAATGTAGTGTCAGACTTAACCGATTTGGGTCAAACTGGTTTATGCAACTTATGTCCCAGACCCCTTCCTGGTTTAAGTTAAATCTGTTTCAGCCATTTTAAAACTGGTTTACGTGCACTGAACTTATGTTCTGTTACAGTTTTAAACTGGTTTCTGATCACTTAAACTGGTTTATATGTAACTTCTGTCCCTAGCCTGAGCTCAATTTTATTTTATTTACTAATACATATTTTCTGTAATGCTGATCACAGTTGAATGAGAACAGTAGAAGAACTTTAATGAAGATAAAAAGTTCCTGTTATAGCCTATCCCCTTCAGGATGTTTATAATATGTATCATAACAGAAATAAAGAGATATATACAAAAAGACTGGAGGGACCAACATGCCAGGCCCACAGTGAAGTACAAGAAAACAACAGGGAACAGGGTCACCCGAGCTTACCAGATAGTCCTAATATCCTTTCCTTATAAAATAAGATTCAAAGTCAGAAAGTAGAAAAAGCAAGATGACCATAATTTCTGAGAGAAAATTCCTCCCTGCTTCTTCAGAATAGAGAAGGGGAAGTATAATTTTCCTCAGAGTAAAAGAAAAATACACTTTACTTGTGAGTTCTTTTCAACATATTCACAGAAGCACATATAATCTGTTACAAATGTTTTTAGACAAGGTTGTTTTAAGTACTCATAGCCAACACTAAAATCATCTCCTGGTCTCCTTCAAATCTGCAGAATTGAGAATAATCTCATTAATAAATGCCAGTGCAAAGTACTGGCCCTAAAGGCATCCCTTTAGGATGGGGTCTCTGGCACGCCAGCTGCAGGAGCTCCAGGCCGCAGTCCAGAGACTGCGTACTATCAGGGATGGTGAGCAGCAGATAGACTCCTACTACCAGGCCCTTCACCCCCTGAAGGCGGAGGGTAGACCAAGCTCACCCTCCAGGATAAGGGAGGACTTGGGGACTTCTCATTCTGTCCAGCCAAGGGATTGGACCAAGGTGGTCAAGGGCCCCAAGGCCTGCCAAATCAAGGTCCCCACACCACTGGAGCTTTGCAACAGGTAGGAACCTCTTGCAACCCCAGCAGAGCCTGCTAAGTTGCCAGCTCTGGTAGGCAACACGGGCTCAACTGTAACTACTGCCCCCATTCTCCATAAGACAAAACACAAAGTGTTTGTCATGGGAGACTCCATCCTGAGGGAGCAGTCTGCCATGTTTGGGGCACAGCTGAGTATATACTCTCTGCTAAGGCTGGTCACTGTCCAGTTTGATATTTGTATGATGTTAAAGTTGCATGATGATAAACTGCTTAGCAGGCAGCCAAAACACTTCACCTGCTGAAGTTTTAAAAGGGTTTTTCATATTATGTCAATATAGAATAATCCAATGTGGAGACAAGAAAGCCAAGGGTGAGGTCCCTGTCCCCCCTCCCCGTCCCACCCCCCAAAGTGAAAAGGTACAGCCAGTTTGGCAAATATTCACTTAGCAACACAGTCCAAAATCACTTAATCTGTGCCAAATTTTACATGTTCAAATGCTGCTAAATGGATATACACCACAGTAATTTACTGTGGCCTAAACCCACTCTGGGAAGGCATCTACATGTGCAGACATTTGGGAGCAGATTTGTTCCTAATGGCTCCAACCCTGCTCTGACCCCTGGGTAGAGCTCCAGGCTCCCCCTGGGTGCTAGCTCAGGGGCTGTCAGGGAGCACAGGGCTAGGAGACAGCTGACTCCTGGTAGGTTTTGGGAGATTGCTCCCTGCCCCTGGGAGCTGCTTACCACCAGCTCCCGGTCAGCCATCTATACATGTCTTTCTGCTCAGTAACTACTCCTCAGTTAATTTGCTACCTGCATTTTCAGCTAGCAAATTACCTGTGGAGTAGACCAATGTACAGTGCAGTAAGCATCTGCACGTGTCATAAGTGACACTTACTGTGCAGTAAATTGGTCTACTGTGCAGTAAACATCTCATGTAGACACGCCCTGTGTGTGGTAATACTATTCAGTGCAAACAGGCTGCAAGCTAGAGAGCTGGGAGCTATGGGGTATGTGTGCGCGCTTAGCATCATCAGTAAAGAATCCCTTCTGTGTGTAGGAGACTGAGTCCTTTCTCTTCTCTACCACAAAGAACATTACAAAGTGAGAGAGAGAGAAAATGGAGGGAGAGAGAGAAAAGAAAAGCTACTGCTGCAATTTGGCTTTTCAGAATTGTCAGTGTGACGGGCTAGCTGGCAGTGACCTAGCCCAGGGGTTTTGAAAGGGCAAAAGATGATTGGAGGACTTGGGATTCCCTTTCCTCACCAATCTGGTAATGATTTGGCCCAGGGGTTTTGAAGGGGTAAAAGATGATTGGAGGATTTGGGATTCCCTTTCCGCACCAATCAGGCCCCAGAGACTCACCCCCCA
>NW_017729031.1:57999421-58014459 GCF_001723915.1 Gavialis gangeticus
CCCCCCCCCCCCCCCCCAATGTCCCGATTGGCCCCTTGGGTCACCTGGAGGCGAATAAAAGGGGCAGTGTGGGCTGACTCAAGGAAGAGACCAGCAAGGAACAAGTGTCATAGAACTGGCAAGAGCCAAGCCAAGCCAAGCCAAGCCAGTGGGGCAGGAGTAGTACCCCAGAAGAGCCTGAAAGAGCAGGACCTGCAGGCAGCAGTGGGACCCTCAGCAGCAAAGTGAGCAGCTGGCAGGAGAGGCTCCCCACTGGGCTCCAGGATCCCCTGGGAGAGGCTGCAGACAACAAGAGAGGCTCCCCCTACTCCAGGAAGGATCTGAGAAGTGACCTGAGGGGTTCACAGCTCTGTTTCCAGCTCCTCCAATCAGAGACCAGGCAGCTCAATGTGAGGCTGGGCTCTAGTAAGGTCAAGACCCCCTAGCAGGCTGAAACAGCACCACCAGTGGTGGCTGTATAGCAGTGTTCCTGCCTATCACATGGGAGTTCTAGGTTCAAGTCCCAGCTGTAGTGACTTGGCTTGTGAATCACAAGAAGCAAAACTTCTCACAGTGGAAAGGGGCCACTGTGTTGTCCCCCTCCAGGTACCAAGGCTCTATATTTCCTTGACATCTTGTATTTTGTGCCTCTTTATATTTCACCAACCTGTATTGTTTGTTCTGCTGTTTGTCTTATTTTTTGTTTAACCCTGTTTTTTGTTAGTGATCGTAGGTGTCTAACCTTTGTTGAATCCTGCCCCCTTAGGCACTGTAGTGTCCACTATACCCTCTGATTTATGCCTGTTATGTTCCCAGTATTAAAAAGTATATCGTTAAGTCCCCAGTGGTGGTCTGGCTCTGCTCTATAGGGGGAGGAGAGTCTCTACACCTCCTACAGCACTTGTGCACCTGCTTTGATCCCTTCAATTGGAGAGGGGGTACCTCTTGGAGTACTGTCCAGGTTACATCAGCAGTATTTCAGAAGTCTCAGGCTGGGAGGATTGATAAGTCTTAGAAAAAATGCAGCTCTGCTGGGAAATACAAATATATGTAGAAACTCAACTCTAATTCTGGAAAAAATCAGGTCTTTTTACAGATTGTTTACAGAGATTATTGATTGTAAGGTGCACTGATACCACAGTGAGGGTCACAACGGGAGCCTTAAACAACAGCACAGTTGTTAGACTGAATTTTCCAAACCAGTCTGTTTTCTGTATGATTTAACACTAGAAACTAACTTATAAATAAGGCTTGAACAGGTTAAGCAGCTGTATGTGTGACTTTTCCATAATAAAAACTAAAGTGGGTGCAAAACCAAAACTGTTTCCAGGCACCCCCAAAACTGCTCCTGGTAAGAAATTCGCTTTTTGCTAGCAGTCCCTCTACCATAAATGAACTCAATCCAAATCTGGGTCTGAATACTGTACAATTTTAGGAGGTCTGAAGTATTGGATATGGTATCTACCATTAACTAAAATATCAGGCAGAACTGATTCATCTCAGGGTCTGAATCTGATTTAGATGATTTTAGATTTACTTTATTTTCAAATTTCTATAAAAGCCTCATGTAGCTGCCAGATATATGCCTTTTCTAGTTACCTGCAGATGCACTAGTGGTGGCAGCAAATGTGCAATTAGCTTATTCCCAGGTGAATATTCCCTGTGGACAATCTGCTGGAGAGCTCCTTTTCAGACTCTTCCCTATTTAAAGGTATAAGTAATAAACCAGTTGTCATATTCTGCACATTTCAAACTAATTTCTAGTAATATGTCTCAGTGCTATCTCCTTACATTATAATGCTAGTGATGCTAAAATACAGACTATAGAGAGCTAATGACACATGTTAACTCACTCTAACACTGTGTCTCTCTGGAAAAGAGATGCTTTAGCATATAAGTAAAGCAGATGATAAATTGTGGCAGCTTGCAGGATCCGTCTATAACTCAATTGGAGAAACAAGAGGCAGCCACGGGAAATGCAGAAATGGCTACATTAAAGTAAGATGCCAAAAAAAATAGTAGGTATTTAAAAGTAGAAAAGCAGCTTTTACCATGAAGGACGTTTGGCAAATTAGGTCCTTAAACTGCAAGATATCAGGCACTTTCTGGAAAAATGCCCACCACATGTAGTTCCTATTGTAGCAAGTAGAAATTGAGGGGAATTTGGCATCTCAGTATATTGAGCCACTAGTTAATGCATTCAGTTTTTTTCTGTGGGTGCCTTGACAAAGGACATACTGCAGTAGATTCTCTACTGAGGTCAACTGTCCTAGCTTCATTGACTTCACAATTATCATAGCAAGCTTTAGATCAGACTGTCATTGCACCCTGACTTCAGTGGAATTCTGACAAGTTAAACTAGAGATTTTCAACTAGGATCCCATAAGATTCCTTTGAAGGGTGATGCAGGATGCCATGTCATACTAGCCCTACTAGATGTGTAAACACCTACACATGGTTCACAGGATAAACCAGGAGATTGCAAATAGGAATCCACAGTGCCAAAAACCCTCCAACTTGTTGTGGTCTTTCCCAGGTCTTTGAAACAGAAGAACTGTTCTATTATATTTCTAGAGTCAAGAAACAAGTGCAAGCTAATAGCTGATATTTTCTGAGGTGTGTCTTGGGTATAATGAGGTGCCTCAAGGCTAAGAAGATTGCGAACTGCTGATTTAAACCAGAAGGGCATCTTCCTTCTCTATGAATACAGGAAGGTCTACATACAGGAAGTCCACAAACACTAACTAAGCAGAAACATGCACAAAGGAAATAGCTATGTTCTTTGACTACTTTTCCTGGTCCTGTTGTGTTCCTTTAAAATATGCGTCCAACCGCACAGTTCCTGGGGTAATACTTAAATGTTACAGAATTTTATGGTTCCGTTTCTGTTTTTATAGTTGATACCAGGTAAATAGACTCTTCTAGTAAGCTGTTTATATTGGATTTGCTTGTACAAGATAATTTCACCAGGCTTCTGGAGCAGTAAATAAATCAGTGGTGACTCCACTGTTTTCTTAAGCAAAGATGTTGCTGCTGACCATTATGAACCATAATACCTTAAAAGGAAACCAACTGAAAATGTTATGCATCTCAATTTGCCATTTTTATGCTGCTTTGCCTCTATCCACAACTCCTGAACCACTTATTTACTCTGTCATCCCAGTGGGTCTGGAGAGGATGTTTCAAATGAGGAGGCTTTCTTCTGAGCAGACAGCTATTTAAATTTTGAAAGAATCTCAGGTAGGCTGACCAGAATTCCCTGCTAGCCTGTGAGGTCTTAAGTAATCTCACCCAGTACAGTGCTTACCTACCCTTAATGGCAAATGTCATGTAGCTGTAACTCTACACTTAACTGCAGGGTCATCAGTTCTGCAGACATAAGCCCTGACACACCTGTTCTGCTTAGATGCTATGAGTAGCTCCTGATGCTGCCACCCACACTTCAGCCTTTTTTGGGTTGTGTATATTTCTGTTGTTTGTCACTGATATAAAGATTGTAAAAGAGTCTCAGCACTTTACAACCAGTGAAAATCGGCACCAGCTTCATAATTCTGGCACAACATGTCTTCTCTTTGAAGTCCAGTTACTGCTTTTTACAGTTCTATTTTAAAATGTATTAAAGATGTTTAAAAGTGGCAGAGACTTCCAATAAAAGCCATGTTGTCCAGAATCAGGATGCTGGTCCCAATTTAAACTGCCTGTTAAACAATAGTATGTCCAAATAAAAGGGGTCTGATTTACAAAATACATTAGACTGCATGAATGTTTATTGCCTAGTTCTTTTTAAGGTAATTTTCTCTTTATCTTCCCTTATCTACAAACTTTCTTACAACTACTGTATAGTACAGAGGTTCATTCACTATGTTTAAAAGTCAATCATTAACAGAAAACATGAAAATATAACAACAAAAAGATGCTAATAAAATTGTGCATCTGCTCATGTTTGTGTTTTATGATTTAAACAAAAACTTACAATGCCAGCATGAGTTCTTGTAATCAGAATGAGCCAAGATATACCATGTAATACTGTAAATAGCTTCTTCTGTTTATCAGCCAACATTTGTATTCTTTCCATTACAAACTAAAATTTTATGTAGCATAGTATAACACCACACTAGATTGGATTGCCTATTCAAGGGCACTGAATTATCATAAGTGGGACAGTACATTATGAGTCAAGGCAGTAGTTAGTTTGGTGAATCATTTATTCATCATACGTATGTGAATTTTTGAGGGGGCAAGGTCCACTCCATTTTTTTGAGGCGCCAAGGACATTCAGCTGGGACTCAGAAGATCTGGGTTCTGTCTGTTTTGTACCACTGACCTCTTCTTGCTGTGACATTGGACAGGCCACTTCACATCTCTGTCTGCATTTCCCAACCTGCTATATTTCTCATTTATTTGGATAGTAAACCCCTAAGACCAGGGACTCTTCTTTTACAGTAGGATTGAATAATAGGGGTTTATCATGGTTGAAGCCTTTAGGCATCACCATAATAAAAAAAAAAAAACTGCTGTTATGAGTGAACAGACTCCTGTAGGTACTGAGAGCAAAAAGCTATAACTAAAACAGAGCTTGGTCAGTTTATGAAAGGAACTGCATGATATGCTTGTCTCTGATAGCGGGAGCTGCACCCAGTAACCAAGGGACCACCTTTCCTGTCTAATGTTCCTTTTGTGTAATCATAAGATAAGGACACCTAGCATGTGTATAGCAGCTTCTCTGCTGTAGAACCCCTAGGAACACCTTGAATCACTGAGTTTAGTCTTGTTATCCTAGGTAACCCTCTTACATAATCTTGCTATGTAAGAATATTTTGTATCTACTTTAGAAGCATCTTTTAACATTTTTTCTAAGTCCTTTGATAGTAGATGTAATAAAAATCTAATAACATTCTATAATATAAGTCCCTCTCTAGATGTGACTCAAAGCACTATATAAAAATGAATAAATATCAATATTCCCCATTCTGTAGATGGGAATATCAAGGCAGTGCAAACTGTAAAGTAACTTACCCAAGATCATAGCAGAAATAGAACCCAAAGGTGCTAGCAGGCTATCCTATGTCCTCTTTATTGGACCATATTGTGTGTCAGGTAAGTGATACAGTAGCAGTAAATTAGTTATCCCTGTAAGAGTCCAGGTTAGCACATGTTTTCAAAGCTCCGATTAAAAATTTTGTTTCCTAGCCATTTTAAATTAGATGTGTAATTTTGTAAATGAAAGATTGTTTATTTACAGTAAGTGAGCAGCTTTTTTAGTTTAGAGCAGCAAATAAATAAAGGAATACTTTGGTACCAAGGTTCAGATAAATCTTTCTACCACACTCTCATTCAAAATTATATATTCACCTCCTGCTTCCAGAAATAGAAAAGCTGCAGGGGGGTTTAGTCATCCTTAATGAAGAGTAGCATAATTAGATATTTAGAGTAAACATTAAATGGATACAAAAAACAATTTTCTCAGCAGGCAGAGTCTCTATTTTCTATAATTGCATGACAGCATGATGAGTGGAAATTGTGGCAAGGACACAACTCCTCCCTCCTTCAATGGTCTTTCCAAAAAAGATCTTTAATTGCAATAATACAGTAGATCATAAGTTTTAGACTTTTAAAAGTGTTTATAAAGAGCAAAAGAATTGAAATGGGGAATGGGGGGGAAGAGAAGGAATGAACAATTTATCCATATTTTTTATACTTATAGCAATTTCACTGTAGCTGGCTGTATTTACAACCTCTTTGCATTTATTTTCCTTTCAATGGTAGCAATGTCTTTAGAAACAATGAATATTAATATTCAACCTAGGAAAACATGTTTAATTAAAAAACCTGATCCTAATTCTTATTCTCATCCAATCGGGCAACAGAAACCTATTACATGAGCTATATATCCAGTGAAAAACAAACCAATGCACCAGCGTTCCAAGATGACTTGGAATAACAAAACTGAGAAAAATCAGAAGTTGTTCAGATAATTCATGAATAAAACAAAAGACCAAATTTTTTGAATAAGTTGTCTTCTGCAAATTATTCAGTCAGGTGTAAACATCATGGAACTCAATTTATCTGCCTGGAAGATGAAGGACTGAGCCAAAAAAACCTTGAATTGATCCCACTGGGATCTGTGTAAGTCACAGGATCACAATTGTTTCAAAAGATTTGACCATTAGGCCACCTATTCGAAACTGTGATGTTATTAAAATGAAGTGCATCTAAAATAATTTTCACGTGTCTTGGAAGACACTATTCCAAATATAATTATTCTCTTTATATTTGAGCAAATACGACATAACAGGCGAGGGCTACAAAGGTAAAAAGGAAGACTAAGGTAGAAGGGAGGAGGTGGACAAGAATATGAAAAGGTCACCACTATACCTAAAGGTTTTAAGAAGCTAAAATTATGATGACAAAATTACCTGCACACAAGCTTACAAACATAGTTTGATGACAGAGTGAGAGAGAAGAGAGTGACATGGAGCACTGAAACAAACAAAAACACCAAGCCAAGATAGTAAAAGAGTATTAATTCAAACTTACCTAAGAAAAGTTTTCTAAAGCAAGACTGTAATGGCATGCCACATTCACATATTTATCATGGACAATGTTATGTAGGATATGGTTAGGTAAATCAAAATGGGCTAAGTATCATATGCATTGTTTGTATTGCCAAGTTACAGTCTATTTAAACTGAAGTACATCCTGCTGTCACTGAAAGTCTTCTCATCTTGGAAGGTTTTGTCTCCATTTAAAAGGCACCTATTTATCAGTGTTTTAGGAATTTCAGCTATATATTCTTATATATAATGCTAGCATCACTAGCATTTTATATTCTTAGTTTTTTCACATCACAGATGACAGTCCTTTGGTACTGAGTATGTACCTGCATCACCAGTTACACTGGAAATTGTGGAGGGTCCTACCTCTACTGAAATAACCAGTGGCAGTGGTCATAAATTATTTCTGGCCTTTATATAAAGCTCTACCATTCCACTGATGATACAGCTATGGACAGGGGTGAGGGTCTTTTTGTCCATCTCTTTCCTCCGCCCTCCCATTAACTATGGCATGTGATTCTTGACAACTTGACTGATTGCCTTCAATTCCTTAGAATCCAAAGCCAAAAGTGAAATAAATCAATCCTACTATTATTAAATGAGGTCAGTGATTAGATTGGAGCAATAAGGCTGAAAGACAGGGATTCCCCCCCTCCCAAATGAACAGAGGAAGATAAATAAGAAAGGTTGATAATATCTACCATATTCTTCCCAGCCTGCATCTAAAGATTTTCTTTAAGGTAAAGAAGACTGCCAAGTATGAGAGTGACTGATGTTGCTACTTGTGAATGGGACTGGGACCTAAGGAACAGAGACTGGGATAAGGGACCCGATAATCTCACAATGTCCCTTCCAGCCCTACACTTCTGTGCATCTGTAAACACAGAGACTAAATCCGCTAGACAAGGAGATATAGAGTCCTATGTCAAAAATATTATATAACAATCTAATTAGACTGCATCATAATGAAGTAAGATCACACAGTACCCTTCGACTTTGATATTTCCCAACACCTGAGTGCTTGACTTCAACATTTTAATATGAACCTGATATTCTTCCAGTGTCCAAGTAGTCAAGCGGAACAATGTATCACTTCCTTTTGCAGCAACCTTTCACACACACATTCAGAGAAGTTTAGGACTGGATGGGACCTTGTGAGATCATTGGGTCCAGCCCCCTGCTCTGGGCAGGAAAGACTGCTGGGGTCAAATAACCCCAACAAGGTGTGCATCCAGTCTCTTTTTGAAGATCTCCAGGGTAGGTGCCTACACCACCCCCACTGGGAGTCTATTCCAGAGTCGGGTCACATGAACCTTGAAGAATGTTTTTCTTATATCCACACTGATACCTTCTTCTAGGAGTTTATGACCACTGCTCCTGGTTTTCTCTTGGGGTGCTTTGGTGAATAGCTGTTTGCCTAGACCCTGATGCTCTCCCCTGATATATTTGTAAACTCCCACCAAATTTCCCCATTCTCTGAATAGGCTGACCAGTCCCATATCTGTCAGCCTTTCCTCATTTGGCTTGTAGGGCTGCGTGAAATTTCAACGGGTGTTTTGTTTTGAAGCTGTTTTGATGCATTTCCAGCTTGAAACAGTGAAATCGAAATTAAACAAAAGGCTTTGAAATGAAACCGGGGCTTTCAAAACATTTAAAGTTTTGAAGCTGGGCTTGCTGCAGCTAAGCAGAAACTAAGGAGAGGGAAGAACTGCTCTCTGATATTGACAACTAACTCCCTGTTTGATTCCCCAGCTCTCTGATCGCTCCCCTCAGGTCTCAGATCATTTCCCCAGCTCCTCCCGGGGGCGTGGGCCCCTGATCTACATGCAGGTTTTCAGCTGGCTACCACTGAAACTGCAGCAGCAGCCTGCTGAAACCCAGCACACAGATCTAGGGGGCCCGCACC
Source organism: Gavialis gangeticus (assembly GCF_001723915.1). Taxonomy (NCBI): domain Eukaryota; kingdom Metazoa; phylum Chordata; order Crocodylia; family Gavialidae; genus Gavialis; species Gavialis gangeticus. Next base: position 58,007,861 of record NW_017729031.1, read on the forward strand.
CCACAGGAAGAGCTGAGGAAGCAATTGGAGAGCTGGGGAATCAAACCGGGAGCTGGGGGGATAATCAGGTCCCTGATCATTTCCCCCAGTTCCTGGGTGGATTCCTCAGCTCCCTGCTCTTTTCCTCAGCTCTCTGATCACTTCCCTCAGCTCTTCCCAGGGGACATGGGCCCCTGGATGATGCTAGATGATAGCAGGCTGCCACTGCTGGGTGGGACCGGTGCTAGGCGCAGCCTGGGCCAAGCGCTGGGAAGCCTGGTGCTGCCACTGGCCTTAGCTGGCAGCGGCAGCCTGCTATCATTCCACACACAGATCCAGGGGCCTGCACTCCCCAGGAAGAGTCTGGCACAGCCCCGAAGCCCTCCCAGGGGGCACAGGCCCCCAGATCTGCAACTCAGATAACAGCATACTGCCACTGCCAGCTGGGGCAAGCGGCAGCATCAGGCTTCCTTGGACTTCAGCTGGCTGCACCGAGCACCGGTCCCAGCTGGCAGCAGCAGCCTGGTGTCATCCTGCATGCAGATATGGGGGCCTGTGCCCCCAGAAGGAGTCTGGCACATCCTCGCAGCCATTCCGGGGGCTCAGGCCCCCGGATCTCCATGCAGGATGACAGCAGGAAACACTGTCCCTTTGAAAGGGCAAAATGGAAGTTGAAATGAAACAGTGCTGTTTCACACAGCCCTAATGGCTTGCTCTTCAGGCCTCTAATCATATGAGTGGCTCTTCTATGGACTAGTTTAAGCTTCTCCACATCCTTCTTGAAGTGTGCCATCCAGAACTGGATGCAGCACTCCAGCTGTAGCCTTACCAATGCCAAGTAGAGTGGGAGAATAACTTACTTAATTTTGTTTGAAATGCATCAGTTGATGCATGCCAATGTATTGTTTGTTCTATTAACTATAGCATCACACTGGTGCATAGATGGCAGAAGACCATTACCTGGTCTCCAGACTAATTCTTTCAATGCTTCCTCAAAGGCCATGTTTTTTTAGATCCCATCATCATTTTTGTTATTTTCTTTTGGCAGCCTCTTTCCTTGCCTACCTCTTTCTTGAAATCTGGTGCACAAAACTACATACTGTACTCCTGCTGAGGCTTTCCCAGCATCCAGTTGAACAGAAGGATTGCTTCCTGCATCTTACATGCAACACTCCTGTTCATACCAGCTATGAACTGCCTGCCCAGAGGAGTTTTCTAGCTATTGACTCCTCTGTGAAATCCTATGAAATATGAACTTCCATATCTACTCAGGAGAACTTTTACAATCTTTTCTCCAGTGTCTGATGAAAGGTGTTTGTGCCCAAAAGCTTTCAATTAAAGAATTATTTTTGCAAAAATCTTGGTGGTCTAATAAAAGATATCATCTCTACTATGAGCCCTGATTGCTTTTTACACTCCTGTTTATACATTTCCTGTATAATATTCGCATTGTTTTTTGCAACCTTTTGACATTTGCTTTGTTGTGAACTCCGGGATCCTTTTCAATGGAACTTGTCTTGCTGTTGTTCCGCCAGTTTACATTAATTCCTGATGTCTGTGACCCTTCTGACTCCTTATAATTTACATTCAGTTAAAACATTAACTAATCTTGGGGGGTCATTATTCACACAGTTACTCTCACTCTATTAAATGGAATTATTCACATGACTAAGTCATGTGAGTGAGTATTGCACAATCACCCCATATTCATCAGTTTCCTTTAAAGGGTAACTAAGTTTGTGGATATTTCATTAGGCTTTCAATTAGTATTCTGGTGTTACTTTTAATACTATATATATACAATTATATTAAATTAGTTCCTTTTAACCTGCAAACTTTATATAGAGCCAAATATCAAATTGTATGGAATATATCCCATACATGGGATATATTCTCCCATCCCACATACATAATGGAGAACTATGATAATCACTCCCACTGCTAAATACTTATTTAAAACATGCCAAGGTAAGTATAACAGAGGTATAAATACCTTATTTCTAAACAGAGAAATATATTTTTAATATATCGACAAAGGATAGGCCTAGAACTGTTGCATGTTTGCCTTTGAGAATCTACTACTATAAAACTGGCTGTTGGTGCTCAATATCCACATGCAATCTTCCCAGCCTGTATAGGCAATCATAGCACTTCATTGTCCAGTGCTATCATTACAATATTGTTATCATCTGAGCTTGAGTCTGACACTTTCTCTAAGACCTTTCAAATAACCCCTTTACTAGGCTTCAGTACCAAACCATTCAGGGCAAATCTCTGCTTTGTGCTTGTCAGCCTTAATAGACTGGATGTCACTTTTGCCTGTAAAAAGTGCCCGCTCTTCAGCTGTCAGTCAGTCCTTGTGGTGTCATCTGAGAGCGTGGCTGGAGCCGGCTGGATTAGAGGGTAGTTACCATAGCTGTCAGATTACTGACAACCTGACACCCAGATTCCCAACTTCCTTTTACTGTATTTGGTTTCCATCTAGCTCCTTGGACCTTTCTTAAGGTGGATCCTTCTGTTCGAATTAAATAATAATTTTTGTAGGCATCCAGAAAAGTTTTGTTGTTTTGCTTTCTGATCCTTCTTTAGGTTTTTGTTTGTTTGTTTGTTTTTAATCACTCACATTTAAAGGATTCTTTTTGTAGCATTGCCATGTTTTGTGAATTTCTGGGAATGGAAGAAAGAAATATCCTAATATTCCCAAGCCAATAAAATTATTATTAAAAAAAAAATCTGAATATTATTGAGATATTGAGGATATTTTAATTGTAGGTAAGTTTCTTCAGGCTTTTTGGTTTTTCCACATTTTTTCTTCCATATATTTAAATAATGTCAATACCCCATTCACTCAGTACTTGCCCTGGTCTTCTACATCCTCAACAGTCTCAACAGGGTAAAAAGTATATGATATCGTATATAGTTAATATTTTTTTGAAATTAGCATTCTTTTATAAAACATTACTTATTTCTGATCATAAATTGCTACTTTTGCTCACATTGCTTGTGTTTTCATGGAAAAGAGAAAGAGAGTTTTATAGTGAAATTCTTAACTCAAGTTTGTTATCTTGCTGTAAAATCCTAACTGAGACAAACTATTGCAGTCTTTTCAACATGTAATTAATTGAGGTAAAGTCTATGTCAGTCCCTCTGGATGTTCCCCGCCAGCCTGAGAGTAGGTGTGGGAAAAGGGAATGTGCCTGCTGTTGTTGCCACCACTGTCATCTCTGGGTGTTTCTGAGTCCATAAGTAGCTTAGCTGGAACAGGACAGGAGTGGGTCTGGAGCCATCCCTCCCTTACCCCCAGTAGGTCAGCTGGAGGCAGAGGAGGGGGGAATGACAGGGTAGGGGATGTGCTTCTGTGCACAGAAGGGGGGAAAGGAGGAAGGGAAGATCTTAACCTGATTGAGGGACTTAAAGAAAAAAGTTCTCAGATGCTGCTCCACAGGGCAGTGGAGGTTGGGAGAAGTGACACAGCCACCCCACAGTGCCAGTTGCTGCTTCTGCGCCCCTCTTTACAAAATCTTGGATCCGCCCATGGCAGTATCTAACATGCATCTCTTGCAATTGCAAGCATATACTTCGTAAAGAAAATGCTGTGGAGGTAAGGGAGATGGAATCTGCCTGGCCCACTAGTACAAAAGCATGCTGGGAGCTACAGAACAGAGCATCTGCGACAGCATTGGATCAAATAGTAGCCACTCATGATTTCTGGCTTTATCACCATGGATCAAGTATCACCCACCTTCATTTTAGCCTGTTTGAGACCAGTCCCCTTCTGCAGGCCAGAGAATTGCCTCAGTTAGCTGTTCTGCTGGCATAGGTTTGGTAGCATGGACCCACTCTTAGGGCCCTGCACAGATCCTATGCACTTGGTAGATTTACCTTAAATGCTGAATAAGTCTGTCTCAGGTGTTTTCTCAGTAACGTTACTTTAGTAGTAGAATATTGAAGAAGAATCACTGGTGTCATGCGATAACCAGGAATGAAAACATTGTTTGAATGTTCAAGTTACATTTACCTGACCCTATGTCTTAATATTTCCTTTGCACATCTTTTATAGTCTTACAAACTCATGGTTTCATGTTTTTATAAAACACAAGACTTAAGCAAATAGGTAATTTACAGCTTAGAGGCATTGTGAAGACATCATCAGGAGCTCTCTAACAGACTAAATCTGGATTTTTTTAAATAGGTAGGAAATACATTATGCTGTATGAACTTTGCTACCTTTTCCTATTTCTCTTCTGCATTTCCCCCCTTACATTTCATGCTCATGTAGCTGTTCCTTGTAAGGCAGATAGGTGTGATTATAAATACCTCATATCTCAGCTAACCTTGCTAACTTCCTATCAGCAGGCAGAAGTGGAGTGCTGCCTTTATGCAGCAGCTGAGACATTCAGGAATCCAGATCCTGCAAAAGAGCATGTATGTGATGCAGGCACAGTGCAAAGCAAACTTCAGTAGCTGATACAGTAAAGAACACTGGAGAAATGTATAGTATCTGATGGCCATCATCTCTTGGATTGTGTCTTTTGGCTCTGCATACAGCTACCATAGTAACTACTGGGATAAAGAGAGGTCACGTTAGTCTGAAGTTAGGCAGAAGGTAAGGCAAGGTATCACCTTAGATCAACTCAAGTTAGACTATCGGGCCTTGTTGCATATTACATTTAAGATGTGTTAATTTCACTTAAAACACTAGTCTGATCACTGAAGAAGTAAAACACATGCTAAGTATCATTAGTGTAGTGTAGCAAAGTTAGGACTTTTCCAGAGAGAAGTACCTCCAGATGGTGTCACGTTTTGAGCTAACATCCAACTGCTCTATGGTGATAATACAATCAGGAGACTCTCATGAGTCTCCTGGGAGAAATTCATGGCGGGGAGGTGGGGGAACTGGGTGAGGTTCTGGGACTGGGACTGACAAATAGCTGTTAGGTAATACAAGCCATCAGAGTGAGTTTAAAACTCTGACTGGGAGGAGACGGGGATGACAAGCAGCTGTTTGTCAGTCAGTTCCATGTCCACAGCACACTGGTGTCTTCAATGGAGCCATGTCATATTACACTTGAGATGTTTTATTTAAATTGTAGTAAGCATTAGCATGTGACTGCTCAGAAAGTTTTCTAACTCACAGTAATGCTTACTACGATCTAGATAAAATATACCCCAAGTGTAACATGTAACATGGCCACTAAGATGCCACTCTCCCCTGCCTATTTGGATAAAGTTAATTATTGCTATAAGGGTTGGTCCCCCATTTGCTAGATAGGGACCATCAGATACTAATGCTGTCAAGAGATCTAGATCCTTTTTTAGCTCTTATCATCAAGAAATAGATTGATTTAGGAACTCTTATCTTCCTATTACACTGAAAAAATTAAACAGATATATCATAGGCTCTTTATTTTATTTGTCATACCCATTTTCCTGATTTGTATGACCCCTTGCCTCAAAAGATATGGAAATAAAAGTATTTCTATAGCCACTTGAAATAACCTCAGGTTTTGTACTTTTAAATCAACACTCCACTTTTCATAGTGCAAAACTGAAATCCTTTTCAGTCCTCACTTTGAGAGCTTGCTTCAAAGGGGGCTGGATAAATATTTACTATAGATTTCAGGAGGCCTTTTTATTATTCCATAAATATAATTTGTCAGCAGGGGTGCAAATCTTAAGGCTGATCCTGCCTCCTGCAATCAAATGGCTAGAGAGAGGGAAAAGGAAAACTGGTAACAAATTAATGATAAGATACCAGGAAAACAATAGGGCTCCTTTGCTTTGTTGATGTGTCCCATCATGAACCCAATTCATTTAAATCTGCCTTTTTATATTGATTTTAAATCCAGTGCTTTTACTGAAAATAGAGTCTAAAATTGTATTTGGATATATTTTAAGTAAAATGAGCATTATAAAACAGATCACATTTCAATTGGCAGAACAATTGGACCTAAGTATATTCCTGACATTTTCAGGTAGTAATGCATTATTTTACACAGATAAAAAGTAGGCCTATGCAAAGCAGCTAGTATTCACTTTGGATTCGGCTAATTTGGGGGACAGTGATTTGATTCAGTAATTTGAATCACTGTTCTGACTCTCCAAATCACACAGGTCTCACCCCCACACACTCTCCGATCCCCAGCAATGGCTGCCCTGCCCGCCCCAGCTCCGTGCACTTTGAAAAAAAAAAGCCCCAACTCACTGGATGCTGCTGGGTGAGGTGGGGGGCAAACCCTGCTTCCCCCCACTATGCTGTGTAGGGGGCTCTGCATGAGCCCCCTGACCCCACCCCCCACTCCTCCAGCCCCACTCCATGGCTGCCCCACCTACCCCAGCTCTGGCCCTTTAAGGAAAAAAAGAACAAAACCCCCAAACTCACCAGTTCCTGTCCGGCAGGGGGTGATCCCCACTGTCCCACACTATGTGGGGGGGCTCTACATGAGCCCCACAATGCTCCAGTGCCAGTGCAGGAGCTGGTGAGTCCAGGGGTTTTTGCAGGGTTTTCTTTCTTAACGGGGCGTACAGGGTAGCCATGGAAGGGGTGCAGGGGCATGGGGGGGTGGGGGTCGGGGAACTTGTGCAGAGTCCCCCATGCAGCATGGGGCAGTGGTGGGTAG
>NW_017729031.1:58014539-58015149 GCF_001723915.1 Gavialis gangeticus
GGGCTAGGGGAGCAGGCAGGGGATGGGGCATGGCAGGGGTCCTCCCATGGTCCCCCTCACCTCCTCTAACCCCCCCATCCCCACCCCCTACTTACCAGCTCCAAGCTCCCTGCTGCAGCGGGCGGTGACTGCCCAAATCATCAAAGCTCTCCAAATCTTTTCCAAAGATTCGGAGAGCTTCAAATTGATTCGGACCTTTTTATTGGTCCCCTGATTTGATTCGTATTTGGAGATTTGGCCACTGAATCGGGTCAAATCTCCTCTGAATCAAACCAGCGCCCACAGCTTCACACAGCCTTAATAAAAAGGCATGATCCACATTAGCAGGTAAATCCCTCTTTGAACAGATGGGCTGAAATGTTGGGCTATTGAACTTACTACATTTGGGTACCTCCCAGATAGCTTCCAGAATCATGGATGTACTGACATCATTTTTGTTCACCTTCGGGTACAGCTACCACATTACCATTCAACACTGCTAGTCCCTTAGCTGTGTGTGACACCTGTCTATTATTCATGATACAGTCTTGGGAAGAGTTTTCCAAATGACCGCCATACCTTGCCATCCAAGGTACAACAGATTGGTACTTTATAGTTTCATAGTAGGTAG
>NW_017729031.1:58020149-58020469 GCF_001723915.1 Gavialis gangeticus
CCTCCAGCCCCACTCCATGGCTGCCCCACCTACCCCAGCTCTGGCCCTTTAAGGAAAAAAAGAACAAAACCCCCAAACTCACCAGTTCCTGTCCGGCAGGGGGTGATCCCCACTGTCCCACACTATGTGGGGGGGCTCTACATGAGCCCCACAATGCTCCAGTGCCAGTGCAGGAGCTGGTGAGTCCAGGGGTTTTTGCAGGGTTTTCTTTCTTAACGGGGCGTACAGGGTAGCCATGGAAGGGGTGCAGGGGCATGGGGGGGTGGGGGTCGGGGAACTTGTGCAGAGTCCCCCATGCAGCATGGGGCAGTGGTGGGTAG
>NW_017729031.1:58021202-58034118 GCF_001723915.1 Gavialis gangeticus
CTGAAATCTAGGGCTTCTGCCTTGCTGCAGGCCTTTGCCACCTTGCGCTCGATGGTGAATTCCAGCAGGCGATGATCACTGTTGCCCAGGTGGTTGAGCACCCACAGCCCCCTCACCAGGTCATCACCCGTGGCCAGCACCAGGTCCAACAAGGCATCTCCCCTGGTTACATGGAGGTCCTGCATTTGGGCTAGGAACCTACATGAGCAGTCAGACCTGGCTGTATTGTACTGTACTGTACTGCATAGGATCTTTAAGCTAAATGCACTTAGGGCACTCTATTAATTTGCTTATGCACCTCAGTGAACTCTGGCCTGCTTTTTAAAGGTTTTTAAGCTTGTGAGAACTTTAGTGTTGATGAAAAATGTCATATTGGCAGCCATCAGCACACAAAAGTCATAATTCACTGACCTACTGAGTGACCATGTAAGCTTCTCCACCCTGACTTGCTAAGGTGTCTCAGCCTAATCAGAGGGGACCAGTGCTAAAAGTGATGGATCATTTACACTAGGAAAATGAGTTAAACCAAACTCATTTCAGGGAGTCTCCTGAATAGTCATTGGAGGGAACCAGTATTCTGTCATTACAGATTTGGGCAACCTAGAAGTGAAAGGTTCAGTATTTCATTTTTATAAGTCCCATGATCCAGATAGTTCTACATGCTCATCTACATTTTACCATGTGGGCTCAAAATGATTTAAGGACAGCTCTGAAACATCACAGTACTGAAACCATTGTCACTACAAGTGTATCTGCACAATTAGGCCCCTGTTCAGCACTGCTCTCAAGAATGTGCCTAACTTTAAGCATGTGAATACCCCCATTAATTGAAATGGTGCTGTGTGTGAAATTAAGCACACATTTAGTGATTGCCAGCTCAGAGTTATATTGTAGCTCCAACACACTTAAACAGTTAGAAACTTTAAACCTTGGTATCATGATTTGTGAAGCCTTTAGTACTGCCATACCTGAGACACACTTCTTTTTTCCTTAAAATACTAGAAAATCAATATAATTAACAAATCACTTCCCAAATTTTTTTTTCCCTTTTTTTCTTAAATAAAGGCGTATCAGTTACTGAAGTGCAAGAAGTCCTTTAACCCATTTTATTTTGGTTTGTTTACTTCTATAGCTTAAAAACAGCCAATTGTTCTTAATTGGTTTTAAAAAATTGCTCCAGGCGGAAACCTAGAAAGCCAATCTTTAGTCTGGAGTGAATTTTTACAGCTGCCTTTTAAACCCCTGAAAATGGGGTTTATAATGGAAGTGCTGACACAACCTTATCTACAATATATTGGTGTGAACTGTACCACTATAATAAGCAGTTATTATGTATGTGTAAAAATAATGAGAGCCAGTGTCTGAAGAGAGTTAATGTAAAATGCTAAGCAATTGTGGTTGGTTACACAGTATAGGTTAATATTCTTTCATATAGCTACACTTTTTCCCCCTTTTGTCCTCCAGAACTCCTAATGAAAATTTTGAGACCTGACGGTAATGATAAGCAGCCATTCACACGTCCTTTGTGTCAAGGCTGGAGCATTAATGCTTTCCTTCATATAACATTTTGCATAGCCTAAAGCATCTATTAAAATCCTTTGTAAAATTCATGAAACAAAAGTGGTGGGTTGAGTCTAGTGGGAGAGAAAGTAAGCTGCTTATTAGCAAAAAGTCAAAAACACAGGGCCAATTACAGAACTGAACAAGAAGGGCTAAGGAACAGCATGGGGAGTAATTCCTTCTTCAGCCCAATGGGCTCAAGTGAGAGGCAACTTAGATGAAAATATAGAAAATATTCTAAGCAGTAATTAAACTAAAATGTTTGGAGTTAGAAACAGCTCTATAACAACTGAAGGATATGCTCAAGTAACACAATTGTCTGGTCTCACATAGATGCTAAATTGGAAGGATTTAAGACTGCTCCCTAAAGGAACAACTAAGGGGTAGTCAAGAGGAGCTGTGAGCTCAGGAGATATGTAAAGAATCTGTTTGGTATTTCAAATGCTATAAATTAGATAAAAAATGAGCTTTTCTACTGAACAAGCAACATAAAACTGAATAAACCACAATAAGATTGCCCTTTTTCTGTTATAAACTTGACATTAAGCCTGTCATGTTCAATGACAGCCTAACAGACCTCATTCTTTACCCTTTGGAATTTGAAAGATTGGCAGATGTCATGATTTCCTTAACATAAAAGACCTTGCAGATAATGTTCACCACGCATACTGTTAGTTCTATAACTTCACTCCCCTACTTTCAGAATCATTGGGTGAGATTTGCAAATAGGGCTTGAGATTTTTCTCTGGTCAATAATTGTTTCTGACCCTGAGGAAAATCTTTTATTGGCAAAGGGAAACGTGACATGGGTAGCAATTTTTATGATTTGCTTTACTAGTCTAAACATGTCCAAACATTCATAATAATGATCTGCTTTGCACAAAACAGCTCATTATGATGAACAGAGGGGTGCAATATTGTTAAGTCCTTTGGAGTTGAAGCAGAATTCATCCAGGTTTACTCTTCTCTGAAAGTAGTTTTCCTTTTAATCATTCCCCCCAACACCACCACCACCACCACCGCCACACGCACACACCTCCTTAAAATCTTTTGGAAAACACTTATCCAAAGAACCTGAAATTTGGCAAGAATCACAGTTTGCATTTCCTAATACTTGGGTGGTAAAATTTTTGTGTTATTTACTTTTCAATTTAAGAATTGTTCCAAGATGATCTATAAAACTACGTCATTACACAACTTCTTTATAGGATCAGCATTTTTCCTATGAATACGAAAGAGAATTTAACACCTATATGAAAAGCAAGCAGTGCCCCTCCCTCCACATCCACTACTTTTCTGCCTAAAGGGAGTCAAAATGCAGTGGAACTATGTTACATGGTGGAACGGGAGCAGGAAGTGCAAAAGCTGGCAAGAACTCCATCACTTGTCACATACAGCAACATTTTGTATTAGCTTTCTCTGCAGGACTGTTTGTTGGATGGAAAGTTGTAGGCAGGGTTGGGCAGGTTGTGGCCAGTGATTCTGCTTGATCTATGAATGAAGAGAGCACTACACCATGACTGCCATTTCTACAACCTGTGGGTGCTGTAGTAAGCCATGGGAGGGCTGTGTGGCTGACCAACATCCTTACATTGGCTTCAGAGCAAGGTTCCATTACTTGTACCCCCTCATACTATTCACCAGGCAAAGATCTTTTACATTATTTTTGCAGAGGGGAAATTTTTACTGAATTTTACTCCAGTGCAATGGTTTCTGGCTGCAACTTCACATCAACCCTCCATGTAGCAAATGTACTTGTTATTAGAGAAGAAAACTTTTGCAGACTGGATGGCATATATGGAAGTTCCAAGAAGATGTTGAACTTTGTTATCTAAGGGCTAAAATTTTAGCTGCTTTATTTTCTGTTAATATATGGGAAAATAGAGTAGCTTTACCCTTGCAAACTGAGTAATAGGCATAGATACTTAACTCAGACCTGCATATATTTTTTATGGGCACAGGTTTCTTAAAAGCATAAATCAGAAGTCAGCTGAAAATTTGACAATTAAGCCTTAATCTGCATACTGTATTTGTGAAATACTTGTAGCTTGGTTTTAGTTCATATCATATGTATAAATACCACATTCACATTTTAATCTACACTTGTACCTTTAGGGGACACCTCGTATCTCAAAAATGGCAAAATATTTCTTACCACTAAATTCAGATTTACATGAACTTATTGTATAGTTTATCATTATATACCATAATTACATATACAAATGCAGTTTCTTTCACAAATTAATAGTTTCAGTGAGCATAATATGAATAATCTGTCAATGATATAAGGAAAAGTTCTAAAAAATGTGGCCCTCTGCTGATTTATGTGCTGAAAGGTACCATGTTCAGGAAACATACTTTGACTTTAAAAAAAGAAAGAAAAAGGAAACCCTAGCCTTATCTGTAAAAGAGAAAGAAAAAGAAAGAAAAAATGTCTACTGTCAAGTTCAATCCCAAATATCCCAAATAAAGTAACATTTTTATTCTCCCTTCAGAATATTGGACCAAGTTTCTGATATTTTAAATGTGCTTGAATTATAACACTGAAGCGTCTGTGACTAGTTTTGACACAAAATCTTGAAAAAAGCTAAAATACTGTGAATGATTTAAGATTCTTCAACATTTACTTCCCAGTCAGCTGACATGATAGAGAAAAATAATTATTAATTATCCTTTTGCATCTTTATAAATTATGTTGCAGAGAGATTTGGGACCCTGCTATTTCTTTAGTACTATTAAATTTACTACCTGTTGCAGTTAAATGAAAATCCAATTAAAATATTGTTAAACAATTGCAAGATACAGTATGGATGACAGAATTATATTAAAATGATGAAGTCAGGGAAGGTCAAAGGGGTTTTATTTCAATTACATTGCTAAAAGCACTCATATTAATAGGAATAGCTTAAGAATGACTTAAGTGTACCGGACCTTAATTTTAAGAGAAAAATAATTTAGTTTAAAATTATTCCAAAGACAGCATACAAAATTCTTGGGCTTAGTATTCATAGGATGAGATTTCTTTAGCTAGATTCAAAAGAAATAAAATGTACATATCACTGAACAGATAAATATTTTCAAAACTGTATCTCCCTGTAGTTTCACTAACATGTTAACCTACTTACAGCAATTAGTGCTTCATTAGTAAGGCTAACTAACTGTTGCTGTGCCCTGTAATGATTTGCCAGGTTTTCTATATACAAGTGCATAATCAATGTTTTCCAATTACTGCTATAGTGCAACCACTATTTCAAATAAACTAGATAATAATACAAACCCATTACTGAATCTGAAGTAGCAGAGGCATTTAATTGCAAGGCAGCTCTTCTCAGCTTTTAAAATTTTTCACACTAATGAAGTGTCATACAAAAAAGTTGTATTGATTTTTCCACCACATGGCTTCAACCACAAATATGTAATTATCCCTTTTATATCTAGCAGGGGGATTAAAATAATCTATAGTATATAGCCTTTACTTATCCCTGATGGGTTTAGTAGTACTTTTACCCTTTTCAAAATATGCAGCTTTTTGATGAATGAACTTTCGGTAAAATGTTGCTTTATCTGCTTCATATCTCTACTTTTTTTAAGTCAGCTTGTGTGCAAGGATTGGAATTTTAAGTCCTAGATTCTAAAACTATCTGCAGAATATAGGGCTTGATCCTGAGCTACTGTAGTGAGAGTTTTGCTATTACAGCATCACAGCAATGCTGATGGCCTTACTCATTTGAACAGTCCTAAAGAAGCTACTCATGTAACGAGATCAGGATATGGCCCACAATACAATTTACAGCTAGTATTTCAAATACTTCCTACAAGGGCAGCAACCAAGATAGAACATATCCTGCAGTACATGGAGATAAATAATTTCCTTTTCACTTCAGGAAAATTAGCATTCATTTTTGAAGTTTTGTTAAGCAGGTAGATCTTTGTTAGATTCTACACAAAGAATGCTTGGCTTCTGTTTGAAAAACAGGGAAAAAATTAAATTCTCAAGCCTTTAGTAGCAATGTTAGAAATGTACACATATTACATTTCTAATTTTTCCATGAAAGTTTGGGTACTGGTGTTAAGAAAAGTACTTTATTTAAGGGGAGAAAATCCTAGATGCAAAATAGAGGTACAGATAAAAGGAATGCCTGCTCTGCTGTAAGCAAGTAAATGCATTTTTAAAATTAACCTGTCTTTGTGGATATTTTTACACATAAATTGTGCTCTTAAAATCCCTGTGTTAATATTTTTTCCAGTTTTACTTTCATATTGTTTCTCTAATAGCAAGTGTACAAATAGTTTTCACATGGGCAGGAAAAAGCCCACCAGGACAAAAGCAGAAAACAAACAAAACCCCAAACCCATGGCTTTAATGTCAAAACAGCCTTGTTCTTAATGTTAGTGTGTCAAAAACTCTACCTCCCTGTAGTTTCACTACCATGTTAACCTACTTACAGCTGTTAGTTTTTCCAGACACCAGGATTTACTGAGATTTACTGGATTTTTGTAGTTCACACAATATCTGTTTTAAAGAGAATTTCATGTATAAATTAAGGCGCTGTATTTTGGACCAAATAGACATGAAAAGTAAGTGGATATATGAAAATCTTATGAGTACATTAGAACTCTTGGGAAAAGTATAAAACTTCAGGACAACCATTGAACAAGAAGTATTTTATGTTAGAGACTACCAACTGTACAATGTTTCTATGTAAAATAGAAGATTTATGGGCCAATACTGGCCAACATTTAAAATGGAGGGAGGAAGTACAATAGGGGCTACTGGTAAATGATAAGAATCAAAATGTTGATATTCAGCTTTATTTTTAAGATCTCTGAAGACAATTTAAAATTTAAAACTTGCAAAAACATGTTAAACATTAATGAGTATTTTACTGCCTAATTATCAACTGAGATGAAATGGAAAAATAAAATATTTGCAGGAAAAAAAGTTAGATATGTCAATGCCTCTGAAGCTGATGAAGAGACACAGTCTCTACAAATTATGCATGTAACTCTTGGTAGTATCTATGTGGGTTACAATACTATTTCAGGGGGACAGTAGACTGGAAAATTTCCCATCTGTGTCAATGTTTTATACCTAACAATCCATTTTTAATTAAATACAACAATGCTTTTTGTCTTATGAATTCCAAAGAAAACTGGTCCATGTGATTTGCAGTATCTCGTAACTTTCTGTACGGTATTTTCTACTTCTGTATATAGAGCAATTGCATCTTCCTATTCTTCTTGCGCTTTAAATATTGGAAGGAATAAAATGGCAGGACAGGTTTTTTTGGGTCACTGTGTATTAATTAAAGAGAATTCAGTGTGAATCATCTCAACCTTATACTTTTGTTAACTTTCATATTTGCCACCATGCTGTAGTGAATACAAATTAATAAACTGTATATTTTAATGCTCTTAAGTTACTTGCAAAGGACTACAGCAAATATTTTGAGAAAAAAGGAAAAAATAAGTTCTACAAAAGAGTTCAAAAAAATAAAATATACATGTGCCTTGTGGAAGAGTGTGTTTCCGGGATAATAAAAGGCCATTACCTTGACCACTGACATGAAGCCATCAGAGTCATATTTATTGATGAAACTTTCAGCTCCCAATCTGCTGCACTGAATGAGCATCATACAGCTGTCAGCAAAGGCAGAGCACAAAAACGATGATAGCTTGTGACATTTTCCTTTCATAATTTATGAAAACAAAATGCCTTGAAGTTTGTCGGATACAAAAATAGTAATTTTAGAATACGTCCTTAAAGGACAGCATTCTGCATCATGCCTTTAAAAGTGGGTGGTAGATTCATTTTTAATGTATTTCCATTCACAGAATCATTTGTTTTTTAGGAAAAGCACTGTTTGTAAGAAAAAATGCGGAACTACTTCTTAGCCTGTAAAGACCCAAATGTAGGATGTGATATCAAGAAAAGACCAAAAATGAACGAATGCTGTGGGATTCCTTCAGTGCAAATTACTCTAATGTCTGTTTTTTTATTATATCCAACATAGATAATTTAACAAAATAAAGTAAATAAAAACCAAATTTGTATGAAAACAGGTCATTTTAAACTAAAATAAGTGCCACTTTCAGATGGAGGGCAACTGAGAACAATGAAGAGAAAATGATTGGGTGACTTAAGTAAATGTTGCCATTTTGTGCATATATTATTTGAGTATTAACAAATACTACACCGGCTATTTATACAGACTAGAACCCAGCAGAATTGATTATCTTTTTTAAGAAATTTCTCTTAATTTCCTCCCATTTTTAAAATGTTTGTTAATGTGCTTTCTAAATTTAGATTTGCATGAATTGTCCTGCAAATTTATGCCATCAGACTACAGAGTGTCATGCAATGCTCTTACTAGCATCTGTTTAATATTGCTGTGTCTAGGCTGCTGTTGTTGAGGGAATGCATGAACATATGAACCCCGGGATGGCAGCATGTTGTCCAATCCGTGAAGGGTAGAATTCCACTATAAAATTGTCTCTCGGTTCTTTTGATTAGAATAACAGTGACAATAGGAATGATTCTTTAAGTGAGGTTCTCACAAAAATGGATGTGGTATAAAACTAGGAAATGAAGTCACAGAATAACTTTCATTACACCATTGGAAAAACACCCTCACCAGTAACTTGATACTATGTTAAAGATGGAACATAACCTTCATTGTACCCTTCTCCTCCTGTTTTGCTTACTCACTAAAGCCCTGAACATGAGGGAGGCCGAATATATTTTTAATGACATAAGGCATTATTTCAAGTCACTTCTCATATCTCTACATGAATAAGTGTGGTACTGACAGACAATATTCATGCTACATCTGAAGCTGATCCACTTTGTGCTAAGTGACCTGATTAGGTGGAACTACCCACATTCATGGATTTCAAGACTATACTGAATTGCAGCCATCATGCTTGGCAAAACCCTGGAATGGTTTGGGGAGAAAAATGGCTTATTTAGAAAACCATTAATTCTCATGCAAGTTATTTTGCATATTTATTTTAGGATCATCCCTCGGAATATATGTGGCTTATTAAAATATCATCGTAGAAGGAACACAGCCCTTCTTTGTTCTACTTTTATTAGGATTACCTTTATGTATTCACTTATGCACATTCCAGGACAGTACATAGTACAGGGAGCTTTAAGTGGCACCCCACTTAGTGTTGGCATAGCTAGTGCATAGCTAGTGCACTTATTCCCAAAAGTCCCCGTGCATATAGGCTGCTACAGAAATTTGACTGTACCCTTCATAGCCAGGATGGAAAATACTAAATTGATAGTGACCAACAGTGAATTTGTTGAATAGTGATAGAAAATGGAGACTGATCTATTGAGTAAATGCATTGGACAAATGATATGAAATATCTCATTGAGACATGTGTGGGCCATTATTGAGAAAGCAGTTCCTTGATACCTTTAACTAGAGGCCTGGCAACTGAGTTGACTCAACACATAGTTGCATAAAGATAGGTGGCTATGTCAGTTCCAACTGGGGGATGAACATACTCATATGACACTAACACTAGGAAAAAATTTTCAGGGAACAGCAAATTTATTGCAAAAAGGAGTTGTGAGGCAGGAAGGAGGGGAAGAGGGAGGCACAAGCAACAAAAGTACTTAAGAGTTAAGGGTGAATTTGATAAATAGTTTTGACCAAGGCAAGCAGGGTACACATTTTTTAAGTGTCAAAACATTTCATTTTAACATTGTTAAATGAAACTTCTGGGCAATTTTGGGGCCTAAATTTTGGGCAATTATTTGTTGCCAACCTCCCCCTAACATTTCTATTTTTAGTTTGACCCAAATCAATTTTTCCCCTGACCTTTTGGTTTAGCAAAAAAAACCCAACAAAGCCACTACACATCAGGCTTTACTCCTAACATGCTGCTGAATGACCTCTGGCACTGAGTTGGCATATCACCAACTCAGTGATATGATATGAATTATATGAATGCAACCTTCATAGATCATACCAGTCATGCACATGATTAATGATGGTGTTGAATGGGTGGCGACAACTTTACATAACAGAGCCCAGCTGATTCAGCCCATGTACTTGAGGATAAAAGAAGCACCTTGCTGAGGTGTAGAGGGCCGGGACACGCGGCGTATTCTTGACCAGAGCTGTGACATTAAGGCACCTAATAAATCAGACAGAGCTGGGTAAAACTTCCATAACTAGGACTTCGCATATATAATTACATAATTATTTGTGCAACTACAACAGGAGAAAAGCAAAATGTAAATTCCCTCAGCCTTATCAAAACTTTTTTACTCCATCCTTCAGGACAGTAGTATAACTAGGGTGTGGCGTTTCGGGGAGTGGAGGGTGGCAAGATGAGTGTAGGAAAAAACAGCTGAGGCTGCAAGCACATAAGCAACACAATGGCAGCTGGAAGTTGCTGCTGCCCTAGTGTGTTGCAACTGCCCCGGGCACCTGACTGTGTTGTTAAGCCTCTGCTTCAGGAAGGAATCCAGGGTTTATCACGTCTGGGATCCACATACAGAGCCACACACAATGCCATCTCTTTTATAAAAGCTGACTAGAAAAGATTTTGAATACACCAAACTTTCACAGGCTTTCTTATGTCTGGATTAATTACAGGGTCATGTATGCTGTTAAAAATATTTAACTTGAAAGTGTTCTGCTGTAAGGAATTTGTGGGGGTTTCTGTTCCTTTTTGCTAAACACCATGTGGCCATGGCAGCTATTTTGCTGCACGAAAAACCTTGCAAGAAAATTGGCAGGCAGAGTCCTTCATTGCACACATCCAGTTCCCACTTGCTTCCATGGGATCCACATGCAAGCACCCAGAGATAGACTCTTGCTCTGTATGTATATCAGAAAGTGGCAATAGAGACCTGAATCTCCTGAGGTAACAAACAAAACTGCTTGTGCAAACTTACCTGGTGCTTCAAAATGGCAATCACCTTGGCTTATTTTGTGCGGTGGGTGAGGGGTAAAAAGTTTCAGTCGAACCTCCCATTTCTCTTTCATGGTTAACAATCTTTTCAGAACTCAGACTAAATAGGAATCCACTTAGACCATAAATGTCTTCCTTTGATTACATGCAATAGACACTGCATGCTATCTGTAGGACACTCCCATTTATGATGGCCACTAATTCATCCCTAAAACATAGGACAGCATTTTTCAACCCATGGGTCATGAGCCAAAAGTGAGTTGCAAGATTTCAGAGGGTCATGATCCACAGGCTGAAAAACACTGATCCCGGTAAAGCACAGAGACTGTGACAGGGCAGAGTGGTGGGGGGAAATGGGACAGGGGAGAACTGCAAGGCCAGGCTGGATGCTCATGGGGGCAGGGTATTTGGGAGATGCTGTTCAGGGGGTGGAACAGGCTGTGACCAGGCTGCCTGGCACAGTGTGGCAAACCCAGGGGCTGCCACAGGCCTCCCATCATCCTCCCTCCAGCTCACTCCGCTGCCACCTGCATAATCCAGAGCCACCACAGCCACTGTGCTCTGGCCTGAGTGAGACAGGGGCAGCTTGGGGTCCCTCGGACAGGGATGGGGGTGCAGGGAGCAGCAGGTTGGGAGTGAGGGGCACAGGCAAGGCTGCTGGGGGCAGGAGCTGTGTGTCAAGAGTAAGTGGCACCAGCAAAGCTGGGGAGACAAGGGACTGCAGGTTGTGAGTGAGGGCCCCTGCAGGGCTGCAGGAGACAGGGGTGGGGACTGTGGGAAGTGCACCAGCAGGGCCAGGGGGCGGGCGTGCTAGGAGAAGGCATAAACCTTTGGAACTGGGTTCCGGTAGGAAAAGGTTTGAGAACCACTGATATAGGACATTCACTTGGTGAGGGGGTCCACCAACCCCCTTGGCCAATCAGTGATGAGGGGTGGAGCTGCCACATCCTCAGCCAAACAGCAGTGAGGGTTGGGGCCACCAGGCCCCTTGGCCAATCAGCAGCAAGGGCCCGGGGCACCACATAAAAGCCACCTCCCTTCTTCCCTCCATCCCTGGCTGGCTTGGAACCCTGCTCCTCCTGGCTGTGCACCACCCTACCTCTAGGCACAGTCAACAGAATCATGAGGACAAATGAGTGACATGTATTTCCACCAGTGGACTGAAAAACAGGACTTTTTGCTGTCTGTTCCTCATTTTGAAATAGACAGGGGACAAAGGGTTTAAAAACAGGATGGATCAGTATAAAACAGGACCAGTGACCACCCTACTCCCATTTTCTCCCCTCTCTGGAAATAATGGCTGATCTGAGAATTAAACAGATTTTATAACTAGAGAGGCTAGGTGCTCAGCTGGTGCAAATTCGGATCACTTCAAAGTCTATATGAGCATTTACACCATCTAGAATCTGGCTCAGAGCCACCAGCATATTCTGAGTCAATTTAATACTGTTTAAGTACTTACAGGGAAGAGCACCAAAGTCATTAAAAGGATGATTAAAGTTCCAGTGGGTCAAAAATAATGAACCAAATTTTTTAATACACTGTGGTCAGAATGCAGCAAATCTTTTAAAAATAGATACACTGAGGAATATAAGATAACTAGTATTCACTGTGTCTACTTATAATCTTCTTTGGATTTTTGCCTTTTCACTTGATTTAAAAATTAAGTGGCATCTCTTTATTATTTTGTAATTATCTCAGAGTGGCTGAGGTTTATAATATGCTTTTATAGGTGGGCCATACTAGTTTAGAAACCTTTCTGTATTAAGAAACAGTGTAACTGGAAGATTACAAATACAGTTAACAGATATTTATTAGGCCTGTGCAAAGTGGCTAGTATTCGCTTTGGATTCAGATTCAGCCAATTCAGGAGACGGTGATTCGATTTGGTGATTCGAATCACTGTCCCGAATTGATTCAGATGAATCTGATTTACATATTTGGCTGCTGCTCAATCAGCTGAATCTCCAGATCACACAGGCCCCATCCTCTGCCCACTCTCCCAGTCCCAGAAATGGCTGTCCCACCTGCCTCAGTGCCCAGCACTTTGAAAAAAAGTCCTCACTCACTGGCTGCTGCCTGGCAGGTGGGTGATCCCCACTGCCTTCCACTGTCCCACACTGCATGGGGGGCTCTGCCATGAGCCCTCTGATACCCCACCGCTGTCCCAGCCCCCCCATGGCTGCCCCACCCACCCCAGCTTCCGGCCCTTTAAGAAAAAAAAAAAACCTGCCCTGTGCTGCATGGGGGACTCTGCATGAGCCCCTAGAAGTCCCGAGGCCACTGCAGGAGCTGGTGAGTCTGGGTTTCTTTTCTTTTTCCTTTAAGGGCTGGGAGCTGGGGTGGGCGGGGCAACCATGGGGGGGATGGGAGAGCAGTGGGGTGGGTCAGGGGGCTCATGGCAGAGCCCCCCATGCGG
>NW_017729031.1:58039118-58039356 GCF_001723915.1 Gavialis gangeticus
CTCAGTGCCCAGCACTTTGAAAAAAAGTCCTCACTCACTGGCTGCTGCCTGGCAGGTGGGTGATCCCCACTGCCTTCCACTGTCCCACACTGCATGGGGTAGTGGGGGGCAGCGGGGATCATCGGGCAGCAGCCAGTGAGTATGGGGCTTTTTTTTTTAAAGCACTGGGAGGAGAGGCAAGTGGGGCAGCCAGCTGGGAGAGCGGGCGGGGGTTGGGGACACTCATGGGGGCTGGGGG
>NW_017729031.1:58039478-58045886 GCF_001723915.1 Gavialis gangeticus
CAGGGAAGGGGCCCCGGGGTTGGGGACTCTCAGGGGGGCTGGGGGAGCAGGCAAGGGATGAGGCCTGGCAGGGGTCCCCCCATGATACCCTCCCCCCGCCTTACCAGCTTGGAGTCTGCAATGGATGGGGACTGCCCAAATCACTGAAGCTCTCCGAATCTTTTCCAATTTGATTCAGAGAGTTTCAAATCAATTCAGACCTTTTAATTGGTCCCCTGATTGGATTCGGAGATGCAGCCACTGAATCGGGCTGAATCTCCTCCAAACTGAATCAGAACCTAAAGCTTTGCACAGCCTTAGTATTTATAACTCAACTTTAAAACAGCAGCTGCATTTATTTAGAATTATGTCCTTTTCAAAAGCACTGAATTTTTCCCCAAGCCAAGGTGCTCTTCATAATGAAACTAACCACACATCTGAATTTACTGTAAGATATCACTGCTGGGATAACAAAGATCTGCTGACTGTCCAGTGTTCAGCACAACTCCACCTATCAAGGACATTTTTTAGGATTACCTGACTGTATTAATGACATTTCTCTGACCCAAAAAATCAACAAAAACATGTCACAAGTGTAGAATCTCTTCCTTATTACAAAGTCTAGGCTACTGATACACAAGCTACCATGCTTAAAATTTTCAGAAAAGATGCCTATATGCTTATGTTTATATTTCACATGATAGCTACACGGTAAGCCCTATAGGTTAGGGTACAATTTAAAATACACTAGCTATTCTTCAGAGACTGAGGGGCTAAGGCTAAGAGGTCTGTAAAATCAGCCGTTACCTCATACCATACTAACTTCCTCACATAGACAAGCCCCAATCTAGCTGCAGATGTGTAAATTTATCTCCATTACAATAAGTTGGGGAGTCAGCAACGTTTTTGGGTAGAGTGCCAAAAACACCGGCAATCTTGACTTTTAAGATGTTGGCATGCCAGGGGCGGATGGCGGGGGAGCTGCAAGGGGCCAGATCCTTGCTGTGGCAGCACAGCCCCAGCCCCAGCCCCTTCCCTGCTGTCCACCATCAAGGCGTGCACACCAAGCAAAATGCCTTTGCATGCCATGCTCTGGCCAGGGGTTGCCTTCCCCTGCAATAAGTGGACTAAATGTTGAAGTCATCCCTGAATTTTATTCAGGATAACTCTGGCAAAATTCCAAATGGTCCAAGTCCTGAGAAGCAATAAACTTCTGTCCCTTCAATTGATTTTGCAAGTGAATGTTCTCAGCATCTCTCAGGATTTTGTCCGAAGTGAATTCTGCCTGACTTATAACCAAGGAAGGAACCCAGGCTTTGATGCCGCATAATTACAGTAGTATTTCTAACTCCCATCATCCTTACCTGTTGCACTGGTTGGTATACATGAATTGGATAAATAATAATTTATGCCAAGCCTTTTTCTTCTCATGACTTTAGTTTTGATATCACATCATGATTCAAAGCTTGGTGCACCATAAATTTTCTCCAAATGTGTAGTAATTCCTTGGTGCAGTCTAAAGTTATGATTCATTTATACTGGAGTGACAGCATAATACCTAGGTGTCAAAATCCATTAAAACTGTTCAATGTCTTCTGTTTATTTTTAGAACCAATTGAGACTTAACTGATGGTGAAAAATATACAGTCAAGTGTGTTTACTTCACCTTTACAAAGAATCCGTTATAGTCCCAATTAATTTGTTATTCCTGTCACAACAGGTACTGGATACTTCAAAACTGTCATTACCGTTTCTGCTTCAAAAAAACAAAAACAAAAATACAAAAAACACAAAAGGGCTTTTGTTTACTTTTAACCCATTAGGAGGTACAAGGTTATTGTTTTGTGTAATAAGGGATTGCACATCAATTTCCATTTTAATTAAAATAAATGTGAATAAATACATCTCCCAACCAACTGAAATTGACCAGCTTGAATTTCTCTCTCTTCCTCTTGCAATCAGGTGTTCTTTTTAGTGCTGAGTTTAATGACTGTACACAGGAGTATACATCTTGTGCACTGATATGATGGGCCAGATGGAAGACATTTAAATTAAAAATGTACTACATGAGACAGTCATAAGCACTAAAGTAGTTCTTAGTATCAATCCAGAGCTGGTTCTTCTGTGTTAATTATTAACAATCCATTTCCTTGTAGAAAACTCAGGATAGATTTTGGGAGAAAAACAGGTTACAAATCTCAAAGCCAAAAAACCCTCCACATACAGAGAAGGTTTATCTAATCAGAAAAAAGGGGTTCTGCAAGCCAATTGGAACAATTACCATTAAGATGTGCTTGTATGAGAAAGAGAGAGAAATACAAAGATGTGATTTCTGACCCTTACCATTATGAAAGTAATACTATGATATTATTGGAGAGGATTCATATAATAGCAACAACAACTATATTTTAGAGTCTGGATGACTGGACTTGAGAAGAAAGATTGAACAATTCTAAATATAGGTAACCATGGGAGTAGAGATGCACCATATTAATGGAATAAGTATTTCAGCCATGTTCCACAAGGGTTGCCACAATGACTGGGGCAGAGGCAGTCTCTTGCACTTCCAATGTTGTGAAGACTAGGGTAGGTTTCTGCGGGAATAGCAGGAGTGCTACATGATGGAGTATACATTACTGCTTCTTTGAACAGGAGCAATATACATACCCCATCACTTGTCAACTTACCTTTACAGTCAATTATAGCAAAAGTCAGGCCAAAGATAGGACAGTGGCACCTTAGGCTATGTACAAACATTACATTTAGATCAACCTTGTTTGATCTGTGCAGACATTCAGGCAGGTTAGACCAAGAAAAAGTGGCCAGACTGATCTAACTTAGTTCACCTGAGGAGATGAATTAAGTTAGACTGGGAACAGGTTAACTCAGGGACGAGCAAAATATGGCCCACAGACTGGATCCAGCCCACCAACTGATTGGATCTGGCTTGCAGGGGGTGAATGCCAATTGACTGGATCCAGCCCATGGATTCCCTGTGGTGCTCCACATGGACCCACCTGGGACAGCCCACACTGTGCTTCCACCCATCCATGCCCACCAGCCCCAGCCCTGGCCAAGCTGCTCCCAGGGCAGCTGCAGCCACCTGGATGCTGCTCAGTTCCCCTCACCTCTAGTGGCTCCACCTCCTGCCCCTGGTGCACCACTCCAGATAGGGGGGAGCTATAGTTAAGTGGTTCCTGCCTCTGTATGCAGGGCTCCAGATCCAGCCCCCAACTGCCTTCCACCCACCCCACCCCCCAAGTGCAATGAGCAGCCACCTGCCGGTGGCTGAGTGGGTCAAAGGTGGCCGGAAGCTGGAGCTGAAGCTCTGTGCACTGGGGCAGGAGCTGCCCGAAGATAGCTTCCCCCTATTGGGAGAGGCACAGTCAGGGCAAGAGGAAGAGGATAAGCCACTGGAGGTGGAGAGAGCTACATGGATATAGCTGTACCAGAAACACCCCTGGTGTCTGTGCTGGCTGGAACTAGGGTGGGGGGGAGATATGCTGCATGTGTCCCCTGCCCCCACCCCTGACTGGCTCCCAGGACCTAGCACCCAGGCATCCCCTGCCCCCCACACATGTATGCCCCCCCATTCCCCTGCACACAATATGTGAGTTAGACATCATGTTGAGCTATTATGTAATTGCCTATAT
Organism: Gavialis gangeticus; assembly: GCF_001723915.1. NCBI lineage: Eukaryota > Metazoa > Chordata > Crocodylia > Gavialidae > Gavialis > Gavialis gangeticus. Next base: position 58,043,111 of record NW_017729031.1, read on the forward strand.
ACATTACTCAAAAAAACAAATCAGGACAAAAATATTTGTTAAATAAAATTAAAATATGTTATAGTAGGTATTTGATTTTTAGTATATGATTTGTTTTTTATCTGTAAATTGTTAAAATGATATCTTCTAAAAGATTTTTGCATATGAGCCTTGACAGCCCACCAAACCTTCAGTGGACCAGATGAACCAATTGCATGCCCCTGGGTTAGCCCAACCTAATGAACATTTTTATATGTTCGGAGCATAGCCTTAGGGTTGTGCGCTTTTTATCCTACCCCATCCTGACCAGGCTATTTTGAACCCTGCCACCCCTGGATGGACAATCTGCCCTTGCAGACCCACCAGCCCCCTCTCCATGGATCCTCCAGCTCCTCCTCCCATTCCAACTTACTTAGATGGGGGCATATATCCTTAGACACTAACTGGTTCAGAGAAGCATGAGATCTTGTAGGCAGCAATTTACTTTGTCCACAACCATTGTATGCACAGGCTTTTTCTTGTGCCGGATGGCAAAAGTGTTGACATAACTGGGAAAGTTGACACATCTTCCTAATCTACAGGCCATACTCCATTCAAAAAGGTGGTTGGGTTTGCTGCACTCACCTCCTAATCCACTCCTGCTCAACATGGATGCAACTTTTGGGTCTATGATATTAAGGAAAGATATTCTCTTTAGCTTACTTATACAAACATGACAGCAAAATACATGGCAAGGTTGAAGTCAATTGGAAAAAAAAAGGCAGGGAAACTGCATGGAGTGATTCAAGCGCTAACCTAAGTGCTGAGATGAAATTGAGCAAATATCAGAAAACTTCTCCTAGGTCTATACAAAACTGAAGTGGACAAATCATTAGAGACTACTCGATATATAACAACTTCATGGAGTTAGGAGAATGATGCAATTGCTCTTTTTCATCTTTGGTCAATGGGCATGCAGGGCTGTAACGGAGTATAGGATTAGGTAATGTTTACAAGCATCACTGGTGAACTTCACACCAACCTAGTGGCATCGAATGTTATTCATTTTTTAAGCCAGTTAGTTCATTTGATGTGAAATGAGGCATTACTATTTTTTTAATCTATAACAGGATTTTGTATTACAACTTGGATGATTATGCTGTATAGCCATAACTATGTCAAATTTAGCACAGTAGCATAACTTCTTCTTCTCATGTCCTTGTCATAAACTAGGTATTTTTCCAGAGTTGTGCACAAGCAATGGCTCTTTCCATTGCTGCAGTGAGGTTCTCCTTCATACAGGTCTCACAAACGAGTTGGCAAATGAGCAGGTGCTCCATAGTCTGCACTTCATCGCACTCACATATATTCATGTCACTGAAGTAGCCTTATGTGATTATGTTTGTTTTTGATCTTCCAGTTTGTGTGTGCAGGCAATTCAGGCATTGTCATGTTGGCCAGTCTAAATCAACCCCTCTGGGAAAGTCCTCCTGCAGCTAGCACACTGCCCTCTGGGAGGCCATTTCATTTTTTAGATTAACAGAATCATAGGAATTAGAGATGGAAAAGAACTATTAGGTTAGGTCACCAGGCCCATGGTCCTTATTTACCTTATTCTGTACAGCAGGGATGTCTAACTGGCAGGCTGCATTTGGCCCACAAGAGCTTAGCTCCCACCTAGCCATGGTTCTGGCTACAGTAGCAGCAGTCAGAGGATCCATACTCTTCTTCCCTCAGCCTTCTGCTTCCTGCCCTGCTCCAGGGAAGTTTATGATGCTGCACACAGTGCAGTACAGCAAAGTTGCTCATGGCCAGGGAGCTGAAGGTGAGACTGGGGGACCTGCACTAATGCACCTGATAGGGTGGGGAAGGGGGAAAGGCCACATGCCTGGTGCAATAGGGTGGTAAGGAGCACCTGCATGCTCAGTGCAGCAGGGAGTGGTTCCTGGATGGCCTGAGGCCAACGCTGGCATGTGACCCCCGCTGGTGCAGCAAACACAACATGAGTCTCCTGACCACAAAGAAGCTGGCCCTGTTCTACAGTATGTTTCCCAGTGTTTTGCTTTGTTCACTTTTAACCGACTCAGGTAATGGGACTTCTGCTGTTTCTCTTCTGCAGTTGTCCCCTAATTTAAAAGGGCATGTGTAGACAAAAAGGGGGCTGTAAATTGAAACAGTGGGTTTTTAAAAACACCGCTTCAATTTAGGGTGAAGTAAACCCCCATGTTGTGCACACAGTTATGCACTTACCTGCCTCTCCAGTGGTGGGGAGGGGAGGTTGAGCTGCTGGTGGGCGGAGCAGTCCCTGTGCTGTGGGGGGGCTGGTGCTTCCCTCTGTGGCAGTGGCACCCCCAAGTGGCACCTGCCCACAGGCACCCGGCTCAGGCGGTCCTGAGAGGCACCACAGCCACAGAGGGAAGCACCAGGCCCCTGCACAGCTTAGGCAGGCAGGCTCCAGAGGAAAAAAAATCAGGCTCACCAGTTTTTTTTTTCTTGGGCAGAGCTTGCCTTCCTGGGCTGCTGCCAGGCTGCCTGCACCAGCTTCCTTTAGAGCCCCTGAGCTGCACAGAAGATGGTGCTTTGCTCCGTGGCTGTAGGGCAGCAAACAAACTCCTCAGAGGAGTTTTAGTTTGCTGCACCCCAAGTCATTTAAGGCTCATTATGCCACCGAATTTGCTACAGCGGCTGGAATTACTGCATAATACACTACCTCTGTGTGCAAACACCAACACCATTAAGCAGTGAAAAAGCATTTAACCCTCTTTAAAGTGTCGTGCACACATGCTTCTCATTTCACCTACACATGGCCACAGACCTC
>NW_017729031.1:58050886-58080550 GCF_001723915.1 Gavialis gangeticus
CAGCTCAGGGGCTGTAGGGCAGCAAACAAACTCCTCAGAGGAGTTTTAGTTTGCTGCACCCCAAGTCATTTAAGGCTCATTATGCCACCGAATTTGCTACAGCGGCTGGAATTACTGCATAATACACTACCTCTGTGTGCAAACACCAACACCATTAAGCAGTGAAAAAGCATTTAACCCTCTTTAAAGTGTCGTGCACACATGCTTCTCATTTCACCTACACATGGCCACAGACCTCACTGCTAGGTAGATTTTTCTGGATATTTGTTTCATCCCAGTTACTTAATTACTTCCTCCTTACTTCCCCACACCAAACACCTCCTCCATTTCTGGCTCCTAAGCATTTACACCCAGCTTTTTAGGACTGGGATGTGTGTCAAGGTCATCTAGCCACACAGATCAATTGACTGGTGTGGGGCTGATCTGAGGCCTGGATCATGTGCACAGACTGGCCCCAAACACTGGAACCAGTGGATTGTGCAAGCCCTAGATCAGCCTTGTGGTGCAACATTTGCCAGCCCTAGACTGGGGCTGGTGTGTAGAGCAGGTTCAAATTCCACAGACAATTGGGCAGTTCTGAGGCGGTGGCAGTCAGAAGCTGGAAGGATCTGCCGCTGCCACCTGAGCTGCTTAGAAAAGTGCAGAGTGGGCCAGGGTCTCTCATCTCTTATGGGGGGCTCTTGTCTCTTATGGGGGGCTCAGCCCTACCAAGCTTCCCCCCCCTGTATTTTGAACCCTGATTAAGAGCCTGCACAGGACCTGTGCTATATGAGATGACCATGTCAGACTGGCCCTGTATGCTGGCTCCAGCCATGAGCTCCTCAGCCAGCCAATGCAGCACACAGGGACCCTCAGGCCAGATCATATGGCTCCATGGGCAGATCCAGGCTTTGGGCCATATCTTTGACACCCCTTTAGGGGGTCCACCCGCCTTCTTCAACCTGTACTGCTGTTCTTTCTCTCATGTTTACTTACCTTGTCTTTTTTAGATTCCTTGCTCCATAGTGTAGGGAAAATGTTTATGTTTGCACAGCACTGTATAAGCCTATCCTGCCATACAGAATTCCCTGTTCACTGTATGTCTGCTCCCTCACAGACAGAGCTGGCTCAGGTATAAGAAGTAGGACAGTTCAGTGTTAGTTTTGCAGTAAAAATAGTTGTTTGTTATTTGCTCTTAAAATGGGTGGGCTTTCCCTTGCCAGCTTGCAGCCTCCACTGTAAAAGCTATACATTTTTTTTCAGAACACACCAAAATCAAACAGAATCTCCCAACTGATTAAAAAAGAAGAAAGATTAGGATTACAATCTTCAAGGGTATGTAGAGGCAGTCACAGAGCCTGAGGCCAAATTGAGTCAATCTTCACAGGTTAGTCTAAGCTGCAGAGATTGAACTGATAAGCAAGTGAACAGTCATTCACTTTTGATTCCAAAAATGCAACCACATGCCTACATTGACCCAGGTCAGAAGCCAGGGGGGTTTTGTAGGGGAGGCGCAAAGCATCCTGGGATGCTGGAGCACTGTGAGTTAACTTGAATCTGGGAGGGATCTGGGGTCAATAAGTTCAATAAATTGATTTAACTTAAATCAGTTAAATCTGATATTACATCCATTTGGGTTTATCTTAAACGTGTTTCAGCCATTTTGGAAGTAGTTTATGTGTACTGAACTTCTGTTGTGTTACAGATTTGAACCAGTTTCTGATCACTTATACCAGTTTCTGTATAATTTCTGCCCCTAACCCACAGGACTATGTGCATGAGAAACATTACCTCTGTGCCTAAGTGATGGTAAGACTGGAGCCTTAGACTGTAATTTAAAGCTTTCCAGCAGTAATGCCTCTATATAACAACTGCAGTCAGTGTCACACAATAAACTGCACTTTTTAAGTTTATTAGGAGGGAAAGTGTCCAGTGATTATGTTCAGGGCCTGATGTTTGCAAACAGATGGACGGAAATGTGGAAAGCAGCCAATAGAACACTAAATGCTTTCATCTCCTCTTACTTGAAATTTCACATGTTAAACCCTGCAATATATTTTCAGGCTGAGAATCCAAACACTAATCTTAATCTGTATATCCGCGGGGCCATTAATTAGGGTGGTGGTTGCACAATGATGCTGTCTTCTTCTTTAGTTTTAGCTGGGAGTATGTGTTTGTAATTTCACAAGGGGGGAAAAATCATTAGTTACTTACCATCCCTTGCACTTGCATCCAGACAGCATGAGTTTTAGCCCATAGGAAGCAGGTTGGAAGGAATTTTGTGAGCTCATTGTTAAAACGTCTGCAAATATCATTACATGCTGAAGGGGTGGCAAGGTTAAGTTGTAGTAGAGAAAGGAGTCAAGAAGAGTAAAAAGCTCCCTTACTGCCATATTATCTTCTACCATTCCTCTTGGTTGCTTTACCTGCTGTAATCCCAGCCTTCCAGAAATTACTCTGTTTACATGTACACCAATTAACCAAAAAAACCAAACAAACTAGCACCTTATTCCTATGGCTCTAAGTCATCTACCTACCATATTTACTTGAATTTAGGATGAAGTTTTTCCCCCAATCAGCATGGGGAAAATATTCCTTATTTTTGATCCACATACAAAGTGGGAGGACCAGGTGACAGCTGTAGCTCTGACTCTGGCCCAGGTCGGAGCCAGTCAGAACAACAGCAGCCTCCTGCCCTGACACTCCACTTCCCCTTCTGCACTTCTGCTCCTCTCCCCTGTCCCCACTGTCAGGTGCAGCTTGGCTCTGCCTCAGGCTGGATTCCTTCCTATATTCAGGATCAAAGTAGATTCATGTAAATATGGTAATTTGGCTCTAAGTCATCTAACTAATGGAGAAACTTATGCCAAACATGTTACTCACAACACATGAAAATAGTAACTGATATCTCCAAATGTGTACCAGATAGCACTGTGCAGCTTTCTCCCTTCTCTTCAAAGATAAAAGGAAATATTTGAATACTTTTGCCTGTCATAATACTATGAATGAAACCTTGATAAAATTCAGTTACTGTGCATCAACAAAATAGAACACACTAAGTCAACCATTTGATTACAGATTCACATTTTGGAACCACATTGCTTCAGCAGTTTGTTCCTAAGAAAAATCTTAGTATGTTCAAATGGCATCAAAAGAGCTCCATGTTCCCTCTTGAACATATTTCTCCCACTTTTCTGGCATCTCAACTCTAGGTTGAGCTATGACTACCTTTTCATGTCCCTTCCACAACTAGTCTAGTAAATAAATTTACTGGGAGCTCACAGAAGCAGGTAATTTAACTTAATGCTAAAGAACATCTGAGGAAAATGAATTTTGAAATCATAAATGAACAAACTTCTGTCATAAATGCAATTCTAAGAGTCTTGCTTATCCAGTCATGGAAGAGAAACAAAACATGGTTGGTCCACATGCAATTAGAACCAGCTGGCACAATCTGAATATAAGGTTTCAGATATCAGCTCTTCAAAATGAACTGTCGGAGGACAAATCTTTGATGAAGAACTGCTCACAGGAACAATTTAGCCAATAACAGCAAACAACATAAATTTAAAAATACTGTAGTTCACATATAACTATTGAACAGAAAGATGGGCTGTATTTGTTTAGTAAGTTCAGAGGTGGATTAATAACTTTGAACTCAGCTAATGAGGAGGCTATTGCTTGGCTTTGTGGATTTGCATTTACTAAATAAATAAGTTACTGTGACTTATTGACTCACTATGGTTTTAAGATACATTAGTTGAATGCTACACTCTCTTTTCATACTACAAACTCCTTCTAAAAGTCATATATTTCCTGACTCCTATTTGCTTGCATCCTGTTAGTTTCTCCATTCACCTCACTTCTTAGCACAGGCACTCCTGATTATAAAAGGTTCAATGCAAATAGCAGCAAAAAGATCCAATTCTGAAGTCACAATATTGTTGAAAATCAGGAGAAAGACTACTGAAGTAAAAAAGGTGTTAAAATCAGAATTGGCATCTCCAGCCACAGTTACCAAGATTTACACACTGCAGCTATATCTATATTAACAGAAAGTGTTGATCTTAAGGCCACACCCTAAAACCTCAGGCCCATCATTTATACCACCGACCCCTTACCTCAAGCCTTGGCAGCAGTCCAGCTCAACCCTGGAAGTTTTGCTGATCATCCAGGTAAAGTGTCAACAGGGAAGGGCAGTTTATGTGGCTTGGGCTGATTGAGGGAAAACTTAAGGTTGAACCTAAACAATTATGTAGTCATTAGGGGTGGACAAAGCAGGCCCTATTCAATTCAGATTCAAATTTGACCCGATTCATTGATTCGGATCACTGTCCCTGACTCGATTAAGTCAAATCTAAATCTGAAGATCTGATGCTGATTCAGAGAATCAGCGATTCAGTCAGACACAGCTTTAAATGTTTTTTCTACATACCTTGAGGTACCAGCACAGTTTGTGAACACTGCGATGCTGGATTGGATGGAGCATCCAACAGGAGTACAGGGGTGAAGAGGGGGCCCTCCATGTGCTCGGCGGTGAACCTGGAGTGGACTGGAAGTACTTCTGGTCCACTTCTGGGTCCACCGGGGAGCATGTGAGGGGCCCCTGCACCTCCTTGGATCACTGCTCAGCCACGGGGAGACCCTGGCTGCCCCCCCCAGACCTAGGAGGCACCAGTTGCTGAGCCAGGGAGGTGCAGGGGGGCTTCTGGGTCTGCTGCTGAGCATGCTGGGGAGCCCCCCATGCTTCTGTGGGACACTCCATGCCCCCCAGCATTCATGAGCCGCCTGCATTCCTAGAGGTATGTAGAAAAAACATTTAAAGCTGTGTCTATATCTGAATTGTCAAATCTTTCCTAATCTCTCTGAATCGATTCAGAGGGTTCCGATTAAATTTGGAGAGATTAAAGGGTCCTCTGATTCAATTCGGATTTGGAGATTTGGCCACCAGATCAAGCTAAAGCTCCACCAAATTGAATCAGGGACCAAAGCTTCATACAGCCCTAGTAGTTATAGCCTTGGAAATTCACAGAGGTAACAAATCTTTGATGGGAAACCCTGCAAGATCTTGTCCTGATTTTCTATGACGTGAAAGAAACAAGTTACTAGAACTGAAAGTGAGCTAATGAATTAGATAGATATGCAGAACATGGTCTTGCACTATAGAAATCAGTAGGTTTTGAAACATCATGATAACACAAACAGTATTTTCTCACAGATGAATCCTATAGAATCTAGGGTTTTATTTTGAAGGAAAGTCCTATCTACAGCAAAGAGATTGGTTCTATAAATTTGAAGGTGGTTGTTTTAGTATTCCTGCCACTATTAACAACACGCTTTTATGGTCCAGTCCTTCAAGACCTCTAGGCATAGACATCTCATTTATTCCACTGAAACTTCACCATGCAGAAAGGCTGCAGGATCACACTTTAATGCAGTACCTTTCATATTGAATCCCAAAGACCTTCACAAAATATAGAAATCATTCTGTACCAAACTGCAGCCACCTTTGTGTGAAGGGTGACAGCTGTTGAGACAACCTGAACATCACATATTAGGAGTGGATTAGATAAAATATTTGTGTGAAAAATACTGTATACAGGATAAATAATCACGGTACATTTGTAACCAAGAAATAACAAAATGAAATAATAATTTTAGCAGTATAAACACCGATACTCATTTCTAGAACAATCTATTCTCATTTACTAAGAAAAGAGACTATTTAGGTCAGATTCATTCATGCAACTTGTAAGCAACTAAAATAAGGGGGAAAAAAAGAGAGGAAACAATGCTAGAAAAGAGCACAGAAAATTGGTGCTGCATTTTAGTAATGATCCAAAAAGAGTTTCCCAATATTCCTTACTCTCCATCTTTTAAAACTTTGTTTTTGATGATTTTATATAGTCTTCAAATGTATATGTCTGCACACATATACATTTATATCTATATATCTATATAAATTCAAAAACATAATAATGCATAGCCTTCTCCAGCTTCCACTATAAAAGCTCACAAACAAGCTACAAGGGTTTTTTGTGTGTGCAGTTATGGTCCATCATTATTAAATGTCTCTTGTTGGACGGAAGAGGTGCTTCATCACAAACAGCCATTCATCAGCACTTGCCAAGCCAGCTCACATCTGACCTCTGCAGCAATAATGCTGCATCAAGTAGGCCAACTACCCAGTTTAGCAACAGAGCAGGGAGCACAAGCTGGCTTCAAGATTAAGTGCACTGTTTCAGGTTTCCATTCCCAGGAGCTATGCGAGCTGATGTTGTATTGATTGCGAAAGTTTACCAGTAAGTATCACAAACAACAATAGCCAGGTCAACGATCGGTGATGCCTGAATATGAATTCCCCTGTGGTGTCTGTGCGCTCTGGGCTAAGGCATTGCTATCATGATGTCTGAGTGCAGGTTGAATAAGGTTTACAAGGGAAGAAAGAGTGAGAGCCTGCAGTCTGAAATGACATTTAAGCAAGTTACATGTGGGAACAGAATGAGAGACAATGATGTAATTATATATTCCCTAGTTTCCTACTGCAGCAAAAAACCTGTCATCCCTCAATATTTATATGTTCACCAGACCTTACGTTCACTGTATTTCATATTTTAGGTTCTAAGAACAACATACATACGTAAATATCAGTTAATAGAAACCACAGATAAGACAAAAAACACTTTTGTCCTCCTCCCACCATCTAAAATATGTTTGGGACAGAAAAGAATAGGTATACAAATTATCTGTGGTTTTGTTTCTGAAAATGAAACCTACTCATCCTTGGATGAATGAAACAAAACAAAAATCTTAATCCTGATCCTCTTGATCATTGATGTTGTGGATGCCATGGAACCCACATATGCAAGCCATACCAATGCATTGTTTGGAAAAGCTAAAATCCAGGTCCCTTACCCCTTTTCTATTATAAAATCACATTCACTATTCATACTAAGCATCTATTTAAAAGGTTTTACTGTACTGTATTAACAGTTTTATATTTAATGCTTAACTAAGAGCTCACATTTGAACAGGAAGTTTTAGAGATGTTATTTGATATTACTACCTCTATATTAAAAAGACATTTTAGAATAGTTTTTAGTTAGAGCCCTTAAAATGGGCTCTCTCAATAACTTGCCATGAACTCACATGTCCCAGATATTCCAAGTTAACATAAAATATCTTTGATACAATTTAAGAGGTGAGGAAATGGGACTTAACAATAGTAACCTATACAGAACTTAGCACTTTCTTTATGACGTTGCTGCCTTACCATTAGCCAATCATACCTCACGATACCCTACTGAAGCTGATATATCTTATTACCTTCATTTTTAATGATATCCTGATTAATTATCAGGTCCTAGAAGAAAAAAAAGTCAGACTTAAGAGACTATGTTGAGTAGAAACACCTTCTGTTTCCTCTAAGATTAGTAGGCATGCACATTTCCCCCTAGTATTACTATAGATTATATTTATATATATGCATCTAAGGTACAGATGATACTTTCCAAGCATTCAATTAAATCAGCTGTGCATAGTAATTTTCTTTCTATGGTGCCACATATCCAAACGTACAGGCTAGGGACAGACATTACACATAAATCAGTTTAAGCGTTCAGAAACTGGTTTAAACCTGTAACAGAACAGATGTTCAGTGAACCTAAACCAGTTTGAAAATGGCCGAAACCTGTTTGAAATAAGCCTGATTGAATGTAGTTATCAGACTTAGCTGATTTGGCTCAAACCAGTATTTACAATGTCTGTCCGAGACCACTTGCTGGTTTGAGTTAAACCAGACTCCCCCAGCATCTGAGCATGGTCTCTGGGCTGGGTGGGGACCTCTGATCCAGAGCAGAGCTGGCCCCTCCCCTCTGCTCCCTGACTGGAGCTCAGCAGAGACTGCAGGCATCTGCCTGGCTTCCCCCTGGTCCCCCTGCACTCCCTGCTATGCCTTACACAGGCACCTCTCAGTATTAACTAGCAAACCACATGCTGGCTATGGTCCGTGCTGTAGCAGATGGGACAAAGGCAGACTCAGCAGGTAGCTGGTAATGTCCCTCTGTTGTCTTCTTAATGGGCTGATAAACACTGAGCTAGGGGTGATAAACACTTTGTTGTCAATTCCCTCCTGGACTGGTCAGAAAGGGGTGAGGGACCCCTCCCTAATCAGAGCATCCTGTCAGCGCCTGTTCACCCCACCTCAGCTCAGTACTATGGAAAGGAAGGGAAGGCTGCTCTAGTACCCTTTGGCTTCTAACTTGAATCACTGCAGGCATGTGCCTGCATTTCTGGGATGTCTGTACAGTTAAAACTTATTCAGTGTGGTAGGGACACTACCACAGGAAGTAACTTACCTATGGTGCGGGACCAATGAGAGGAGTGGCCAACACTGAGCACTGCAGCAGACTGGGGCAGACTTCTGGTGCTGGCTTGGACACGCTTTCTAAATGCATGCCGGCAATGATTTGGCACCCAGCCCATGTAGGCTGGTTCAAAAGCAACCTGGAGCAATATCCAGGTGGGACTGGAAGAGCAGTCTCCAAGGGAATGTGAGCAACACAGTGAGGGGGCTTGCCCCAGCAGGTGCAATTGGTGGAAGCCAGGTGCTGAGAGGCTTCCCACCATATCTGGCTTGGAGGCACCAGGAAAATCACCGTTGTGGCAGGCATGGATCCCTGACATCACAGCCCAGAGCTGGAGTAATAGCGAACCTGAAAGGCAAGAGATTTAAAGCAAAGTGAATTTGTGAGTACATGTGTGGGGGCACTGAGTCTAAAGGTGCAGCCTTACCCTAATATTGCATAGAAGGTAATGGAATGGACAATAATACCTTGAGACAAGGAAAAGACTGTGTATAGAGACCTAAAGTCTGTGTATAGATGAATAGATGATTTGTATTGAGTCTGGGCATGGACAGAGGCACTAAGTCCAAGTTGACTAGACCTTAATACCAGCTGGTTGGCGTTAGGTGGGCTGTAGGGGAGGCAGAGCCCCAGGGTTGAAGACACTATATGGAAAACAACAAGGCAACGAGGGAGCTAGGAGTAAGATATTCCTCCTCTTCAACTATTAATTCCAGAAAAGACGTGGCAGGAAGGAACCCTCAGGCACCTTGAGGGGCTATGCAGTGTGTCAAGCTGTCATCTTGGAAGGCAGCAGTAGCGGAGTCGGACTGAAAAGCCAAGGCGCTCATCTAGAGAGTGACACAGTAAATTACATTCAGCCTAGCCAGGTTAGACTAACCTGCAAAGATTGAATCAATTCAGGCTCTGGCTTTTTGAATGTCTGTCACTAACCACAATGACTACAGCCAAATGGATATGAAAATTAAAAATGTCTCCTTTGAAAATGGTGAAAGACTTGAATTATTTTAAATTACCAATACAATGGGTGCATATACACATGTGCTTTAATGAGCATTATTAGACTGTTTTAAATGTGCATTAACGCATCACTAAAAAAACTGCTATTTAGTTAATGCACATGCAAATAGGCTAATGCTCATTAAGCATCACTTAAAAACTGCTCTTTAGTTAATGTGCGTTAAGACAGGTTACTAAGCATTTGTTTAGTACCTCACAATGAAGGGCACTTTTACATACACTCTGGGGGCAGGGGTGGGGGATGGCGCTTTAATTAGAGCAGCTCTGAGAGTTGCTCTAATTAAAGAGCTGCTGCATCTCTTGTATCAGCATCCCCACACTTAAAAATGGGGGTGGGAGCATTTGAACTAAAGCTCATTCAATGAGCTTTAGCTCAAGTGTCCCTGCTGCCATTTTTATGTATGGGGATGGTGATACCTGATGCAGGAGGCTGCTGGAGCGCAACAATTGCCACACTCCAGTAGACTCAATTAATCAAGTCTGCTCCAATGTCCTGGAATTCCAGCATGTCAGAGCAGCCTCAGCACTCATGTATAGGCACCTGGAGGTATTAGATTTAATGCACATTAACTAAAGCACATTAATGTATGTGTAGACATGTTAGTAATTCCTAAAGTGAATATTTTGCACATCTACTCACTTTTCCATATATTTATAAAAACTCATGAAAAAATAAATTGTTAAATCTGATGCAGCTCATAAAGTATTAACAAATAATAATACCTAGAAACTGATTAGGTACAAGAACTCAAGCATAGTTGGACTCTCTCATGCTAATCTCTGAGATGGAGAAACATTCCTACAGTCCCAAAACAATTCAGATCAGATTATTCCTACTCTGAATGAAGGTGGAATGCTGCCTTCTGTGAATATATGCATTTCCTTTTAAAATTTAGATGGCATGTTACAATTTTTAATTCCATCAACATGATGGGAATTTAATAAGGTACCATACAAAAAGGAAAATGGGCTTTAATTGTAGTGCTTAAAGTTAAGCACATGCGTAAGTAATTGGGTGAATGGAGGGCCTAAATAACTGCATCAACATAAATTAAATTTGATAGCTAGGCAAACCTAGTCCAAATATAGTGATAGAGATGGAATTATGGAATGTTTTCAATTCTGCATGAAACAGATACAGTCATCATCCATTGTGTAACCACAAGAAGAAGAAATGAAGCCAAATCATAGGGACAAGACTATTTTACAAGCAGAACAAAGAATAAGTTGAAAAAGATTTTAATTCAAGGGAAACAAATGCCACTTATCAAGTTACAGCTCAGATTAGTGCATATTAGCCTGCTGACACTTTTATTAGCCATCAGAGAGATAATATTAATGTCATTTAAAATCTGTCTGATTACTTTAAAATTCACTGTATTTGATACAACCTCATTCATTATTTCATTTTTACCTCATTTGGAGCAGAGTTCATAAACAGTTTTGTGCAGCTCCCCTCAACATTTTTGAGCTTTGTGATTATAAAACAAAAATTCACATTAAAGCATGAAGCATCTTAAAGGTGTTTTTGTTTTAATCCATACAGGCAATTCCATTAATATAAGATATTTTTCAGGCAAATCCACAGTATAGCACAGGCACATCTTGCCTCTCTTCGGATAATATGAGGATTTGGTTGCAAATTGGTGAAATTATATTATTGTGCATATTTTACATTTGGGACCAGTGGAGGTCTTACTGTTTTCATGAAAGAGCATTTATCCATTTTATAGAAGTATTTAGCCAAAACAATGTATCTACTATCTTCTGTCCCTCTCTATGCAGAAATTGTTGCCTAAATACAATAATAAGATAAAACAAAGAGAAAATGCAAAGAACTTTCAGTAACCTTTAGGCAATTTAGACAGCAAGGCAATGCAATTGGTCCAATACCCAATCCATCTTGGCTTGCGTTCATACCCTTTCAATTAACTGAAAGCAGTTAGGAAGTAAGTCTTCCCAAAACGAGAAGATCATTTATCAATGCTATTGATAGAAATGTTTAGTAAGCAGATTACAACCCACAGATCTCTGTTAATATACCATATAACACGTCTAGTTATTCATAATGAAAATCCTGCAACTAGAGGTGATAATATAGTACCGTGGGAAAAACTTGCAGGTAGATTTTTTTAAACTACTCTGTGCATGTACCTTTCTTCAAAATGTCCTGTCAAAAGAGTGCTGCAGCATTCCCTTCTATCGTTAGCAGAGATGGGTGGTAGCCCATTTGAAACTTGGCATGGACTCTCCAAATATTTGGGGAAGTTTGAATATAGATTTTTGAATGGGCCAGTGTCTAGTTAGGATGGCATATTAACTGATATGGCAATATGCAGTAAAACAGAATAGTTTAAAGAAGGATTGCTTTTTTTTTTTTTACCTTGTCTGTTTCCTTTTCATTGCAATATTAATTGTAATCCCTGACAAAAGAAATTACAAGGAAAATTAAAAAGCCCTGCTGTGGTTACTAACAAACTATGGCATGGCTGGCACCCCTAGAACCAAGGTAGCAATTGGTTCTGGACTAGACACAACGTAAATACTATCTAGATCTCAACAGGATGTTTGCTGTTTAAACCATTTGGCTGTTTTGGCATGAATAAAGTGTCTTTGTCATATTTCGTTTATCATGTTATGTCTGTGTTAATATTTTCTAATCATAGTGACCTCATCCTGCCAGAATGTACAGGCCCCTAATCCTTGTTGTAATGTTTTCTCATTAGCTGCTCAGCATTGGCCACACTAGTTGTAGCAACCAAGCACTACCTCAGGCACCACTGGAATTAATTACTAGAAGAAACACTGCTGTTTTGAATTGTCATCTTGAATTTATCACTTGCCACTTAATGTAACTCATCTGACCTAATACCTCCTCTGTGTCACCAGGGGCTTTGGCACCAGTTCTGCCAGGGTAATAGCAAGGGTGTTTTGTATACCTAATGTGTCTGTATAGCTGAGCACACATCTGCTTGAGGCCTGGATAAAATCCTACCCTGGAGGCAAAGCATGCTAACAATGCCCCAAGCAAATTGCAGATTACCCATACGTCACATTACATCTGAAGCTAAGAATGATTCAAAGATAGACCCAATACAGCTAATTTTTACTGTTTGGAGATGATAATCTTTCATTTCATTGGATGTAACAGCACCAGTTATTTGTTCCACTCCCATTACATTTTTTTTAAAATAATGAAACCAGCTATTAATGTATGGATGAATAAGTGGCACTAGGGGGCCTTGTAGAGAGTTATGCCTGTGGCATTTTCTTATAAATGGTAAAGAAATTGCTCATTAAATTACCCTCACAACAAAATACATTTCTGTTATAATTCTAATATAATCTACACATGAAGTGTAAACTGCTTTTAAACCAGTATGTTTGGAGATGTTTTGCATTTTTCTTGAGCAGGCAGATCTTGCATATTAATTATATTACATTTAATTATATTACATATATAAAACAACCTGATTATCATATATATAATACATATATAATGTATACCTATAATAACAAATATATAATAAAATATTGTCACATATATATGTGATAATTCAAATTTTATTTTGCTTAAAGGAAAAACATTAGGCAGTATGGCATGTATATTTTGCTGAGACATGATCCCGCATATACAAAAACCAAGTTTTACCTGTAAAAATTTTATTAATGGAAATTGACATATTTCACATTTTTCTGACCCATGGGGGACAGCTTGAATTCCAATATTGCTATTGAAAGTTTAGTATTTGCAGGTTCTATTGAAGTGATTAATTACCTGATGCAATTATAGTAGTGACAAAAAATGGGCATAAGTCCTTAGGCCAAAATATATAGATAAAAAGGATAAACATAACCACTTTTTAGTAGCATTTTGGTAATGACAATTTTCAAAACATTTCCTAGACAAAAACATTTCCTTTTGCTACTTCACTGTATATTCAGCACAGTAAACTCAGAGAAATGTATAATGCAATATAAACATTAATAGTTTTACAATTGTGTTTTAGAAAGACTATTTATAGAGAAAATACAAAATGCCTCCCAAAAGTATACTTAGACATAAGCCACCATAATCTTCCTGCTCATGCAGCAGGAAATCTAATACACTAGCTCAATAAACCTGTAGGAAACAAAGGTTTTATGTAGCATTAAGAGTCACAATATTAAAATACCACGTATTACATTCAACTACTCTTACAACACTGTTTAAGAACCAAGAAAATTTAGTACCAGTTTTGAGAAGGATTTCATCATAATATGCAGACTAACAGATACTAAAATATTTCAAGTCTGGCCAATGTGATACTGCTTGGGTCAGCTGCAAACTATTTGGAATATCATCAGAAAATTCTGCTCCAGAATGGTCCAAAAGGGTATCCTCAACAGTGGTGTTATAACAATATAAATCATGATTGGTTGATTCTCTGACATTATTTCAAAACATTTCACCTTACAGTTATTCATCAAAGAAATACAAGAAGCATTATCATGTCTGCCAAAATTCATATCTGATTTAACTATAAAATTGGAGATATTGGCATATCTGTATAATACAGGAAGGTGTAGTATGAATGTTATATCAACCTGATTTAAGATGGAGTCATGTGGATGATCTCAGACAAGTATTGATAAAGTTCTTGTACTACCCTAACACCTTCTATATACTGGCCACAAGTTCTGTAGAAAAAAACATTTTAGAAAGTTGTAAAATACATATATTGGGACTATTACCAAAAGTCTTCACCTGAAGAACCAGATGTCTTGGCTGGTAGTTACTATAAGCCCAGCTCTACAAGGATACCATAAAATTATTTAAAATACCATTTCTATACCTATAAATGTCACAATTTACAGTCCAATATCTTGGGCAGTCTTGCGACTCAGAGTGCTAAATGGAGTCTGGAAATACTGCATTCTCAATTTAATACCTGCATAACTGCACATTTCTTTCAAAAGTTTATCTAAGTCTATCCCAACAATGCATTTGGTCAGTCCAATAAAAGATGTCACCCACAAAAAATCCTTGCTTCTCTCATATTTCCTGGACCATTACAGCTGCAGCACTTTAACACCATTCTCAGTGTACTAAGTTTCCATTTCTAGCTTTGTTGGGATGCAAGACCTCAAACATCTAAATAATGCATTTGTTCCATATATTGTAGTTTTGTTTACCTACATACATACACACATTAATTCATCTGAAATAGAGCCTTTTCTGGCTTGAAAGAAAATAACTCCCAGAGAAATAGTTTTAAACAGGAAATGAAAAATACTGCACTCAGTTGAAACTATGAGTGAATTTCAGCTAGGCATAATGTCAGTGATTCACATTGATCATGACACTTGGTTTTTCACTGACCAGCACATAATTCAATGAATGTTGTGAACTTTAGAGGTATATCTGTTTTACACTGTAAATCATGTTTTGTGCTGTACCTACATGTCTGAAAACTGATCTTAATTGTGAATCTGTGTAACCAGTGAATTTATTTTATTTTTTCATTAAAAATCCTGATCTTAATCTGAAAAAAAATACTGGCTGGCATATGAAAGTTCTTCACAATTGGAAAATGTATCTAAAGGCAAATTCTGTATGTTCATTATTGGGAGACTGAGTTTATGTAACCAATTGTCATGCAAGCATAGTTGTAAGTAATAATGTGGCCTTTAATGACGGAATGATGGACCTGCCAAACACTAGCTCCTGCCATACACTGCTTGTATTTCCCTGCTGGAGAGCACAAAGATGCCCATCTGGGAGTTATTAACATATCCTCGTCAATTCAGAACCGACTTTAACATAATCCATATTTGTTGGAGAAAGTCCAACATCAGCTAGAGAACAGCAGTCACGTGATTCAATGACACATTTCAAGCAGCACACATAAAGCATGCTTGGGCAGCTAAGCAATTCAGAAATGCAAATAGCAAAAGCAGTCTTCTGACTAGATAAAAAGGACAAATCCCTTTTGGCAAGACATCTTATATACTCAATGCTGAATGAAAAACAGTAGCTATATGTCCCTTTCCTATCCCTAAGTTTGGGGTTGTTTTTTTTCTTACAAGCAAGCTGCTACACAATCTTAAAGTGAACCCAGGACATTTCTTGCAGTCAGGCAACATTCTCTTGTCTGAGACTGGTGGGTGAGAATACAAACTTACACAAATCATCAGTCATATTCTTGTTTATATTACATGTGCTGCCACTTTTTTTTTAAACTGACTTGAATTCAGTATCCAATTCAATCCTTCAGAATAGTTTTTTTTAGAAGTTAATACTTTTTAAAAAAATTACAGTTTTATGTTCACTCAAATTGTGGGCAAAGGACAGTATAGAGGATATGACTATTAAGTATATTCATGGCTGTGAACCCACCTTCCAGTTGAGATAAAGAATTTGTAAACTTCTCTGCCTATAAAATGATTATATGCATTGGTTCCTAACCAAATGTGCTTTGTGTTCATATACTATTGCTAGCATTATCTATAGACTGCCAACAATCTACAGAGAATTTTACAAAGCTCATTGAAAGTAAGATTCACTATAATGAAGCAACTACAAAGTAGCTCAGATAGACACAACTCAGGACAGCCGTTCAAATAAAGTGTAGGAGAGGTTTTTGGTTAGACAACACATTTTTAATGAAAGCAAGAATTAAGGAGGAATTTGATAGAGGAAAGAAGGGAAATGTTTTTATTTTAGAGTACAGAGCTTATGATTAAAAGCATAAAGTAACTTGGAGAAAAATCTGGATGTTTAAAGGAAACAAGAGGAGACAGAGATAATGAATGACATCAAGAATATAAGCAAGACAGTCTTGTTTATGCTAGTATAGCATGAAAACAAAGGGAAGGGACAGCTGCAGTTGGATGGCAAAAATATTTAAAGTAAAAATACATATTTCTTATTTTTCCTATTACAAATATTCTACCTCTGGAACTCATTGCTACATGATATCATTGAGACCAATAGTTTATTTATTTTAATTTATATGTATAATGAGATCATCTATAGTTATTTTAGCTGGAATAATTGTTAGAAGGGGTATAAACCGGCACATCTCAGAGCCTAAGCTAACTACTAGCTGACAAGGATTTGAAATAAACTTCCCATAGTGCATAATTAAGGAAAACCTGCCCATAGGAAGTTTTTTTACACTTTCCTCCAAAGCATCTGTTGCCGGCCACTCTCAAAGACAGCATATTCTACTTGGACAGTTCTTATGTTGCCAGGGAAGAAACTGCCAGATGTCCCTTCTGGAATTATATCCCACTTCTTTCATTTCCAATAGAGATTTGCCTTCCTGTAAAACAAACAACCCCCCCCCCCAAGGGTGCCATGGAGAAGGGAAAGCATTCTAGATCCTAAATGCTATTCATCCATGGAGATGTGCATCTCTGCACTGCCTGCAGACAAGACTTTTGAATGACTCCCTTGACTTTCCCTGGGGAAAGAGTCTCTATCTTGCTCTCAAATCCAAGTATGGTTCTGGGACCTGAAGAGGAGAAGAGGTAAAAGTTCTCTAAAACCCTACTCTTGTTTCACAAGCTGTGAAAAAAAGTCATTTGTACACTAGCCTTGTAGAAGATCATGGCCTATGTGGATCAATTTACTACCTTGGCCTGTAGATGTCACCTGTGATACCAGATAAGCAACCAGTGTTCTAATTCAGCTCACATTGATTGAGATCCAGGGCAAAATTCTCATCAGCTTCACTGGGAGCCAAATTGATCTCATTCTTTTATTGGACAAGACAATGTAATTAGTTAATTGCATATAAGTATTAGTTTCTAATTCTTTTGCCATATTGTTATTAAAAATATCTGGAATAAATTTTCAGTAATTGTAAGATAGCATAGCATACTAAAGCTAGCAGAGCTATGCTGATTTGCACAGACTAAAGATATGTAACTACATTTTTTTTATTTTATAAATTACATTTCTATATTTAAACAGAAAGCAAAGTCCAGATGTCTTACAGGTACAAACTCTTTATATGCAAAATATACCAAATAACCAAAGAATACATCCTGTCTGATTCTTCCATGGACCTCACAAAAAATTGACAGAAACTGTTATCCCCTAAGAAGCTTATCATACATCCCCTGAAGTTATGAGTTTTATCACTGGCTTCTACTGAACCTCAACCTGCTAAGAAATAAAAGATACCATTTATGGGAACTGAATTCTTTGTTGCTTTTTCATATAGAAATCAAAGCAGAGAGTGCTATTCAACACAAGAAATGAAAAAAACCTGAATGCATACTCTCAGTGAACATGATAAAAGCTATAACTGCTCAAGGAATAAGTCATCTGTACAAATTAGTCATGAAAGAAATTTTTTTTTACGGCAGCATGGGATTGAAAATTTTATCTTGTACAGGTTTTCTTACATTTATTTTTAGTATGATATACACCCAGATGAAAAAGGAATTGATTCTTGTTACAATGCATATATTTTCCTTATATAATACAATGAGTAAGACTAACAAGGGTAAAGAGACTCCACACTTAAAAACGTGCTGAATGATTGCTGAAAAAGAAATAACTTGGAAAAGGTTCCAAACACAGACAGTTGTGAACTGAAAGGTTTCTGAAATTTGGCCTCTTTTGTAAAAGCCTGTATAGGTATGTTCTTATCCTCATTCCATTCACTGTAAAATCCCTGTAACTTCAAAAGACAGCAAATAGCATGAGAGTGACAGCACTCATGTAGGGATAAGCCAGGCACTTTGATGTACAGTATTCTAGGATGTCAACAGCTAAAAACTAAGCCCTTTTTAACTCTTAACTCAATGCAATGCAATCGTTACTAACTTCAGTTTCTGACTGGTTAAAAAAAATCTTTTTTTCTTCCTTTTTCATGTAGTTTTACTTGATTTTGTGATTTTTGATGTTCAAACTAATATTGTTTATGACCTTTAAAGACCTTAAGGGAGATACTGTTTTTCCCATCACTGAGTCGCTATGGATAGATTCCAACATGTCTGAGAGCTACAAAAGAATAGTGTAAACAACAGCTTCCCATTAAAGTTTAGTTTAACATTAGGACTGCTGTCCAAAGATCATACTTAAAGATAACTGAAGTGTTACTATATTCCTTTGTGTAGCTCAGTCATGACCCTAATTAATGTGTCTAGGTTAGACATGTATTTCTTCAAGTAATGGGTGGTTTTGTTTGGACAATTAGGCAGAGCTGACAAGGAAATTTTCCATCAAACTGGGTCATAAAAAGTACATTATTCAGCATTATTATGAGTAAAGGAGTATTTATTACCTGGCCTTTACAATACACCATTATCAATCATTACCTGCCATTAAGGTATGTTAACATGAGATCAAAGAGACAAAGCTAAGTTAAACAAACAGGGATGCACAGAAGGCTCTTCAGAACTGCTCATTTAAATTGGAGCAAGTATAGTTGAATCCATTGGTTGGTTTGACTTCCTTTCAACTAAAAATGCAAATCAGCTAATTATTGCAATCTCAAAACATTCCTAATCTTTTTATACAGGTCACAAGATATATTAGTTTTCAGGAAAATTGGCTTAGAAAAATAACCACAGAAAGCAAGGAAAAAGAACAGTGTCAAGTCCACAGGCTTTATGCTGCTAATACAGGTTCATTGCTTTATCAGTTCTCAACAAAAACCTCATCTACTAACTCATTAAAAAACTCCCTGGAATGGTTCAGAACAAAAACAAAAGAAGCCAAATATTTTTGCTCAAGTGATAAATGCTGGGAACCCACCAGTTTTAGCAAGCATTCTTGGTTCAGGTGATCTTATATTATCATCACAATCTATTTGCATTTGAGAAGTATCTAAGAGCCTTGAATCATGGACTCTGATCCCATCACTCTCTAGACATTGTACAAAACCATCTTATTGCTACTCAAAATACAGACAGTGCTCTGTCACCTTCTTTTGCTACACCAAACAATTAAAAAGGTGTGTCACAATGTATCAGATTCTTCCTGACTTACATTCCATATAAACCTGTTGTAATGACTGTATCTTAAATATGAGCAGCTGTATCAGTAAGGTGACATGAAGTACAAGTCAAAATTTGGCCCAAAGTTCAGAACCCCAACCTGGTTAAAAAAGCCCAATGAAGAGTAAGGGATGATACTGAACAAATTGCCGCTTTAGCTGTAACCTGCTCTTCTTCCACACTCCCCTCCCAGAAATATACTTGAGAGATTAGTGAAATGAGGTAGAGAAAATTAGAATGTACCCACATTTCTGCATAAACCTGAATTACACTACTAGAAATTCAAAACTGTTTCAATAATGTATTTTTCACTATTTTTTATTTTCACCTATTTCTGTCAAGCTGGAAACAGTGCAAAATATGGTCAAATACAATTTTTTGTGGTACTTAACCAAATTAGCCAATAATGGGTTTAAATGAGAAGAAAACCTGGTTGTTCCTGTTTTTACACATCTGTTGCACATCTAAATGCTTATTACAGTACAAAAATATACTTTTTTCATTTTTAGAGAAGTGTGGCTTAACATCTAAAAGTTCATACAGAGTTTGGAATATAGCTTCTTTTAATTTAATACACTTGCATCTACAGTTCTGAAGCTTATGAGAGGTTTACTGTAGCTTGAAGAGCATCCTAGACTAGAACACTGACGTTAATGGTTAAAGGTCACTTTCTAGAAGTAAAAACTCTCCATGGACTGACACCTTGTAGTTGTGGGGATGCTTGTGAGTGCCAAAGACCCTTGGAGCTATGTCACTCTGAGTCACACACCTGGCAGGGTCACCCACATGGCACACGGGCTGGAGGGGATGTTCCAGACAAACCACAGTCCAACCTCAAGATCTTAGTGGTGGATCAGGTGGAAGATGTCAGAATCTCAAAGGCTGTGAAGATGAAAGAAGGCTGTAGCAAGATGGAGGTCTCCTGTCATTTAGGGGTCTCCCTTGCCACTGGGCTCAGATCTTTACCTTGTCCAGATCATGTGCTTGCTATTTTCATACACCAGCTTCCTTACATTAAACAAAGTCACACACCGGTTTCTACCATGGGAAACAACATGATCTCCTGTACCAACCCCCAAAAGCCCTGTGGTGATGGATACAGGACTAGCGAATCCAGCAATCTCTAGCCACAAATCTACATGCAGGTGTTGGTAGTTTGATGGTCATCTTGCATCTGGGTTGAGACAGGGGTGCAATTTGGCAGCTTGTACCATAACTAAGCATCCCTATTCAAAATACCCTCTGTTTTGCATGGGAAAGGGGGTAGAAAAGGTGTTCTAAACCTAGGATGCCTTATCCTGGTTGGATAACTGTGTTCAACAGGATCATTCTTTCTGCAGTTGAAAACATAAGATGACAATAATTTTCACAACATGGAACATTCAAACCTCAGTGGATAACCAAGACAAGGAAAAACCAGAAAGAAGAACTGCCATTGTCCCCAGGGAACTAGTGAGATACAGCATCAAGATGGCAGTTCTAAGTGAGACAAGATGACTGGATGACAGTCAGCTGCAAAAAGAGGGTGGAGGCTTCACCTTCTTCTGGAAGGGGAACCTAGTCCAGGACATATGCATCCACCAGAATGTATCTGTCAAGAACCAGCTAGTCAGTCAATTTATGGAGCAACTTCAGGGCATTAATGAATGTCTCACAATTCTTTGTCTTAAGCTTAGCAACAAGCAGTACAGCACTGTTATCAGCATGCATGGCCCAATGCTTAATGCTAACAATGATGTCAAAGAACAGCTCTATTTCAACTTTGACAATATTCTGAGTAATACTCACAAGGAGGACAAGATCATTCTCCTTGGTGACTTCAATGCCAGAGTCAAACATGACCTGGAACTCTGGAGTGGCACCATTGGGAAGGAAGGAGTAGGGAAAGTCAACTCCAACAGCATTCTTCTCCTGAGCAAATGCACAGAGCGTGGTCTTGTCACATGAACACCATCTTCAGACAAACAGTGACAAATGTAAGAACACATGGAGACACCATTGCTCTAAGCACTGGCACTTCCTTGTCTATGTTACTGTTAGAGTCTGTGATCAAATGGATGTCTGTATCATGCAAACTATGCGAAGAACTGATGGCTGCTGGGCAGATCACTTTCTTGTCAGATCCATTATGAACATGTGGCTTGCTCTAAAACACAGAAAACAGTCAAAAGCAATGCAAAGGACTCTCAATACCAAATCTTTTCAAGACCCGAAGGGCTGTAAGGATCCACAACAGTGTCTTCATGGAAAACTTTCTGTCCTGTCCATAAATGAAAGCAACATTGAGGAACACTGGAAGGGGTTTAAAACTGCCATTCATATGGCCTTTGCTAAATCCATTGCCTATATTACCCATTGATACCAGGACTGGGTTGATGGGAGTGACACTGAAATCCAAACCCTCCTGAACCAGAAGAGAAGGGCTTATTCTGAATAGCAATGTTGCACCTCATCTCAGCAGAAGAAGGAGATATATCAGCTCCTGAGAGCCAAAGCTCAAAGGACAATCTGGAAAATCAAAAAAGAGTGTTGGCAAGATAAAGCCAAAGAGATCCAGCTCTATGATGACAAACATGACATACACAGCTTTCTCCTGACAATGAAAGCCATCTATACCCCAACTTCCCACAGTCCTACTTTCCTGCAATCACAGGATGGCTCAGAGCTCCTCAAAGACAATTTCTCTATCCAAGCCAGATAGAAAGAGCACTTTAAGGCACTCTTGAACCATGAGTTAACTGTGGAAGGTACTGGCCAGTTTTGGATGTCTGGAAAAGTACATCAAGGTCCTGAGGCTTCTTCATGAAGTGATGACTGTGACCATCCTGTGTAATGGATTGGAGACAGATCTGATTATCATCTGAACTGGAGTTAACCATGGATGTGTTATCACCCCAACTCTGTTCTCCATTTTTTGACAGTCATCTTGGTTCTCATTAAGTACCACCTTCCTTCTGGAATTGACATAGAATACCAAATGGATAGAGGATTCTTCAATATGGGACATTTTCAGTGAAAGACAAAAGTTCTCAAAACAATGACCCTTGGCCTTCAATATGCCGACAAGTGTGCAATCCTTGTGCACAGTGAGGAAAACCTCCAGACCAACTAGATCTTTTCAGAGAAGTCTACCAAACTTTGGTCCTCTCTCTCAACATCATGAAGACCAAAGTGCTCTATCAGCTTGCCCCAGGCCATAAATGTTGTCCCTCTCCCCAAATTACAATCAAGAGAAAGACCCTGGTGGTAGCCAAGCACTTTCCCAACCTCAGTAGCCACCTCTCTCAGAGAATAAAGACTGAGGAGGAGATCCAGCACAAGATCTGGTGTGAAAGTGCCTCCTTAAGGATATTACTTTGGTGCATCTTTATTCATCATGATCTCCAGAAAGATGCCAAGATCCAAGTCTACAATGCAGTCATCACCCCCACCCTCCTCTACGGATGTGGAATGTGCGTGGACTACAGTCATCATATCAAGAGCCTGGAAACATATAATCAACAATGACTCCAGAAAATCCTACACACCAAGTGGTAAGATTGCCACACAAAGACAAGCACACTTGCTGAAGCTAATGTTTCCAGCCTCCAGTTGGTGATCCTTTAGCACCAACTACGCTGGACTGGACATTGTATGCAGATGTTCAATTCCTGACTCCCAAAGCAAGAGTTCTACTCCCAGATTAGTAATGGCCTGAGATCTCATGGTGGCCACAGGAAATGCTACAAGATCACATTGAAGGCACACCTCAAGAAAATGGATGCTGACATAAAGAGCTGGGAGAAGCTGGCTGCAGACCGACTCCAATGGTGCCGCAATATCAACAAAGCAGCGGCCCTTTTTGGAAGTAAAGCGTCTTGCCCTTGAAGCAGAAAAGATAGAGTGGTGGAAGGAAAAGGAGAGAAATCCTACAGCTTACTCTCCCCTGCAGAAAGATCTGCAACATTTGCAGATGGGTCTGTGGCTCAAGGATTGGCCCCTTAGGTCACCTCAAGACTCAATGAGCCATGGTAGAGATCATCCTTGAACTGAAGGATTGCTGCTGATGACCTCCTCTCAACTGGTGATGACCTCCTCTCAAAAGGATATTTCCATCGAGGGAAAGAGAAAAGAAGGAACATGTAAAGATTTACATGAAAGAGAAAGCACTGCTTCATTATTGCTGCATTTCTTTTCAGTAAAAGAAAGTGTTTATCAGGTGTTGGTGACTTCAGAAGCAGCAGACATACACAGAAGACCCACTATGGACAGAATTCATACTCTATTCATGATTCCAATCAATTTATTTACAAAATGACACCAGATTTCTATCAAGCAGATGTAGAAAGAAATACTAATGATCTACAAACTGAAACACTCAAATGATACCAGTAGTATACATGCATATGCTGTACTTTACAATCTAAGAATAATACAGACTATAAACCATTATGATGTATAGTACATAAATATTTCCACTCAAGTCATTCACCCACAATTGAAGTGTGGTTACTGAAATAGCCATTGCAAATGGTAAACAGCAGTTTTATAGTCCAAGTTCAGTACTGTGGACTACAATAGCCATTTGACAATATGCAGTGAACACTATACAAAACAGTTGACAGAAATGAGTTAGAACATAACATAAAATTGAATCTTCAGGAAGAATTTAGGTAGGCAGAACATAATTATTCTAGGAATATCTAAAATCCATTTTTTTCAGAACACTGGGGTTAAGACTCCTTTTGTGAAGCAAGTCAGGGAATCATTAATAACTTCAAGTGGTCAAGACCTCTGTATTATATCATCTGATAGACAGATTAGATGGTACTGCCATGTATTGCAGCCTACTTCATTCAAAAGATTTAAAGCTGTATTATAAATATGCACTACTCAAAATACTGTGAAGCCATTTTGATTTATTAAAAATATTTGATAACTATCTTCATGTTTTCTCTAATACTAAACAAAGCTGGCAGGTTTTTTTCATCATGCTCTTCTACAGTGAAGGAAATAATGTCTTTTTCCAAGGTCACTGAGGTTGTTATAGGTATTTTTCCCTCTAAATATTTCTCTACATATTTGGTTAAACTTCTCTTTGGACAAACCTTTTTAAAAGAACAAAAGCTCATAAATGTTTCCAGGTACCCCAGGTCACAAAAGTAAAAAATAACCCTCCCACCCACACCAACTTGATCGAACAGGTTAATCAACCAAATACAAAAAAACCAACCAACCAACCAAACAACGAATAGAAGAATATTCTGTATGTTGGCACTGGATTTGGACCCAGCCCCTATACCTTTGTTCCAGGTAAGATCAACCCTCAGACTGCCCACAATACCTGCCAGTTGATAATAGGCAAGTTTATTGATAAAGAGTGATAACAAAAAAACAACAATACAAACAATCAAACAATTCTATATCTACCAATCCTAGGGTTGTCATCAGAGTCAAAGTACCTCCGGTCAGGATGCAGGCTCCACTCTGAGACCCTCGCAGTCTGGGGGCGGAATGCCAAGACCCACAGCCCCCCTCCAGTGGGGTGCATGAGATGGGCTGCTGGTATGCCCTCGGTCCATGGTGGTCTTGGAAAACCTTCCCGGGGAACAGGGATGGGGACCCCTCTCAGGGAGTGAAACAGGGAGGGACCCTTTGTTAATCTCAAGTCTGTGCTTTTGTATTCTCCTTCTCACTTGATGACTCCTGATGGCTCTTCATCCATGGCTACCTCTCGTTGGATGTCTCTCTGTGGTCACATGTCCATGTAGCCTTCCAGGACTTCTCCTAATTTGGTCTGTTCCTCCAAAACCAGGACTCATCCCCCCTACTTGTAGCTAGTGTCACTTATTTCATGTCATGGGACAGTATGGTACATACATCCTCAGTTCCCAGGCTTTGTGTCCTTGTTGTATTAGGCAACCTGTCTGCCTTGAAGTATGTGATCTCATGTTATGGCATGCCCTCTTCAATTCTCAGGCTGTGTCCATCCTTTGGCCTTGTTGTGCTAGACAGCCCATCTGTTTTCAGGGCCATGAGAAGCTGTGTGCATCTCCCAAGCTCTTTAGAAATCCATTTAACCCCTGCTGCCTATCTTGACCCCTTATAATGCATATATCTATACCTATAAGCCAAAACAGGCCTTTAAATACCATTTTAGCCAATACTATGTAGTGTTTTGAGAGACAAAAGGGAGAAGGACCAATGCTTTCTTGAAATGCACAAGAGCTCCATTTCTGCTATTGATTTTACATAGGTTTATATACTATGGTTATGGGCTGCACTATAAAATATTAGAGACAGTCCTATTTTTCCTGCATATTATCTTTTTCAATGAATTGTCAGTTTTGCAAAATTCCTGTTAAGCAGCAGCTTTTTCATTTCAACCATTTTTATGGTATTCTAGAAACTGATGCAAGAGAGGGTTTCTTAAGCAGTTTTTCTCCATTAGATGCAAAAAAGGGTCTGCTTCCAAGGCAGTCCCATCTGTTCCTGCACCATTACCAAAACTTATTGATTATTAAAGGGGGATAAGACATCTGGTCATCAGAAATGATAGACTCATGATAAAATGCATCCTTTTAA
Source organism: Gavialis gangeticus (assembly GCF_001723915.1). NCBI lineage: Eukaryota > Metazoa > Chordata > Crocodylia > Gavialidae > Gavialis > Gavialis gangeticus. The sequence goes on from NW_017729031.1 coordinate 58,076,812, forward strand.
TATTAGTGTATTTAGGAGTCATATGCTGAGTGCCATAAACGTTGCCACTTTATATAGGTGTATAAAATAAAATACATAATAAATGTAATGGCACAGATGCAGACAAGTCTGGTAAGGAATGGACAAATTGATCAAAAAGTGATTTTTTTTTCCTTCTGCTTGCATCTGAATTTTTTGGTCATATGAAATGAAAACTTGAACATCCATACAAAACTCCTACACAATGGACAGTTCAATATAAATTTGCAGCATGCAGGAGGTCCAGGTAATTCAAATTATTCTACTTTTGTATTGCAAATGGTTATTTCTGGTGGCTACCTACACTGCCAAAGGGAGTTGGCAAAACTGAATACTGTTGGCATGGCACGGTCAGTGTACACACCCAACCCAACCTAAGAAGTGAGCTAAATCTGCTAATTCCCAAAATCATGAAGAGTCAACTGCAGGTTGGAGCACTCTGAAGGATTTGTAGTAGATTAAGATTCCTCACCCTCGCTGTGCCTTAGAACCTCTCTCTCAATTTCTCATCATCTCCCGATGAAAGTGGATTCATTTTGGTTATGGAAATATTTCTTCAGATGGAGGCACTGGAAAAATTCTTCTGGTTCTCCACATTGTAGTATCTTATTCAGATATTTTCCTGGACAGAAATTAAGGCCTCTGGAGAAGACAGATTTTTCAGCTTTGGTAAGTGTGTGCATGAAGAGACTGATAACATTTGAGGGTTGATTGGTTTCTTCCGTTTCATCAAGTATGAGGTTGGACTGTTGTAAGGTATTGGTGTTGTTCCTCTGATGGTTGTTTTGCGGCTGGGAAAGTTTTCCTGTAGTAATTTGTTCCATTTCTTCTTTTTGTGTTGGATGGATGTTGTAACAAATCTTTGGTAGTCTTTTGTATACGTTGTATAATGTTTGGGAAAATATCCAGATTTCTGTCTTTTAAAATTGTTGTAGCATGTTGTATGTTGTAGCAAACAAGGTCATCTCTGCATCTGATACACTCGGGGACAAACAGCAAGGCTCTGTCCATTCTCTAGCCTTTCTTCTCACTCCTCATCCACCTGCTTCAGGGTTGCAGCAGTAAGTAGGCCTCAGATACAAGGCCTGTACAGAGTCCCCTGGAAACAGAGGTTTACAGAGCAGGTGGAATTGTCCTGTATACCAGTGTTTCTGGGAGAAGCGTGGTAGAAGAGCACCTCTGTTTCTGGGAGAAGAGTACCTGCTTCTGCCAGTTTAAGGCTTTTATTAGATAACCCTAATACAAGAAAGATCACGTACTTGTGCTGCAGCCTTTCCTGTTCTGGCTGTGCATGACCCACATGGGCCACTTTTACTTGGTGTTGGTGGCCGCAACACCCTGGTTGAGAACCACTCAGGTAAGAAGAGGCTGTAGACAAGTGGTTCTCAACCCAGGTGCCACCAAGTTCAAAAACATTATGAAAGCGTTCTCTGAGTTTAGAAAGGTTGAGGACCCCTAGCTTAGTGAATCCTTATCAAACTGATCTTGATCATAGAATAAAGTAATCTGTGTTTATTGAAAAATTTCTGCAAATAAGTTTCAGGATATTTGTTGTCTATTAATAGTGTATTTCAACTAGTATTTAGTTCTTCATTGTTTGTTGTGTGTGGCTGAGTCTCTAAGTCAGCTAGCAGAGTTTGTACCATGACTGGATAACAAACTTTTAAAAATCTAGAAGAATTAGTAACAGCATAGTCATGAACAGTATAAACTTCTTGTAAGAATACCTGAACAAAATAATCCTTCAAAATAAAAATTGTGAAAGCTTATCCAAGAGCTCTAAAAAGTATTTGCAAATAAGAAATTAGACAATGCCCTAAATCATATTAATCTACATCTTGTGATTTTTTTTTGCGGGGGGGGGCTAATTATTTCAAATAACTTTTAAACTATTCAACCGATGCTACTCATGAAATGTGGCCCAAAGACAATTAGGAGAAACACCTCGATACAGAGAAATCATAGTGACAAATCACATTGGAGGGTGAACTTACTTTATTGAGCTGATATATTTGCCTAGGACAGGGGTTTTCAAACTTTTTGCAGCCCCTGGCGGCCAGACATGGAGCAGTGTACCCCCAGATGCTAAGCAGGGGTGTGGTGGGGGGGTGGCAAGTGGCCGGATGCTGAGTTGGGGGGAGGAGGTGGTGAGCAGCCAGATGCCGAGTGAGGGGAGGTGCAGCCTCATGCATATCCCCTAGGGCCTTCTCAAGTACCCTTGGGGGTACACGTACCCCTAGTTGACAACCCCTGGCCTAGGACTTTCATTAAACAAAATGGTATGGGCATTATAAATCAACAGTGTTATTAAGGTATAATTTCTAGACTTGATTTTTATGATTAACTAAACTTGAACAACTTTCTTACATTCTTGCCATTGTTTAATGATTTTTATGCTTTAATATAGCTTTTTATCCTCTCATGGCAGGGGGTGATCTTTCTTATCCTGCAAAGAAAAGCAACTCTTATGTTCTTGTAATTTGCAGTCCCAAACTATTACCAGGGAAATACTAGTTGTCTGAAATTCTACTTTGTAAATTCATTGTCAAATTAAGTAAGGAAGAGAAGATGAGCAGAGAAGAGCATGAGATCCCAATAATACAGGGTCAGTCTCCAATCTTCAGTCAGTCAGGACTCTCATTGACTTCAAAGGAGACAGACCTACCCACTCTGGCAATTAGTTAAAATACAAAAGTAGAGAAAATGCTGAAACCCACCCCCACTGTGGGTGCATCCAGACGAGCCCGCATATGCCTCTTGTGGCATCTCAAAGCCGTTTGAGACACTGCAAGAGACATGCTGGGGGAAAAAAAACATATTTGCAGCATAGGCTCAAATCTGATACCTGGAAATCCAGGTATCAGAATAAAAAAAAACAAAACAGAAAGAGCAGGACAGGGCATGGTCCATGCCCTGAGACAGCTGGAGGGTGGGGTCCTCAAAAGAGATGCTCTGGTAGTTGGCAGCATGTAGGGCAGGGAGCAGTGTAGGCTGCATGGACTCCAGGTCCATCCTCAGGTAAGTAGGGACTAGAGGTGAGGGGGATTGAAGTGGGGGCCGTGTGGGGGGGGGCTGCTTGGGAGGGGTGGGTCCCCCACCTGGCTCCCAGATGGCTCACAGCCTCTCTCACAGCAGCAATGGCTAATGGGGCACTTGGGGCCCTCCTAGCACAGCCCCCCTGAGGCACAGGGCAGTGCAGCTTGGCCCTGGCTGCCTGGCACCTGGCACTGCCTGTTTCAAATTGTGGGGGCCTGGCCGAGCTTGGTATTGGGCTGTGCGCCTTTGGGCAGCTCTGAGCCACTCAGGCCATCACCCAGGGCCCCACACCACTTTCAGGGACCACCTGTCATCCCGGGCCAGGTCCTGCCTCTATGGAATCAGAGATTCCCAAAGGTACAAAGCCCTGCCAGCCAGGCCTGTGCAATTTGGCACAGGCAGCACTCGGTGGCCTGGGCTGAGCCATGCTGCCCTGCACTGTGGGGGGGCTGTACCAGAAGGGCCCCAAGTACTCTGGTGGCTGCTGCTGCTGTTGGGGGGGGGGCCCTGCAGGGGGGGCAGTCCACATGCTGTGTGGGGGGGGCAGAGGACCCACCCCTCCTGAGCAGCCCCCCACACCTACCCACGCACCCAGCTCCCCCCAAACCCCTTCCTGCAAACCCCACATCCCCTCATCACACACCCAGCATGCCCAGCTGCCAGACAGGATGAGACCTGCTAGCAG
>NW_017729031.1:58080695-58081909 GCF_001723915.1 Gavialis gangeticus
CCTCCTGCAAACCCCACATCCCCCCATCACACACCCATCATGCCCAGCTGCCAGACAGGATGAGACCTGCTAGCAGGAGCTGTGGTTGCATGGGCAGCTGTCCCCACATCTTAGTGAAGGGGTCGGGGGAGCTCTAATTGTTCCATGATAAGAAAACCAAAAGCAAACATCAAAACATATAGATATTTAGAATTAATTTCATTATGATGTTAAAGACACTGGTAGTAGGTATGTGCAAAATGGGCAGTATTTGATTCAGATTTGGCCTGATTCGGGGGATAGTGATTCAATTTGCTGATTCAGATCACTGTCCTGATTCAATTCAGCCAAACCTGAATCTGAAGATTCAATTCTGATTTGGAGAATCAGCGATTTGCATAGACACAGCTTTATATGTTTTTTCTATGTACCTTGATGTACCAGGCATGGCTTGTGAATGCTGAGATGGTGGGGCAGATGGAGCATCCCATGGGAGCACAGGGGTGCCCCCCAGACCCTAGGTACCCCCCCCCAAGACCCTGGAGGCATCAGTTGCTGAACCGGGGGGTGGGAAGGGTTTCCTGCACACTCCACAGTGGACCCAAAAGTGGACTGGAAGTTTCTCTGGTCCACTTCCAGATCCACAACCCCCCCATGCTCCTGTGCGGTGCTCCATTTACCCCACAACCTCAGTGCTCACAAGCCATGCCTGGTACTTCAAGGTATATAGAAAAAACATATAAAGCTGTGTCTATGGCGAATCGCTGATTCTCCAAATCAGAATCGAATCTTCAGATTCAGCTGAATCGAATCAGGACAGTGATCTGAATCAGCGAATCAAATCACTGTTGCCTGAATCAGGCCAAATCCAAATCCAAATCCAAATCAAATACTGCCCATTTTACACACCCCTACTAACAGTGTCTTTAATCATCGAATCTCTCCAAATTGAATTGGAGTCTTCCACTTCGATTCAGAGAGATTAGAGGGCCTCCTGATTTGATTCAAATTTGGAGATTTGGCTGTTGGGTCAGGCTGAATTTCCTCTGAATCGGATCAGCAACCAAAGCTTCACATAGCCCTAACTGACAATTGCTTAAATTTGTAAATATATCAATAAAACATTGTCCAACTGATCTCTCTCTCTCTCATTTTAACTGTGGAAGAACATGGATTTTGGGGTATTTAAAGAGTTAATTTGGGATTTTTTTTATCAGAGACTGCAGTTTTTTAAA
>NW_017729031.1:58086909-58087558 GCF_001723915.1 Gavialis gangeticus
AGTTCTAATTTTTCAATTTTTAAATAGGGAACACCAGGGTTCCTGCTAGTGAGGCAAGTGGCAGGACCCAGGCAGAAGAGCCTGCTCAGGGCTGGCACCCAGGACCCAGTTGGAGGTGGTTGACCTCATGGCCACTTGGGGCCAGGAGGACATGCTTTGACAGTTCAAAGTAGGCCACCACATTGAGAACATCTTCTGGGTGATAGCTGCCCAGATGGCAGGGTGGCAGTGCACATGGCAGCAGTGCAGCATAAAGGCCAACTGTGCAGCCACAGACCACTGGCAGCTGGCCCAGAGGTGCAGATGCCTCTGCTACAGCTGTGCAATCCCCATCCAGGTCTGGCAGGTGTGCAGCCTTGGGGACACAGCAGGTCACAGCCCAGGCAGCAGCCCTTATTGCCAGATGCTGCAGTGGGTAGAGGGTGCAGGGAACTCTCGGTTAGGCTGCTTCAGCAGTCCAGCTGGTACAAGGGCTAATGTCCCCAGATACCAATTGGTCAGGCCCCAGAAACTCCTGTCTATTTTTATCATCCAAGTACCATGGACTCTAAGGCCCACCTAGTTAACTAGTATCCCCTACTGTATGGGGCCAATGGATGAATGACACAACAAAACTCTTGGGACAGCAAAGGCAAAAAACAAGACAGGA
>NW_017729031.1:58092558-58103108 GCF_001723915.1 Gavialis gangeticus
TGGATGAATGACACAACAAAACTCTTGGGACAGCAAAGGCAAAAAACAAGACAGGAGTGGCATGAGGGTCGAAGGGTCAAAACGTGAAAATGAGAGCTCTTTAGGGGGACACCGAGCAGAGCCCTCCAGGCCGCACCCACCAGTCCTCAAAGACATCTAAGGAGCCCAGTGATGCTCCGCCTGGAAATGTGTGCAGACCAGTGAGAGAAATGTGGCCCCACAGTCCCTGGGCACCTTCCCAGACAGAGCCTTCTTCCTGGTCAAGTACAGGGCTCACTTGGCCAGGGCTAGGAGGAGGTTGATCAGGAGGTCCTGGGACTTGGTGGGGCTGTGGATGGGGTGTCCAAAAACAAAAAGGTGGTGGAGGGGTAAAATTTATTCAGAACCTCAGGAGGAGATGGAGGGGCTGCAGCCTGGTTCACTCAAGCATTGTGCACCAGGGTTTCCCTCTGCTCGTAGAAGGGGCAGGAGACTGGGTTATTGGTAAAGCTCTCCACATACATACCTGTGGTGACAGCTCTATGGAGGAGCCACCAGCTGAGGTACTTAGTGGCTCATGGGATGACGGTGGAGTACAGGTTGAGGCATGAGCCGCTGGGTCACTCCAGCCATGCCTTTGCTGAGCAGGTCATGCCACTTGGTGTCTGGGTGGGATGCAAGTGCAGCATTGTGGATCATGCAACACATCAGCATGTAGAGATGGCAGCGATGAATGGTGGAGAGGCAGACAGGTTTGGTGTCCTTCAGCAAGCTCAGGTGGTGAAGTGGGGAGGGTTTCAAGGCTGGGTGAGGCACTGGCCCCACAACAAACTCCAGTTGGCTGGAGGACACGAGGGGTGGGGACTGCCATCATGGAGGACCTGGTCAACAAAGGCAAGGGCACTGGGAGGTAAGGTAGATTTCAACTCCTGGACTAGGCGGCAGATCACACACATCATGGGTAAACCCATGCACCAGAACAGCACAGCAGGGTCCATCCACACCTGCCTATTGTAGTCCACTGGTCTCCGATACAGGTGACACCACCTAAGACCAGTCTCTCACAACTGAGACACCTCCACTGTCGGTACCTCCAGCTGAGCATTCCAGAGAGGGGCTTGATAAGCAGGTTGGCACCCTGGGCAAGTGTTCCAGGGGACCTGGAAGCAGAGACCAGCCTCCAGGTCCAAAGGAGGTCTTGGTAGAATTCTGGCAGCCCTCATAGATCCTGCAGGGAGAAGCCCTGAAGGCAAGGAGCTGCCAGTCATGACAGAGCCCCCAGAAGTGGCAGAGGAAGGTGCACCTCAAGTGGCCCCATGCTGTGTGGCTACTGACACAATATAGCAGCCACTGTAGGGCCTAAAGGCGGAATGTCAGGATCTGGCTGTGGAGGCAAACCAGGCCCTGGATGTGCTTCTGCAAGGGGAAGTTCAGGACCTCCACCGTGACCCAGTGCTGTCCCAGCCAGAAAAATTCCAGTACTCATTTCTGGAGCCTGGCCAGGACCTCAGGGTACACTGGCAGGGTGTGGAAGTGGTGCCAGAGAATGGACAGGACCAGTTGGTTCAACACCAGCACTTTCCCATGCAGGGAGAGACACTGCAGCAGTCCTGCCCATGCCCAGAGTCGCTCCACCACCTTTGCCTCCAGCTAGCACCAGTTTTCCAGTGGTGAGGGGTCTGACCCCCATGTAGAAGAGCAATCCAGCTAGCATCAGTTTTCCAGTGGCGAGGGGTCTGACCCCCATGTAGAAGAGCAATCCCACACTCCAGTGGATCCCTCAGAGTACGGGGTGGAATGAGCCCGCCTGTCACCCATCTCCCACCATCAGGCCAAAGTTCCTGACCTAGCTGACCCAGGAAGAGGAGGCTGTTGACTACAATGCCTGGCAGGCCTCCACCCATGCCAGGTCTCCTGGGTCTTGGACCATGAGGAACACATCGCCAGCATATGGCGACAGGACCAGCCGCACCATCAGCTCTCAGAGCATGAACCCCACCACCTGCCTCCACAGAAGGGTGAGGAAGGGCTCCATGGTCAAGGTGTACAGCAGGCCTGACAGTTCTCCTCACCTGAATGGGACAGGTTCCCTCAGGGTCCAGTTGAGCTTGACCAAATTCTCTGCAGAGGCATATAGCACCTGGAGAGTCCACATGTAGCAGGGCCCAAAGTCTAAGGCCCGCAGCGTGCCTATGAGGTATTTGTGATCCACCCTGTGGAACACCTTCTCCTGGTCCAGGGACAGGAGGGTGAAAGACAGGCCCTCCCAGCACACTAGCTCCAGGAGGTCCTGAACCAGGTACAGGTTGTCAAAGATAGAACATCTGGGCACCATGTACATCTGTTTGGGATGGATCACATCTGCCAGCACAGACCACAGACACAGTGAGATGGCCTTCGCTGCCACCTTGTAGTCCATGCAGAAGAGGGACCTGGGACGCTAGTTCCTCAGGTCTCGGGGATCCCCCTTCTTCAGCAGGAAGGTCAACGTGGCCCTCTGGCACAACAGGGGGAGCGCCCCACTTGCTTTGGATTCGGCCCAGACTGTGGCTTGATAGAACTCCTCAGTCAGCCCATCCATGCCCAGCGCCTTGTTGCCAGGCATCAGATGGAGGGCAGCCGAGAACTCGGACAGGGTGAGAGAAGCATCGAGTCAGTCTCAGTCACCCACGCTGACCTGCAGGAGTCCCTCTCACAGGCTCTGACAGGCTTCAGCATTGGTCAGATGCAGGGAGAAGAGCTCTTCATAGAAGGCTTGCATGCATTGGCACATCTCACCTGGATCCGTGAGGGCGGTGCTGTCACCTGCCAGGAGGCAGGCAATGTATTTCTTGGCCCCCTGCCTCCTCTCCAGCATGTAGAAGAAGCAGGAGCCATGGTCCATCTCCCAAAGGAGCTGAACGTGCAAGTGGACAAATGTGCCTTGGGTGCGGCAGTCATTCAGAGGCGAAGCTCTTCCTGCCTTCCCAACACTCTCCACAGAGAGACAGGTTGGTTGGGTCAGTGGCCAGGTACCTCTCCAGCTCCAGCACTTCCCACTTGAGCTGCTCCTGGACCACCTCCATCTTCTGGGTATGCCCCAGAGTGTAGCTGCAGCAAAAAAGCTGGATGTGCACCTTCCCCAAGTCCCACCATCTCTGAGCTGCGAGGACAGCTGCCCGTTGCTCCCACCAGGCCAGCCAGATCTCGTCTTCCAAATGTAAGGCATCTCTGAAGCCCATGTCCTCCAGGAGACTGGCATTAAAATGCCAGTAGCCTGACCCCGGACACCTGGGCCCCAGCTTGCCCCACACCAAAGTGCATGTCTGGGCATGTGTGCTGAGGCAAAAATCCGTGGCACAAATTTGTACTGCTCTTATTTGAGCTGCTGCAAGTGCATGTGCCTGCATGTGTGGGCACACCCTATGAATGTAAATATTAACATTCTTTAATCTACTCTGTTTAACTCTTTTCTTTTGGTATTTCCCTTATCATCAAGAGCCCTGCCTCTATGTACCTTAACAGCTAATAAAAATGTCTAAGATTCTAAGTCACAAAGGGCCAACTTCTGCTTAGTTGAGTAATTTCTGTTTCACACCAAATATAACAAACAAAGATTAGTTTGAGGATTCTCCCAGCACACCCTTAAAAAAGTATTTCTTATTAAAAAATTAGGAAAAAATATGTTCCTTTTTATTTGGTCTTTGTTTTGTTTTGATAATTATTATTTTGTTTTACTCAGCCTTGTCTACTGTATTCCTTCTATCTACATGATTTTACCTTTATAGCTCATTTTTAATTGCATATCATTGCTAATCTCCTTGTAAAGAGACAGGGCTGTGCCATTTCTACTAATTATCCAAATCACCAGTCACTGTTTGCATGTGTGTGGCCTTGCCTAAAGCTTTTAACCACAAGTTATGTCACTAGATCAAAGCAAGTTGGAGGAGTCTCTGTTGTAGTGACTTACTAATAAATGTTCCCTGGCATTCCTTTCAGGCCATTTGGAAGTATTCTTTTAGGATTACAGTCACTCAAATGCAATGATTAATTTTGTGTGCAGGTGGGAAACAAGCAATGTTGGAAGGCTGGACTATGTACCATGGCTTAATGCACTCCCACTCACCTCAAACTGTGGTTTCAACAGTGCCTAGGCTATAAATGAAATGAAATTGATGATCACAGCTTAATGCCTACAGAATTTCCAAAAACCAAGGCATATTTAGACATAATTGCTATTCCATGTTCAGATGATTCTGAACTGCAGCTCCTTGTCCTAACTGCTAGATGCCTTAATGCTACCTAAAGAAGAAAGACGCTTTAGCTAAAATAGGGACATGTTATCTATTGGCTGGTTCTATGCTCATGCATAGGGATTCTTTCTGGGATAGGAAGATATTCATATTAAGTCAATCTAAAGTTATAGGGGACACTTTCCATCTAGGAATATAAGTTGGGTTTGAGAGTGTGTCTGTTCCACAGGGAACTAATGTCAAGGATGGAGTGGCCCTTCAAGAAGAATCTTTGGAAGAGCCTAACTTGGGAAGAAAGCTTAGGCTGTGAGTTACTAATTATCCTATAAAAAAGGTACGCTTGGGGTGCTTTGTAGTATGTGTATATACAATTGCACTGGGGAAATGAACTCATCCCAGCTGGGCTGAGTTCTCAACCTGCCCAGCTGGGCTGAGTTCCCCTCCCCAGAGGAAAAATTGTGCTGGGGAAACAACTCATCCCAGCTGGGATGAATTCCCAACCCCAGCACAATGCAGGAGCTGGGGTTGGGAAGTCAGCCCAGCTGAGCTGAGTTCCTTTCCCCAGCCCAGTCTAGTGCTAGGAAGGGGAACTGAGCAATCAAGCTCAGTTCCCTTGACCAGCCGTAGGTGGTAGCACCAGCTTCCCTCCCTCATCTGGCAGGAAGATCAGGAACCCTCAGCCCTGGGAGGACTGGCACAGCCCCGGTAGCCCTCCTAGGATTGGGCCCCGATCTGCCTGCCAGATGAAAGAGGCTGTTTTTGAGTTTCCCCACTATAGCCAATGGGTGAAACATTGAAACAGCATCAAAACAGCCTTGCTGTATTTTGTTTCAAATTTCATTTTGAGTCGAAACAGCTGTTCTGTCCAAACCTTGAAACTCAAGTCAAAACAGAACAGTGCTGTTTTGCACAGCCCTAATATATACCTCTCTCATGCTGATCATGCTATTTGGCTATAGTTCACATTTTTTCCACATCTCAGAATTTTGATGCTATAGTTTTCATTTCTATAGAAATGGAAACTGCTTATAGAAAATAGTAACTGCTGCAACAATAATAGATGCCTAAAGGCTTCTCTTAGAGCTTAAACTTGGCAAGAGAAATCATCTGGGAACCAGAGAAGAAAACTGTACATTTAAAGAAAACAATCTCCCCATTAAAAACATGAATAAGACAAGACACTTCTGAGTAATGGGGGGCAGGGGGGCGGAGGGAGTGGGGAGGATGGACACCCTCACAGGACAGCCCAGCCATGAAAACATTCATCTGGGATGCAGGACAATGGTAGATGGAATAGGGACCTGAACTTGTGCTTTGACATTTAGCAGTGTGCCATCAAGGCATTGAATGGAAATGTGGGAAAGATGCACCCACTTAGCCTCTCCTATTATGGTTTTTCTATTTAATATAGCTCAGGGCTATCCAACTTCTAAGCCCCCGGGGCCACAGCAGAGGGGACTGGGGACTACATGGGACACACGAGGACGCTCCTCCCATCCACTGTTGAACTATGTGCCCGCAAGGGCACCCTCCCTCATCGCTGCATTAGGAACCTTCCCTTCCCCCAGCACCAATTGCTAGATTGTGAAGGCACAATCCCAACTTTCTCCTCCCCCCAAAACATCTGGTCCTGATCCCCCCACCCCTCCCCATACATGTGTAACACTGGACTCACCCTCAACTTCCTGTACTGTCACACTACCCTGCCTCCTGGGGCAAAAGGCAGGAAGCAGCAGCTGGAGGAGGGAGGGGGAGCCTGGAGATTCCAACTGCTACTGCAGCTGGAGTGACTGGGGGGAGGGGGTAGTGAATCAGTGAGTGCCAAGGGGGCCATACATTAACACCTCACATGCCACATGTGGCCCATAGTTGAACAGGCCTGCTATAATTAATTCGGCAAATCTTTGGAGCAGTACCTTAAACCTGAGTGCTCTATGTACCAGATGAGTACTCTAACTAGCTGGCTAGAGAATCAGTCTCTTTCCTCTTCTACCTGATCCAATGAAGAGTGAATTATTTAATAGAAAGCAGATTATTTTCTAAAGGAGAGATGGGAAAGGCCTGCTCAGTGAAGCCAACTACCTGCACCTCCAACATTCCAGATGAATCTCTTTCCATTCTGGAGTCTCTCTTCCACACTCTCCCTCTGGCTTCAGCCAGATATTCAACCCTATATCTGAGGAACCTCTCCCAATTAGTTTCAATGAACCTGGTATAGGCCTGCAAAAAGAGCTCTTATTGATGACTTCATTTATTACTGAACTCTCACTTAGTGTTCCCATTCAGGAATTTTTGACAAATCTTGCAATGGAAAACACTGTTTGAATGGTTTTCATTCTCTTATTTTCTCCTAGTCTTTTTCTTCTTGATTAGTAATTTTACGCCTTGGTAATAAAATACAAAATACTCGTTAATACCACGTTAGTGGTAAAAATGCTTAGTTGTTAGGCTGCATCTTCAAAGATAGATATTTAGTACCCTGCAGGTAGGTTAATTTAGCATATAATAGTATAAATACCTTCCTTATTTCTGTTCATTCATTTATAAATTATTGTAGCAAATCAAAAACAAGTTACACATCATACACCAGTTACTATACATACATTTCACATGTACTGCAAGTAAGAAATGCCTAAATCTGCTATTTCACAGTATAGCAGAAATCTTAACTCTTGATTTGCCAGCGCTTCCTTATATGCATCAAAAAGGAGATGCTTGTGTCATGAAATCTGGAATGCCCTTCCAGGGGTTTAACTACCTTTAACAGCCAAACTACTACCTACTACCAGTTTTGTTGCTGCTCTTCTCACCTTCTGGTCCTATCAACATTGCATCTCAGACTACTTTGCAGCACCTTAAAAATCAAGGCACCACAACTTTGCTGTGAAGTGTGTAACCACAAGCTCTACTGATTATGTCTGCACTGCAGACAATGTTCATATATTTACACTGCATTGATTAAATATTAAAACTTCTGTTCCAGCACTTACTGGGTGTAGCAAAAATACCAAGATGGAGTCTCTGGAGATAGCTCTTATTTTTTTTCCAACGTTTTGGATATAGAAAAATCAGGAGGGACTATGCCCAGTATATTCCACACATGCAAGGAATAGTGGTAAAAGATTTTGGTGCAAGTCTCCTCTCCCATGCACAGGTATGCTGACTACTATGAGAATTATGCAGCTTTCTCTAAAATCAGAATTTTTTTGATCATGATGGGGAGCGTAGGTTGTTATATTGATGACTGTTGCATGCTAGAAGTGTTACATCTTTTCATAACCACATTTACCAGAAAGGGTGGTCCCAATCTTTTGAATCAATGAACCTGTGAGCCTACTACTTCTGGTAAGGCTGCATGCACATACACCAACCCCACTCTTGTCTATATTCTGTGTTTGAATTCAAAATAAACCAGAAGTGAAAAGATGAAATGGAGGAATGTTCCTATATCCAGCCAAGTAGTTTACGATAACTCACTTCTGAAAGGTGCTCCCTCCTCTAACAAGTTGGAGGTAAGGGTAGCCAGCTCCTTTCACAGTTGGACACTTGCTTAAGTGAACCTCAAAGTGCTCATTAATCAGTGTCTAAATCACACTCACTTTATTCCTGAGATGAAGGTATGATTTGCTTGAGCGAGGCAAGCAGAATCTTTCTGCAGAGTAAAGAATACAAGGTTCCTTCCATACTGATCCTTAATTTAGATATTACTATAGGGGGAATACTGATTTTCTGGAGCTACATTCTTGTGTAAACCCCACCTCTCAGGTCAGCTCAGCCTTGGTTTGTCAGCAGCTAGTGTCTTTACTGAGGAAGAAAAAAGAAATACAGATTGACCCTGTATTTTATAGAGTAACGAGAAAATTATGTTAACATATTTGTTTGTTTGTTTTTATTAAATTGTCACCCTTACCATTCATTAACAGTCAAGTGCAAAAGCTAATAAGTTATTACCTAAAGGTAAATTTAAACAATTTTCTGTTATCGAATACTGGATACAGTAAGCTGGAACCTCCTTGAAGTTAATTGCAACACAGCTCACTAATGAAACTTTCCATCTAGTAAAGCTTAACAGGCATAACTATAAAAATGGCGCCAAGCTCTCTCCTGCCCAGGAATGTCCCAGACAGCATTTGTAGTAGTGCTTACTCCTCATCTTTGTAAGGCTTTATAATTATTTCTATTCCTTAGCTAGTAGCATTTACCTAAATTCATATAGATTATCTTTAAAAAAAACAAGTACATTCTGAGATTTGGTTATAGGGTCTAAGCTTCTAGCATACTGTATATCAACTTGTTGAGTCCTACAGTACATTTTTTTAATATACGACTAATTCAAAACACAGTGAATTCAAATGGGAACCTTTCAGTGGATTGAATTGGGCTCTGGATCAAGCCCAAAGTGGCCAGAGAGCCTGGTTAGATCTTTAATTGAGTTTTCTACCTACCTGTGAGACAGAGCTTCAAATTCTACTCCTTTGCTTGAAGTCAAATAAGTAATTGAGGTGATCATGCAATAACAGTGAGGGAAGAGACATCTCAGTCTTATAACATGACATTTTGAAGATGAGAGCCATGGTGGCTTAATGAAAGTCAGAAAAAAACAAAGGGGTCAGGACATCCTCAGCCATGGCAGATCCACAACTGGGTTCTAGGATCATCAGTATTCCTTCTACCTTGCTGAAACTTTTTAAAACAAGAGCACTACATTGTGGGTACTTATATTCTAGCCCACCTCTTCCTCCAGCACAGATCCTAAAGTGCTTTCCACAGCTTTTCTCCTAATTTAGCTCCACTCTTTCTGTCAAGGACACATGATTTCCCATTGCAAGTAATTCATTGTAGGGGTTCTTAGGTCTTGTTTGATATGATTGCCCTGTCTTCCCCTTGGTTGTTCAATGCCACATCTCCTGTAAAGCAATATTATCAGAGTATCCAAAATGTTGGTTTGGCTATTTCAGCTCATGCAGCCAGCAATTTTTGCAATAATTTTTTCATATTACAATAAAAATAGCAAATTTCATCTCAATTCCACTTTGATCTCAAATAAGATGGACTTTTTATTCCCTACACACACTCTGCTTGGTGAGCAGTATGGCAATAAAAACAACAAACCTGATGTAAGTTCAGGTGAATGGTTTTGTTGCCTAGCCAAGAACAAGGAGGTTTTTTTCCCTAAGACTCCCTACGACTTCCTCTGAGACCTGAGGCAAGTCTTAAACTCTCAGTAAGTCAGTTTTCTTATTTCTAAAAAAGGGCCTACCTGTAGCAGTCATCCAAAATTTCCATTGAAACAAAATATTCAACAACAGACTAGCTTTACAAATGAATGGAGAGATTAAATTAATAAATATTAGTAAAAGCTCAGGAGGTTCTTTGGTGAAAGGAACTGTAGTTCTGCAAGTGACTTCTAAACAAAGAAGTTGTGGAAGCTATACCATATTTTAAGGGAGAAAAATAACACTGAAAGTGATATATTTTTTTAACCTAGCACAAGGAAAAACATATATATATATGGATGAAATACTGTTACATACTATTCACTTTACCCGTAGTAAAACTTCTAGTTAGCTGTGTTAGTCTGAAGTCAGACAGATGATAGGAGAGGATGGCACTTTAAAAACTAACTCATTCATAAAGACATACTTTTTCATGTCCTAGAGTCTACTGTGTCAGCTGCTGCACTACAGTGCCTAGGAATGGCACTTCCATACTAAATATACCATGGTTATGTTATTTAATTATTCTAACTTCAGTAGGAAAACTGGAGCCACAAAGATAACTTTGCTGTGATACATACATATTTGGCTCCAAGAAACTGGTATCGATTGTAAACTGGCTGCAGAAAAGCAAGTACAACTTGTAGCCAGCTTTTGTCTAATTATGTATTTACTCGATTCCAACACAAGGATTTTTTCCCCATTTAACATGGAATTGAGAATGAGGTGGTGGAAGGCTGGTAGTTGCTGTGGCTCTAGCTTTAGGCCGATCCCTGGGTTTGGGCCAGAGCCGCAGCTGCTACCTGTACCTTGCCACCTCTGCAGCCCCCCTCTGCTCCTCCCTCACAGCCCCTTGCTGCCTCCAAACACGCTACTTCTGCCCCTTCCTTTACTCTGGCATCAGCAGTCTCTCTCCTCACTGCAGCATGGAGCAGAGCATACCCCTAGCCCCACCCTGTAGAAGCAGTACTAGCTCCACACCTCTGCTTTGGGGCTTGGCTAGGGCTATGCTCTGTGCCCCAGGCTCCAGCAAGAATGGAACCTGCCAGTACCAAAGCAAAGGTAAAGGATGGGGGAGAGGAAGTGGAAGGGAGGATGGGGACTCAAGGCTGGGGGGGAGGAC
>NW_017729031.1:58103154-58104347 GCF_001723915.1 Gavialis gangeticus
CTGGGGGGGGGGGCAGTAGCAGTGTGGGGGGCAATAGGGCCCAAGACTGAGTGGGGGGGAAAGGCACAAGGTGGATTAAATGGGAGGTGGGGGTAAAGGAGCAAAGCTGCCTGCTCTCCTTACCATCTCCATGCCACCTGCCCCCTTACTGGCCGTCTCCCAGTACTCGCTCCACCACCTGTCCTACCAGGTACCTCCCTTCTTCCCACTTCCTATTCTCCTACCACCTGCCCCCAATTGTCTGTTCCTCCCACTACCTGCAATAGTGCAGGGGACAAATTTGAGTTGATCCTCCAATAATTAGAGATGATTCTCCATAAGTCGAAAATGATAAAATTAAATTTTCCATGTATCAAATCTAATTATTCGGGGGGATAGGACATCATTTAAATTCAGGCTTGACTTGGATTTGGGTAAATACAGTAATATTATTTCTGTCTGGCACTGATATGACACCAAGCAATTTTTGGGTGACCTCAGACACTGAAACTGGAACATTTATAATCAACCATATTATTTTTTTCTTGCTTTACATATTACATATACACTAGTATCTCTAAGCTGGCCTTGGAAATGACCCTCAGAGTGACCCTCAAAGTATTGTTACTTCTAGCATGGTTTATAAAAAATGTGGCTATAGAAGGCGCATTCCTGTCTCCAGCCTAATTTGCCTTCCTCACTCAAGCTTTGAAGTTGTTATATTCAGAAAGGAAAGCCAACTTCCAGTTCTAGGAACGTAAATAGCATGTGTTGAATCAACACTATGTAACATACATACATACATATATACATTTTGTGTATATAAGCAATTCTAATATAATAAAATGCTTAGTTTGTGAGTCTCTGTATCTGTCCATAATGCTTCTGGCCAACTGCGCATGTGCCACCAAGAGGCCGGGCAGCAATTGGCTGGGTGGCCCAGGCTACACAAGCCCAAGCTTGCACTGCTGCTGAGGAACACACCCCGGCCATCTGAGCAGCCCACACCTCTCTGCCTGAGGGTGAAGGGGGGGACCATGGTGGCAGCATCCCACCCACTGCCTGGCCCAGATGGCCCCCAGAACAGCCATCAAGGAGGGAGCTGGCAGTGGGCAGGGACAGCGGGAAGGGAGCGAGGAGGCAGGTGGACCCGAAGTGGTGGGGGGGAGGGAAAGGGAGCAGGGCCAGACCCAAAGCGGCAGGGGGAGGGGGGG
>NW_017729031.1:58109347-58118027 GCF_001723915.1 Gavialis gangeticus
TGGGACCAAACCCAAATGGCAGGAGGGGAGGGAGGAAGGGGGGCCAGACCAAAGCAGTGGGGGGAGGTGGGGAAAACAGGGCTGGACCCAAAGCGGCAGAGGGGAAGTGGGGTCAGACCCGAAGTGGTGTGGGGGAGTGGGGCTGGACCAAACCAGCAGAGAGGGGAGGGCTGGAGCTGGCCCAGACAGAAGCGGAGGGAGGGAAAGTGGGGCCAGACCAAAGTGGTGGGGAGGAGGGCAGGGGAACGGGGTCAGACCCAAAGCAGCGGGGGGGGGGGGGAACGAGAGCAGGACTGTCCAAGAAGCAGTGGGGGGTGAGAAGGGACACATGGGTAATCCACCCTTTGACAGGTGCCCCACCCCCCGGTCACTATCTTGTGACTGAAGTCCTGCCCCCTACCCCCTGACCTTTGCTACCTGAAGTCCCACCCCTTGCCCCCAAAAGTACTCCTTTCAGAAAGGGGTTTTGCCATCTCAGAACCAGAAAAATAGCAAATTATATTCTAAAAAGCAAGCATCTACAACATTCATTAATTTGATTTCAAAAAAGATTTGTGTCCCAATTTACATGCGTTTATGTAGTATACATAGAGGTGATTGCACAATAGCTTAAAATGAAGTCTTACTCTTGTATATTGTGGGGTGTGGGGGAGGGAGCATGTGGGTATGTGTGTGGATATGTGGGGTGCGGGTGGGAGGGAGGCTGGGGTGTGAGTGTGGGGTTCTGTGTGTATGGCAGTGCAAAAGGGGGTGTAGGTGCATGTGTATGGTGGGTTGTGCATGTGGGATGTGCCCTACGAACACACACACACACACACACACACACACACACACACACACACCCCTTCCATTCCTGGCCCCAGTACCTGGAGTGGCCGGCAGCCAGCAGGAAAGCAGGGAAGTGGCAGCTACAGGTGGGGGAGGAGTGAGAGCCAGCAGGCACGTGGGAGCACAGGGACAGCTGGGTGGGAGCACAGGGCCACACTGGTGTCCTGGGGCCCATGCTGGTGGGGCCCAAAACGGGGCAGCAGGAGTGTGAGACCCCTGCTCCCCCTCCAGCAGATCTGGTGCCAGACCTCACACTCCTGCAGCCCCACTATGGCCCTCACCGGTGCGGGCCCTGGGATGCTGGTGTGGCCTTGCATTCCTGCTCAACTGTCCCTGCATTCCCACACACCCACTCACTCCCAGTCCCCCAGCCCTCACCTGTGGCTGCCATTTCCCCACTTTCCTGCCAGCTGCTCCAGCATCATATGGCTCCTGGCTGCATGGCTGGACTGCAAGACTCAGCAGGAGCCAGCTCAGCCTGGCCCAGCCCTGAGGGGACTGGGGTGATTGTCCATGGCCCTCTCCCGTGTCTCTTGCCCCCTGCCCCGCATTCTTATCTGAATTCCCCTCTTGGGCACAGGGAGGCAGGAATAGCTTCAGGAGCACAGACCAGAAGGCTCCACTAAGCACGGGATTTCCAGCTGGAGGGGGTGAGGCCAGGCTGGATGGACCCTGCCTCTGGCCTGCTGAGTCCTGCTGGCTTCCCTTGGGTCCTTCTGCCCCTGGCTCCTCTCATAGATTTCATAGACATTAGGGCTGGAAGGGACCTTGGAAGATCGAGTCCAGCCCCCCGTCCAAGGGCAGGAAGTTAGCTGGGGTCATAGGATCCCAGCAAGATAAGCATCCAGTTTTATCTTGAAGGTGTTCAATGTAGGTGATTGAACCACCTCCGATGGCAGACTATTCCAGACCTTGGGGGCTCGGACAGTAAAGAAATTCTTCCTTATGTTCAGCCTGAAACGGTCTTGCAGTAGTTTAGAACCGTTCAACCTCGTCATCCCTTGGGGCGCTCTGGTGAACAAATGTTCCCCCAGATCCTGGTGGTCACCCCGATAAACTTATAGATCACCCCAAGCCTGTGCTTTTCCAGGCTAAAGAGCCCCATGGCTCTCAGCCTGTCATCGTAAGGTCTGTTTTCCTGACCTGTGATCATGCGCGTGGCTCTTCTCTGGACTCTCTCAAGCTTCTCCACATCCTTTTTGAATTGTAAGGCCCAAAACTGGATGCAGTACTCCAGCTGCAGCCTCACCAAGGCTGAGTACAAGCGGAGAATGATGTCCCAGGATTTGATTGAGAAGCATCTATGGATGCAAGCCAGCGTTTTGGTCACTTTACTAGCCGCAGCATCGCATTGAAGGCTCATGTTCATCTTGTGGTCAATGATGATCCCCAAGTCTCTTTCTTCCATACTGCTAACCAGTGTAGCACTGCCAAGTCTATAAGGATGCTGCAGGTTTTTCCTCCCAAGGTTAAAAACCTTGCATTTTTCAGTGTTAAACACCATCAGGTTCTCATCTGCCCATTTGCTGAGCCTGTCCAGGTCAGCCTAGATCGCTCTCCTGTCTTCAGGTGTGGATGCTTTGCCCCAAAGTTTGGAGTCATCGGCAAACTTGCCAGTCCACTTCTGACTCCAATGTCCACATCATTAATGAAGATATTGAACAATATGGGTCCAAGGACAAAGCCTTGGGGGACCCCACTGGTCATCTTCGACAGGCAGCCAGGAGCTGATAAATATTAATTTTCTAAAATTTTTAGGGGCCCTGTGGGCTGGATAGAATGGGCTGGTGGGCCAGATCTGGCCTGCAGACCATATTTCACTTGCCCCATGTCTAGTGCATCTCTACCCTGCCTACTGCATGGGTTTTTGCTTTCCCCACTCTTATGAAAAAATCAATTAGTAAATGAAAATATGCAATTTTACAATAAGAAATAGAAGACAAGCATCAACCTATTGACAAACTATGTAGTTTGTAACAACTTACAAAAAATTCCCTCTATTTTCTGTTTCTGCATTCCATCCAAACCAGCCATCATGATCTTCCCAATTCTATAATTACTCCAAGTATTCCCTAGACTTTACCCTATACATGTGTAATGCTGAAGTAAGTTATTGTTATAGTACTGTCTTGACAGAAAGGTGTCAGATTATCTGCCTGGATTCTAGGGGTTGGTACCAAAAACATGAAAATTTTGCATTTGGTACACAAATATTATGTTCACGAAAAGCAAATTCACTGCTTTGTAGAATATACGTATAATAGGTGGACTGGAAGTCTCTTTTTCCATTAAATGGTGAGAATTTTTTTCTTCTCCTCCCCAGCCTTTGGAATCTCACCTTTGAAATTCCTGCTCAGCAGACACATCTATACAAGATGTTTACTGTGGCGTTGCCCAACTGGCTCCAAAATAAAGTCTCAGTGCCTACACACCTATTACGCTGCAGTAAACTAATAAATGCCATTGCAAGATAGTACTTGTCAACTCAAGTACTATCCTGTGGCAGCGTTATTTACTCTGCCTCAATGCATGTGTAGATGTTGATAGGGCTGGCTGGGACATGAAAGTGCTTCACTGTATAGGCTGTCTGACAGCTAGCCTCTCACTGAAGCACCTTTGTGCCCTAGCCAGCCCTCTGCAGCATGTTGAGCTGGGTTGGAGCAGCCTGGGGCTAACCTCCTGAATACCCTGCCAGCTGGAGCTGCTCTGACCCACCTCAATGTGCTATGGTCCCAGGCACATGTGTAAATGTAGCACCTTGGAGCAATAAACGCCAGTGTGAACTGCACCAGAGTTTATTCAGTCAAATTAATAGCATGTGTAGATGTGCCCAGTTTAATGCAGGACTTGTAGCTATTACTTCTTTTTTGAGGTTCTCTAGCTATTGCACATCATTTGACCCAGCTGTTAGATCTCAATATGCAAGACCTACCTTATTATACATTACCCCAAATGTGGCTGATGATGGATTTTTAATCCAACTCAACTACATTCTGTACAGTTGGCCCCTTTTGCACACTACCACACAAGTTGTGTAGTGGTGAGTATTTCCTCTTATGAAGGAACCTCATGAGCTATCTTATAGGGCTGTGTGAAGCTTCGATCCCTGATTTGATTCAGCAGAGATCTGGCCTGATTCGGTGGCCAAAATTCTGAATCAAATTGGAACCCTCCAAATCGATTGAGAGAGATTCAGAAAGATTCAGCAATCTGGACACAGACACAGCTTTAAATGTTTTTTCTACATACCTCAAGGTACCAGGTGGCTAGTGAACACTGAGATTCTGGGGCAGATGGAGCATCCCGCGGAAGCACGAGTGGCTCCCCAGTGCACTCAGCAGCAGACCCAGAAGTGGACCAGTCACCAACAAGCATGCACCCCCTCCACCCCTGCACTCCTGAGGGATGCTCCATCTGCCCCAGCATCGCAGCATTCACAAGCCACACCTGGTACCTCAAAGTATGTAGAAAAAACATTTAAAGCTGTGTCTGTGACAGAATCACTGATTCTCTGAATCAGCATCAAATCTGCAGATTCGGATTCAGCCAAATCAAAATCGGGAACAGTGATCTGAATCAACGACGCGAATCACTGTCCCTGATTTAGGCCGAATCAGAATCCAAAATGAATATGGCCCATTTCACACATCTTACTAATATTATGATTAAGCTATGTGATAGAAAGAATATTGTAAAATGGATGAATGTATATGCATATCTACATTAACATCATTTTCCACATTTACCATAAAAACCCTGGGAAACAAAGAGCCTTTAAGAGCTCTTCTGTACCTTTATTTTTTTTGATATTACAAAGATGTTTCCATAATACCTCAATTATTCTACACTCACGAAATGAAATATGCTGCTGAAATAATGTCATTCACCTTTCATTCCTTGCAATACATAACTTAAAGTTTAAAATTAGCGAACAAGTTAAATGTTTACTATAAATCCTTGTTAGCAGAGTATTTTACTATAAATACTTATAGGCAAAAATCATCATATATAAGTGTGTGTGTGTTAATTTTGGGGGGGGGAAACAAAACAAAAAAAACATAAATTACCTTCACCTCTGGATTTCAACCTGTTCTTTGCCTTTTATGTTTCTAATTTTTAAACTATAAACCCTTCAAAGTTTGGAATGGTCTTTTTTGTATATTTATTGTATAGCACTGAATACACTGCTGGCAGTAAAAAAATATAATAGAAATTTCCTTTGAATTGTTTTGGTCATTCCTTATTTTCCCTTTAAACACTGCACCAGTTGTAGTCAGTTCAGGATGTACTGCTTCTGGAGTAAACTAGAAAGCAACAAAGTAATGAAGCTTGTAAGCTGGGTAGAAAATACACAAAATATTCTCCCCCGTCAATTTACACTTACCAAACAACAGAAATCTGTAGATATCCAAATCAGATTCTTAATAGCAACACTGCATTTATTGCTACTATCTTCTCTTTGTTTAGTATTGTTTGTGCTTTTGTGTTCTGGGGTTTTTTTTGTGCTGTCTCAAACTCCCTCCTGTAATTCCATTGACTAGAATGACACTCGATGGTTAAGGCAGGGATAATCAATGTATAAACTGAGACAGCAAGCTGTTTTGGACTCCTGCAGCTGCACTACTTTCTAATTTAGTGGAAATTTTATGGTGCAGTCGCAGCTGCCAGCAGCACCCAGAGGTGGACAGAGCTAGCTAACTGAGCCTGCTTTTACCCAAAGTCCCTTGTATAAGTTAGTGGCATGACAGCCTGAGGTATGGCTGCAGTAGGTGTCCATTCCTCCCAATTTTATCAAAGTAGCATTCAAGAAGTGCCATCCCCTAAACTTCTGTCCTCTGATATCATTGAAAGTGCCTTTCCATGAGCTGTGGCGGGTTTGGAAGATTCTGCGTTGCCAACCCAAGACATTTTTTTTTTTAACTGACAAGCTGCAAACTTTTCCTGACAACCAAATCTTTTTACCAACATATGTTTTACATAAAAAAAAAGTAATTCTTATGTCAGGCCCTGGAGAAGAGCCAGATTCAAATTTGGGTGTTTAACACCAACAATTGTAACAAAAACCTTAGTGGTCACGGAAAAAAGTTTGTAGATTATTAGTAAAAGGAAAAGTGTTTGGTTGGCAACACTGCTTGATGATTTCAGCAATAGTTTTACACCATGCTTCCTCCATCCCAGGGGTCCCCTACTTGCCTCCACACCCTCATGCCCCCAACCACACTCTGTATCCTAGCTTTACCTCTTCTGGCCCTGCCCTCTTGTCCTGGCACAGACCCCCAAGAAAGGATTCCTACCTACCTACCTACCTGTGACCCAGCAATGTTACAAACTGACAGTGGGACACAACAGCAGCCGCAGAACATGACTAAGGGTGGGACAATGCAGGGTGCGGAGGGAACTGCAGGGGCTACAAACCCCTGAAAGAATACTCCATGTAGGATACTGCACTCCTGCTCAGACTGCAGGTGGTACTGTTCTGCTCCATCTAACATCCAGCTTTGTTCAAAGCCAGAGCTTCAAATCAAGCTCCCAGTTGCTTAACTTTCTATGGGTTCTTGAGAGAGAGAGAGAAAGAGAGAAGTTTTTAGCTTTTTTTTCTTTTGCTGGTTGTCCATTTACAGATAGTTGGCAACCCTGGGAATATTGGCTGTTAGCATAGGAAGTAGAGTAAAAAGTGGGTAAGTTGAAGAGGGAGTGGCATCTTCATAACCATTGTGACATCCAAACCAAAGCACATATGCTCCATGAATGAGCCATAGAATCCCTGCCTCCTTCTGGGGTTCATATATTTGTTTTCCAGTAGGGAAGAATTCAGTGGACCATCGGAAAATGACTTGTATAAGAAGACAGTCCATTGTCTGAAGTACTTGCAAGGGCAGATGACATTTATGAAAGAAGGAAGAAGAACATTATGCAGAAGTGTAAATGGGGATGGGAATACAGAATGTAGCGAATTAAACAATCACTACATCCATTAAATATAGGAAGCAAGAGCAATGACACATGATGGTTAAGGCGGGGATAATCATTGTCTAAACTGAGACACCAAGCTGTTTAGGACTCCTGCAGCTGCACCACCTTCTAATTCACTGGAAATGTTATGGTGCAGTAGCAGCTGCCAGCAGCACCCAGTGGTGGACAGAGCTAGATAACTGAGCCTGCCTTTACCCAAAGTCCCAGCAGGAAATTTTCCAGCAGGGAAGAATTCAATGGACCAGATGAAAATGGCTTGTATAAGAAGACAGCCCATTGTCTGAAGTACTTGCAAGGACAGGTTACATTTATGAAAGAAGGAAGAAGAATGCTATGCAGAAGTGTGAATGGGGATGGGAATACAGAATATAGTGAATTAAACAATCAGTACATCCATTAAATATAGGAAGCAAGAGCAGCCTTTTATGAAGTGGGAGAGAACAAGGAAGTAAGGAGAGGGCATTATGATTTGATATGAAAGCTTTAATAGTAGTAATTTAATTAAGGAATTGTAAACAATTCAGAACTTGTACCATATGTACTTTGCTCATCCTTTGTAACTAGACTCATCACTCCTGCCCCTCTTATTTTTTGCTACATTGACTTGTGAAAATAATTTCTGACTTGAATGGGTAATTTTCAAAATTCCTTATATTTTGGGAAAGCACCATAGGGACCAAATAAATACCAAATAATGGACTAATAATAAAAACCAAAAAGATTTCAAAGCAAACAAACAAACAAACAAAAAACCCTATGAAACTGCTGTGCTCATGGAAAGACAATTCAGTCAGTTCCCACTCAGCCCTGCTTCTATCAACATGGTAAAATGGAGGTGTTTTTTTTACATAAACCCTTAAGTGAGACTTTTGTTTTCCTCCCCAGTCCCTGCAGCTTATAGATCGGCTTTCTAAAATAAGATTTTAAATATAAAGCACATCTATAGGCTGCAGGAGTTTGTGAGAGAAACAAAGGTGTAACGTAAGTGTTTATTAAATGGAAAAAAATCCCCTCCCTTTTACTATGTTGACAGGAGCAGGGCTGAGAGGGAATTGACTGGCTAGGAGGACTGGAAATGGATTACCAAGTCTGTCATTTCTAGCTTACCAGTAGGAATTTTTCAACCAAGCATTTTTATGTCAGAAAATGCCAATTTCTCAAAGCACGTTTTTCATGGAAATGTATTTTTTCTAATGAACCTTTCATTGAAAAGGGTTCTCAGGTCCAGAAGGGAGTTCTGAAATGAGAGTATGCAAAAAAGTCAATAACCCAGTGTTCAAGACACTCATTCAGACTGTAGGAGACATACTTTCAAATGACTTCTCTGTCCAATGCTCTCTGGCTCAAAGAAAATTTATGCAAAGTGGCACAGCTCCAACAAAAAAGACTGAAAGAATGATTGTACATCCTTACAATTATGGCACCTGCCTAGGATGTGGAAATACAGGAAAAGTCCTTGCTCTGAATCAGTTACACCAAGTCAGCAGTAAATAGGATTCATAACTGCGACTGGACCCCATTTGATGACTGTTCAATATTTTATGTAAAAATCACTTTGATGACTAGTGCTGGGCACAGATTCTTTCTATCACATGCCACCACCATGGAATTTACAAAATACCTTCCACGGACGAGCCTATGAAGCCTATGAACTTCACTTCATCAATCTACTGGATACTAAAAATCACGGACAATGGATTTTATAACCTGCCTGACGTCCGACTGCCCAGGTAAACCCTCCACTTTTTACCACCTATTCTCATTCCCTTCCCCTCCCCTCCCCTCCCCTCCCATCCTGTGTCTTATCCTTTGACTATAGCCATTTCATTCCTCCTCCCCACCCCCTCCCCCTCATCAGCAAGGCCTTTGACATCATCTC
>NW_017729031.1:58118364-58143468 GCF_001723915.1 Gavialis gangeticus
GCCTTCACAAGAGAAGGCTGAGGGGGGAACTGGTGACCGTCTATAAACTCACTAGGGGGGACCAGAAGGGTTTGGGAGAGAACTGGTTTCCCCTAGCACCCCCTGGCATAACAAGGAATAATAGCCATAAGTTGTTGGAGAGTAGGTTTAGATTAGACATCTGTAAGAACTACAGTTTGGTCAGCTAGGATCTGGAACCAACTTCCAAGGGAAGTGGTGCTGGCTCCTACGCTGGGAGTCTTTAAGAAGAGGCTTGATGCCTACCTGGCTGGAGTCATTTGAGCCCAGTTTTTCTCCTGCCCAGGCAGCGGGTCGGACTTGAAGATCTACAAGGTCCCTTCCGACCCTACTTCTATGATTCTGTGGTCTCTCACCTATTGACCACCTCAATTTACATTTTAACTGACTGGCTTTCTTGCGTACATACTGACCTCTGGCTGCTTTACCACTCCATCCTGGAAGAGAACAGACCATCTGCAGACACTTCCTCAGCCTGATGAAGGGTGTTTGTGCTCAAAAGTTTGCTAAGAAGAATTTTTCCAACTCTTTGAGTAGGTCTAATAAAATATATCAGCTTTACCCAAAGAACCTTTTCTGCCTATGTCCTTAGACCAACATGGCTACAACCTACACCACCACAGTTGGCATCAGTTGGTACATTTGATAATAGTATCTGTTTAGACTATGGATTAGGTGGACAATCAAATAGGCCTAAATACCACAAACAGTTTTTGCAGGCCAGGGTTAACATACATTTGCCAGATTGAGGAGAGCTTTCACATCTGCTTTGTGGATAAACTTGATGACTTCATGGTCTGGTATGTTCTGTCTCATACATTTCACAAACACCATGGACATTTGTACAAGTGCTCTGGGAGTTGGAGGTATGCTTTAATTAGAGTAACTCCAACTGCCGCTCTAATTAAAGTGCCTAGAACATCATGTGTATCAGTCTCCCCACACTGAAAAGTGGCAGTGGGGGCACTTTAACTAAAGCTCATTCGATGAGTTTTAGTTAAAGTGCTCCTGCAGCCATTTTTCAGTGCAGGGTGCTGATACATATGACACTGGAGTCTGCTGGAGTTCAGTAATTACTGTGCTCCAACAGACTCGATTAATCAACTCTGCTGTGAAGCACTGTAATTACAGAGTGTCAGAGCAGCCTTGCTGCATGTGTATAGGTGCCCCATGTTATTATTTTAAAACACCTTTCAGATTTTCTTCAAATCATTCTAAAAGATCTCCAGAGTTTTGGTTTGATGTAAAAGTCACTTTCCTGATGAAAATGTACTGTGTTTCACTAATGTCTTTTTGAAAATTATCTCCAAATACCTGGAGTACTTTGGCTCTGCCTGCTGCAGTTTGTCAGCTCTAAATCTATTTTGCTCTTCATTCTACTGCCATAACATCCATTTCAGTTATAGTGAAGATCAGTTCCCACGTGTAATATTTTTATGGCTTTTCATCTATTTATAATTGCTTCTTGAGAAGTAGAAAATTGTGTTGGTGCCCTACTTTTTTCCAATTTCCATTACCCCTCTGACTGAAATAATAACCTGTCATGCTTAAACAATTAGTGTAATGTAGAGGACACCCAAACCTACTGCATACTGTTAATGGAACACCCAATATGGTTTAACAGGAGACCGATAAAAATTTGTTTTTATATGACCAACCATTGGATGTTAGCAAAACATTTTAGGGCAACAGTCTTAAAACAGAATAAATCAAAGCAGATTTTCTGGTCAAAGCCACATTTCCCTTTACCTAACCCCAGCATGGTGATAATTTTTATGCCGCTGATATAGCTAGCATGCCATTTGTAATTTAACAGGGGTATGATGCTATGGTGCTACATTTACTGCAGTATTTAATTGTGGTAGGAGCTTGGTCCCAACTGAGAAGGAAACTGACATGAAAAGGAGCAGTGGTATCTATGCATTCTTGTAATCAGAAAGGTTCACCAATGAACTACCTCATTACAACTCCACTAAGAATGAAACTGTTCTCATTTACTTCAATTGATTTTTCCATCTTTCCTGGGATTTTTACTGATTCTGTAAGACTTTTCTTCACTTTAGTTAGGGAATTCTACAATAAGGTAAGCAGACTTTGCTCAATTATTTTTAAACTTTTTCTTTTATTACTCTGGCAATAGTTACGATTAAATGGTCAAAAGGCCTACTGGTTCCACTGCTTTAAAATAAAACAATCAATAGGACCTTGTCACAGCAGGGAGCATCTTGGGGGGTGTGGCAGGAGTGTTGATGCCCTGAGAGGCAGCCCTGGTGGTAAGCAGGGACCACATGTGTGCCAGCAAAGGCACCAAGGCACAGACACTTACCTGCAGGGCCAGTGCTGACTGAGCCACAGCCAAAGCTATATCCCCAGTTTGTGAGTTTGTGCTGGCTGTGGATTGGCCACTGTGCTGGGGCAGATGTCATAGGAGCATTCCCTGTGCCAACAGGGAAGAAAAGCTCCAGGGGCCCAGGCAACAACACACGGAGCCTGGCTACAGTAGAGTTCTGGCAGGGGTGAAGTGAGTGGGGAGAAACCTGCTCAGTAGACTTGGAGGAGTGTAACAGGGAACCCTAGCCCTGTTACTAAGAGGCAGGGCCTGAGTAAAGGAACAACGAGCACTAGGAGGGTAAGTGTTAATAGCCCAAGCACCCAAGCTGGTCAGCTGAAGGTGATAGGCCTCTGGGCACATATAAACCCCAGGGCCAAGGCTGGCAGAAGGAGATCTCTGGCAAGCAGCCAGGGGAAGAGAGTTCCTGCATGGCAGAAAGACCCAGGACTGCTGCGGCAGCTGGCCAGACTGTTGCTGTGGCTAATGAGGCTCCAGGAGTCTACAAGGTACCCAGAGCTGGGGGGTGCTCAATAGGCAAGGAGCAGTTTGGAATTTTTAAGGAGCCAGAGTGTGGCTTGTATGACTTGTATTATGTTATACCCCAGGGGCTCATATTTATGTTATTCTTTTATCTGGTGGATTCAGCTGAGGCTATTTGGGAAGGAGGAGGCCTCGTTGGGGCACACTACTGTGCAAAGCCCCAGCACCAGGGGGGGCGCAGCAACAGGGAGTGATCAGACCCCATCACCGGGGGGGGGTTCAGCAACAGGAGGTGATCAGACCCAAGTGCTGGGGGGGGGTGCAGTCACAGGGGGAAGACCCCAGTGCCAAGAGGCACAGCAACAGGAAGTGAGCTGACCCAATGCCCTAGGCTGCAGGTCAACATTTATATACCCTCTGTGAGGCATGGGCCACCATGTAGGGCAGGTCTGGAGTAGTGGATCGTGACCCCTAGCATTGGGATAGAAAATGGGCAGCCTCTTACCTGAGTAACACCATAATTATTGTTCCATCAAGGCACGGCAGGGGAGAGAGGTGGGTGGGTAGCCCAGAGACAGAGGGTCAGGCCTATGTTAGACAGGCCCAGGGATGGACCCCTGTCACAAGAAGCCTCAGCCCTAGGAGTCCTGACTCTGTGAGAGAGTGAGAGGTGTTTGCCACAGAGATGGGAAGAGCTTGCCACAGATAAGCCCCAGAAGGTGTTGGTGCATCAGCTGGAGCACCAAGGAGGTGAATGTGAGTTGGCCAGGATGACTTGGGGATACCCACATCCCAGTGTTTAATCACAGGGAGAGTTAACTTTTTGTTTTTTGTTTGAATCAGAGGTGGACCAGATTGGCCCACCAGTTGGAGGCTTCCAGGACCAAAGGACTGTGTTGTGGATGAAGTACATGCCTTGTATTTTTGCTTTACATTAAAAGGGGCCTTTCTGGATTTATGTTGAATGGACCTTTTGATTTATGTTAAAATGGACTTGATGTGTATGCTGACTCTGGGCACAAGGAATGACCTTGTTTATTGATCAAAGAGGACCCAGGGGACCCTTTAGCTGGACGGCCTGGCTTGGTGTGGCTGACTGAGCTGGTTGTCCATTACATTACATTCCAGTGATCCTCCCATGTGCAGGGTGATAATTTGGACTGTTGTAAGATCTGATCGGCCTGTGGATGAGGTGTAAAGGGGAAAAGGAGCCCCAAGAACCACCACCATGGGAGTAGACACAAATGACCAAGGAACCTCTCTCTTTCTTACAAGACTAAGGTGTGGCAGGTGAGTTGGGGGGCATGCCCTATGAATAGGAGGTTCTAAGGGCTGAACTGTCCAGCAGCAAGAGCTGTTATCCAAAAGGCAGGACTACATGGTCCGTACGACAAAACCAACGTAGGCACCATCACTCACAGATCTGTATAGTCTCCTGCGTTCATCTTCAGGTAGACTCATTCTCTCTAATATGTAGATCATTTGTAAAAATGGATAGATACATAGGTGGTGAGCATCATGCATGTTTAGTGTCACTTAACACCCAAATCCCAAGTTCATAGAGCATCCTGTTGCAAAAAAGACCAAATTCTTTGATACAAGGCAAAATTTTAAATATTTAGATCCACAGAGAAATGAGAACCTGGAAAAAAATCTGTGGAATCTGTTAACAGAAAAATGAATCTTGATAAAGCAAGCAATTCTTATTATGATGTAACCCAGGTACACCCAAGGGTGTACCCTATTCCCAATCAGATGGAATGGGTAGGCAGGAGGGGGTGCTGTGAGAATTTACTTCATACATGGATAAATTCCCCATCCTTCTGACAAGTAAGTGAGGCTTGGCTTTCCAGTGATCTGTAATCTTATGTCTCCTGGTCAGGCCTAAATTCCTGAGTAACACCCAGTCCCCAGGGCTCAGTCCCTGCTCCCTTACTTGGGCATCATAATTTTGCTTGTGTTGGTTGTGGTTCACTGGGTCTCCAGCCAAATGGTAGGCCCGCCTCAGTCCCTCTCTCAATTGCTGGGCATACTGGCCATCTGCCAAGTGCTGCCCATATACCGTCTGGACTCTGAAACAGATCTATAGTAAGCTGTGGCTGCCCCCCAAACATGAGGAAGTATGGGCTTAGCCTGGTGGCATCATTACTTATTGATAAAAGACAGATGTTGGCCCCATGATGCCTTTTGCCCCAGTCTTAGGTTTCCCCACATGTTCAATAGCATTCTGTTGAACACTCGGGTTGGGGATCCCCTTGCGGGTGATAGGGAGTTGTATGGGATTTCCATATCCCTGCTATGATCAGTACCTCTTTGAGTAACTTGATCTCAAAATCCCTGCCCTGATCAGAATAAGTGGGTGGGCAGCCCAAAAATGGAAAAAAGTACTTCTCCCATAACACTTTATCCATCATTCGGGTGGTCTGATCACGGGTCACAAAAGCCTGGGCATAGCATGTAAAATGATGTGTTATCATCAGGACATTGCTCTTTTGGTTTCCATCTCCCCCTATAGTAAGAAAGTCCATGCAGATGAGTTCAAGCAGCTGTGAGCTTTGAAAGTTATGTAGGTAAGCAGTACGTGATGGCAGGGTTTTCAGTTTCACACAGCGTTCAGAGGTCTGGCATTTGGTTTTAATGTTCTCAGCCATACAAGGCCAGAAAAATTTCTCTCACACTAAAAAGCCAGAGTCGGCTCTATTCCCATATAGCCAAAGTTGTCGTGAAGGGCCCACAGCACTAGAGCCCGCTGTCTTCTGGGGAGGATCAGCTGCAGCATCTTGTCCTTCAGGGTCTTGTACTACCCAATGTAGCACACCATCTATTAATTGCAGCTTTCCCCACTCCCTTAGCAGAAGCTGGCCAGTTGAAGTGCCCACTTGGTCAGGAGGGGGCATGACAGTCCTTCCCTTCCAAACCCGCAGCACATTTCGGATATCAGGATCCTGCTCCTGGCTGGCTCATCACTTGGCGGCTGTAATTTGGGGTAGTGCCGAAGGAGTCAATAGGGTGTAATGGCTCCAGGCCTGGAAAATTCCTTTGGGAGGTACCCACAGCACTTCAGGCAAGAAAGCTCCATTGTGTTCTTCTCCTGATGGGTTTCTCATGGGGAGATCACAGAGAGCTCAAATGGCCTCTGGTTGCAGCACTTCTGGGGCCTGAGCAGAAGTCATCCAGGACAAAGGTGTTAGCATCAACATTTTTACGTCCACCCTGAGAGTGGAGGCTAAGTGAAAAGTCTGCTAAAGCAGCAACCCATTGATGCCCGGTGGCATCCAGCTTGGCACTGATCAGAATGTATGTTAATGGGTTATTGTCAGTCCACACTTGAAATGCTGTCCCATACAAACAGTCCTGGAATTTTTCACTAGCAGCCCATTTAAGGGCCAACACTCTAATTTATGAGCTGGATATCAAGTTTTGCTGGGCATGAGGCTCCAGCTGGCAAATGTCACAAGGTGTCTTTTCCCCTCATGTACTTGGTAAAGCACTGCCCCAAGTCCAGATAAGTTGGCATCAGTGTGAAGGACAAAAGGCCTGTTAGGATCTGGATAGGCCAACACAGGGGCATTAGTGAGATGCTTTCCAAGAGCTTATTAGGCATCTCACACTGTTCGTCCCATTCATGTCCAAAAGGCTGGGTAGGACTCTTCGCCTCCCCACTTCTTTTGGAGCACTCTGGAGTCCTTTGGTTGCAGAAAGCTTTCCCTGTCTGATATCCCTGGGCAAAGTGATTCAGTGGCTGGGAAATGGTGGCATAGTCCTTCACAAACCACCTGTAAAACCCTGCAAATCCCAAAAATCTCTTTAGCTCTCAATAGTTCATGGATCTGGGCCAAGTGGTCACAGCACGTACCTTGTCTGGGTCTGTACTGATCCCCTGTTGTGATACAATGTGCCCCACATATTTTACTGAGGCCTGACAGAACTAGCACTTGTTGACAGCCAGCTTAAAACCTGCAGCTTCCAACTGGTCCAGCACTTGTAGGAGCTTCTCATCATGTTCATCTAGGGTCCTCCCAAACACAATAAGGTCATCCAGGTACACGAGCACTTGGGTGAGATGCATATCCCCAACCACCTTTTCCATCAATCTTTGGAAAGTGGCCAGAACACCCGAAATGCCTTGGGGCATCCTTTCAAACTGAAAGAAAATGAAATGGCAAATGATTGTTTTTTTTTTCTTTGTCCGCCTCTCTGAGGGGAATCTGGTAATATCCGGTCCTCAGGTCTAACACAGAAAACCATTTACTCCTCCCAAGGCAGTCCAGTGCCTCTTGTACCCTAGGGACCATATACTAATCAACAATCGTCCGGGCATTTAACACCCTATAGTCAATGCACATGAGAATTTTCTGTTCTTCTTCCTTACAGTGACAATGGGAAAAGTATATGAGCTCTTCAACTCAGTAATTATCCCATGGTGGAGTAGTTCTTGCAGGTGGTGCCAGACCTCTCCCATTTCATTCAGTGGGATGCAGCAAGACCATTCCCGAAACGGTAGGTATCACAGAGGTGAATTTGGTGTTCCCCCCCTCAGCCTTCCCCACCTCCCACTCATGGAGAGAGAAAACCCCAGTCCAGTGTTGCAGCTTCTCCTGCAGCTGCTTCTTCCAAGCCTCAGGTGCAGGGGAATCCCCAAAATAAAACCGCTTGGGATCTATCGAGGTGGACTCAGGCCAGTTAATTGAAGCTACTACCTCTGCTTCCCTAACAGTGGCTAACTTACGGCCAGGGTGCACCACCACTTTTTGCATCGAGGGGTTTACCACCATGACACTGACATGTTCTTGGACCAGCCCCTCAGGAGTAAGCAATCCATTCAGGCATCTCCAATACCTGAGACCCTTCCCACAGGCAAGGGCTTCAACTACCATGGCCTCGGCTTATGGGGACCCTTCAGCCCAACTGCAGGCAACAGGTAGGGCTCTCTGTCCCTTTGCAGGGATCCTTTGGGGACTTTTCTCCACAAACCACAATTCCCCTAAAATGGGGGGACCCTCCCTCCATGCTCCTCTGTTCACATCTGGCATAGGCCTCGGAACACAGAGCATGCATCTTTAGTTGTTTCCTATAGCTTGGGCCTGCCTGCTGTTTACAGTACTGGGCCAGTACCTGGAAAATGTGGGAGTTAGTCTCTATAATAAGGGGAGCCTCTGGCTTCCACCCTGGGTCAGGGCACACCAAGGCAATGGTCACCACTTCTTTGTCGGGCCCCGCCACAGATGCAGGAACTGGAATTCTAATTTTAACATACCCGCGCTATGGGTATTGACTTTGACTAAGGCCACATAAGCCCAACCCAGACAAGGGAAACAAGGGTAAATGGTTGAAATGAACTTTATACAGTGACTCAAACAAAATGGTCACTTGGGACCCACTGACCAACACTGCAGTACAGGGATGCCCATTGACCTTTACAGGAACTTCGGCCTGGGGGCCTATTAACCCTTCAGGTATCACACTCATGGCCATGGCTCTGGAGTCTGATGAGACCCGGGGCAGAACCAACTCCCTCGTCCCATCCCCTCCTCATTTCCCAACTTCCACAAGGACTTCAGCCTTTGGAAAACCAAGTCAGGACTCTCAGGCCCTGAGCATTGCCTTGCCATGTGGCCATACTCCCCACACCTAAAACATTATCCCACAGCCCAAGATACTTTGGCATAGTTGGATGTGCTCCAGCACAGCTGACCCACTTCATTGGCATCTACAGACATCAACAGGGCCATTTTCCTGCAGAGCTGGGCCACTGCCTCTCTTGGGCCTTCAGGGACCCAATCCTGCAGGACAACTGCCCTCAGTGCCATGCCCTGATAGTGAGATAAGTATTCTGTGGGAAACCCCTGCATAGAATTCCTGTGGCCTGGGTCTGAAAGTCAGGGAAACCCCATGCAAGTTCCTCCACTTGTAGACATGTGCCCTGAGTTAGAGTTCAGCAGCCTGCAGGGAAATTCCCATGGGACACAATAAGTAAACTGACATCCTCCCATTCATCAAACTGTGACTACCTATGGTCATGGCAACATTTTTGGGCACTTGGAGCATGACAAGGGGCTAAGATGTCTGTCTGCTTGCAACTTGTGCCACCATAAAAAAAACTGTGGCACAAGAGCAATGTCTGTTTGCATTTTAATTGTCCCCAGAATAAAACTGAATTTAAATATGGACACATAGCATGTCCTCAAAAGCCACAAAACCCCTAACACTTACTGCCCAGTCTCCATGACATTCAAAGTGACAAGCAAAATCTTAGCACTGTTAATCTCCAGATCACAGCTACCTCCATCTCTTTCCAAATTATATGGATCTACAGTTAATATTACTGCATCACAATGCGGTGTGAGGAATATAGCTGCTTGTGTGTCTCCTGACTTAAAAATAGTCTTTATGAGTGTTATGCTTTAGGGAAATAATGTTAGCAAGAAATGTCAAATTTTGCAGCACTAGTTGAAGAACAAAATCTAACAAGGGTGGTTGCCAGCTTTTACACTTTTATATTGAAAAATTGTACAATCCTTTTAAGTTACATATAATGATTTTAAAGCCTTTTAACAAGAGGAACACCACGGGGTAGGATTTTAACAGGGGAAGCAGGATTGGTGATTTTTTTTTAACAAGCTGAATTCCCCAAGTTCTTCCTTGATTTAAGCCATGGTTTGTATTACAAACAGAAAAGATTATAAGCATCTAAAGCAGCCACAGTTTTGATAAAATTCTCTTAAGCAATGATGATCCCCCCCCTTATTTAGACAAGTCAGGGGTCACTATGACCTTATTTGCCCATGCTTTTCATTAAGAGCAGTCTTTCTGCAGTACCATACTTCCTACTACCTCTTTGAATACACAGAGGATTCATGCTTCAGTTCTGCATGTATTAAGAATGCAGCCATAGCAACTACTAGCATTAATGAACTATTTGCTTATGCAGTAATAATTAACTTCCATTACATTACTTTGTGTGATTACTTTCTTAATTGCCTGAATTATGCATCCATTTAATATTTAATAACCATTCTCAGAAATCAGACACTGGTAAAAAAACAAATTGCTCACAGTTTCCTTGCAATAATTAAGCTCACAAGAATAAATGAAACCTTTTAAAAATGAATGCCTTGCGATTATATCCTTGCATATAGAACAAGATCCTAAATTAGCTATTTATTAAGTCTAAATTTAAGACCAAATAGTACATTTTTCACTTATGCCTGGGGAAATCAACCTATACAGTACCTGATATCACCAACAGAATTAAGTGCCATCTATTTACTTTGAGACTCACCAGTTCTGCATTAGTATTTAGAACATTGTGAAACAAGGAGCGAGAAAGAGAGAGAAAAAATCTTCTGAAACACTTTGGAAGAAAACCCCCTCATCATCTTAACCTGAGAAAAGATGCTTGTTTTGTGCTTAAAGTGTTAGAAAGATCTGTGAAGCATAAATAGATTTCCATTTTTTTTCAATATACAAACAATGAAAATACAGGTATACAGCCTAGGGTCAGGTTTACCAAACAGAAGGAAATTCATTGTTTTATATGAAAATAATGTTTACAATCAAAAGCAAGCAGTCTGAGCTACTTGTTTTTTTCCCTTCATGTTGTCATCTGTCTCTCTCAGAGCCCTTGTGCCCTGCTAGCACCCAAGCAAAGCCACACGCTGATTTGCAAAGTGATAATGCCATTATGTTATTGCACATCAGTTCCAGTTCCCAGTGGTTTGCAATGAAGTCACTGGCTTAACAAATAAAATGTGTTACTGCTTTATTGCAGACTGTGTTGGTGAATAGATTCTATTGAATCCGGACAAGACAGCTAACTGGTTTTTTTTTATTTTTTTTTCTGAGTTGCATCTGCAAAATTGCTCTGCCAGTCCACATTGATTATGGCAGCCATATACAGATGTGTTTATCTGAACCATAACTGTGTTAGGTTTAAGCAACAGGGATACAGGGATGTTATTTACTCACTGTTGTCCTATGCATACATAAAGTACATCAAAAGTATACAAAGAAAAACAAAACATCATCCAGGCATTTTCTACCTAATAAACCAGTCCAGTAAAAGACAGAAGATCTTACATAGTGATAGGCAAGAAAACAACAGAGACCGACTGTTATCTCTTCCTTCCCCATACAGGTGAATCATTTTCAAATTGAGATGCATAAATAGTTGGGGGGATAAGGGTGGGGGGGAAGGAAGAGGAGAATAGTGAGAGTTTAGGGTGTCATGAGTCAACAGTGGCTGCTATTCTGAGTTTCTAAACCGAGCTAAATTGATGCCAATCTCACTGGCTGTTGTTACAGTGGGCAGCATCATTAGGATTTGCTTTTTAAATGATCTCTCAGCCTGTAAGTCTGAGAGCTGCTAGCAAGGCAAGGTTAGAACGAAAATGATGGCAGCATGTTGATGCTTCACGGACCTCATGATAGTTTCCGTCTGTCATTATTTACGTCTGACTAGATGCGTCATGTCAGCTACCTAGAAGGCACTTTAATATGAAGCTCTTGTTTTCCTCTGCTTTTGCACATCCAGCCCAGATACTATTTTTTTTGCATCACTACACTTAGGTGAAGCATGCTTCAATCTTTCCATAATGACACAAAGAAATAAAAAATTGTTTAGCTCATGTTATTATATATGCTTGTATTCTAACAGACTTCAAGACTGTTCACAAAAAGGCAAATTTAAATCAATGAACAGACATCTAATCAAAAGGTCATCTTTATTTTATTCTTTTGGATAGATTGCCAATATTTTAAGTAAAACTAATTTTTTTCTATTGTTAAGTAATATACTACTGGGCAGAAAGCAGCAAGCTGTATTTTTAATGTACAGTGGCATTTAGTAGTTTAATTAACATGCTATTAATGTCTCCTTAGATAGTGTGATGAGTTCTGTCAGAGTCAATGTAAATAAGGCTACAGTTGTCAGGTATGTATCAGCTCTAGCATTAGACCATCTTTTGGTTTTTTAAATTCAAATGAATCATTGGCACTGCCTTGGAATGAAATGTGTAACTAGCTCATGTCTTTGCCGTTCATGAGTAATGTGGTCAGGCCTAAACTGTAGCAGGAAAAACTTTATCCAATTTATTCCTGAGTTACACAATACATAATAGGCTTGTTCCTTCAGCCTTAGCTTCCATTTGACTCCACATTGCCCCTAGTATGGAATGTCTTTTCTGACCCAGCTTGCTTCTCTAAAAACCTCTAGACATAGTTAACCAAGGCATTTCATTTTATAGACTAACCCTTCCATAGTTGTTCAACCATACTATGGATGTGATTTCCCTGAATAGTCACTAATTATTTTACTGTGACCCTTGCCTTTTATTTCTCATTTCTACCCTCTACTATTCTATTGTTGTCTTTACATTGTATCAGGTGTGAAATTAAAAACTGTGAGCTCTTTGCATCAAGGACCACATGCTTTCATTTATCTATATTGTAAGGGGCCTAGTACACCTTTGGGTGCTGTAAAACAATCAACAGCTCAATACTGCCAACAATTATTTGTTAACATTTGCTCATCTGTATTTGCTTCAGTCCTGTTTGGCTTTCACAAGTCACAAAAACACAGGGTAAATTCCATTAACTGCCGCGTTGCATGATTAGACTGTGCACGCTACATTTTTACATTTTTTAAAAGCGTAGCTACCAAACTATTTCTCAGTGTCCGTCATTGCTTATATCCCTCCATTTCAAATTTATCTAAGAAGCCATTCCTCAGTGAGGGTTATTTATTGGCCAAAGTTGACATTATAAAGTTCAGTTAGTTCTCTTATTACCTTCCCTCTCTCTCTCAGACAGGGAAGAAGTGGGGCAGGTAAAGAGGGCAAAAAAATTGGCAGAGACTTAAAACTGGGGAGTGTTGTTATCTCTGCAGAAGGAGATTTTATTGAAGCTTTAAAAAGAATACCTATCTTCAGGTAGACTTCAAAACATGGAAAATTGTAACCTACAAGATGAACATTTTTAACAACTTTTTGAGTATAACAACTGGTTGAGATCATCTCTGCAAATAACAGATCTGGTGGATTTAGCTTGTTTTTCTGTTCCTGAATGACTCCCAAATGAGCAATTGGTTTTTTTGTTTGTTTTTTTCACAAATATATTTGACTGCTGATATTTCTCTGTAAGTAAATTTGTGTGAACCCATTTTAAACTATGAATAATTTGTAAGTGTTTCACTATATTTTTCCTATAGATTATTTGTACCCTGTCTGGTCATTTTAGTCACATCTGAGTCACATGATGCAAGTTTACTATTAGGACCCCTTCCCATTCAGATTACAAATACTGTTTGCAATTGTTCAAGGAATATACAGTACTAAAATGTTTAGAAATTACTTCTGCTGCTTCTGGTTTAAGTCTACTATTTACAAGAAAGTTTTAAGGCTTTGCTTTCCATCAACATGTTCAACCAAAGCAAGGCAAATACAAAAACTAGTTTACCTTATGTTTACATCAATGAAGGTTAACAAAAGATAGCACAGCACGTGGGTGGATTTAATTCTATTGGACATTTGCAAACATTTTGTAGAAGTATTAAAATGTGAAAAAGATGCAATATGAAATTTTTCCCAACCTTAACTGAAACACTCATTACTTCTATAAAAATACGACAGGAAAAAAAAGTCTTTACATAGTTTAGAGTGAGTACATTAAAACATCAGGCTACCCTTCCAGTAAACTATTTTTCTTTTGTACATAACTATTTCCCATGTTAACAGGAAATGATACAAGCAGTTTGCTTCACATTTTTGCATGCTGTGCATGTTTACAGTCTTCTATTCTGTGCGGTATCTATCCCTGATAAAAGTAAGAGGACATGAGACAGTAGGAGAAATCTAATAGCAAACTTAGGGTGTCTTTCAAGACCCAATGTAAACAACAGCTCTGAATAGCATGCAAAAGTAATGACAGGACTATGAAATGTTTATTGCTAATAAATAGTCTTACACCATTTAGTCACAACAGAAATCTAAAATTCAGTGCTAGGTCTTAAGGTTCCACATTATGGTGATATTGCATCCAAACTACTTCCTGCCTGGTGTTGATTTGCACAAAAACCACTAGGCACAGAAAGCACTCCATATTTTGCAGGATGGATCCTATATGGAGTGAAATGACTAGAGATTGTGTGTGGCCAGATGCTGAAATTTTCCCCCATAACTTTCTCGTAGCATGTTGCTGAAACAAAGATTCTTTGAAAGGGACAGCAGCAAAATGATAGAAAATTACCTCCAGTGAGGATTACAAGGATTTATATTTGCAGTTTTAAAGTTCAAAGGTCTTCAAAATCAGTTATTTTTCTTTTAATGTACAAGTTTTGGTTTTGTGGAACTGAAGTATGAAGCTTCTCAAACTTTGCCGACAGTGGAGGAAGTGCTAAATATCTCTTTCGAAATTCCTCAGCATTCACAGCATTCAAAACATACATTATTGACTGGTGTGGCCATTTAGTATTTGGAAATCCAGTTATAGTTTCTATCCAGTTCAATAATGTACATGTGATAAAATAGTTTTTCCTTAACATTTGACCAATCATCCTTATTTGCTGTAGAAACTAAAATAGTTATGGTGTGAAAAACAGTGAACAGTAGGTGGCAGTCAAGCCACTGAGCTATTTTCATAGCTTTGTAACACTGAATCATTGTTAAGAGTAATGTGAAAATGTTCTATTTTTCTCTTTTAAAGGTATCATTTTCTTAATGATATTTTCAGAGCTCTCAGCTATAGAGTTAGTAAAGGATGGTAATGTGTTTGAAAGGAAGAGTTCAAGATGAAAGTGCTTGAAAACAGACTCGATTCTAGGATTGGTTTTTTAAACTTATGTATAGATCGCTTTAATGTTAAATTTTTATGTTTTGACAGGTCTTGTCTTAGCTAATGGATCACTAAAATCAGGGGGCATATCAGGACATTCAGGCAGCACTTGTGTATGAGCAATAGACAAAAAGGAAAGAATTCACCCTTTTATTTCATATGTTGGCAAATCTCAGCAGGATCAAACCTACACAGGATTCATTTGTATCCTGGATATTTGTAGGGTAGTGAAATCTTCCCACTTTATTCCACAGTGGAAGTCACAGAGAAATACTATATAATACCATTTAATTCCCCAGCAGTCTTGCCTCTTTCCATTGACAGAGTGGGAAGGTGAGGAAAAGATACTATTATTTAAAAAGATTCTAGCAACATGAACAAATTATATGTGAACCACAGGTACAGCACATGCACCTCAGAAATATGACGTGAAAGGGGCCACTGCATATACTCACAGATATCCTACAAATCCATTCTCCAGAGAACCAGGGTCACTGATACCCAAGTGCCTTCCCTCAACCAATATTTAGCAACTCTTGAGTGTCAGTCCAGACCATCTTTGGGTGCATATGGTTAAATCAAATATTTGAATTAGTGCGTATTTCCTCATTTATGTAGCAAGAGTGGAAACAAAAAGATCTAAAAATCTTTACGTAGTCCTACTGTAAAAGATACTAATTTTCCTCCAGTTACCCAAGCTATTCCAACTAGCCCGTCTTGGCAACCCATTTCTAACATCCTAGATATAGAGTCTAAATTGATTTAAGACATTCATCAAACTTCCATCTTTTCTTATTCTTATAATATGAACTCATGAAGTATAAAAGTAGGAAGCTGAGAGAAAGAATAGTTACCATATTCGAAAAGGAAAGTGAGGCAATGATGTGTCAGGCTTTCTTATCTAGGGATAACCATCATAAGTATTTTTTTCTTACAGATCTGGGGACTTGTTAGTTTTTTATTCCTTAACTAGCAATTTTTCAACACAATGTCTGAATAAATGTTTGCCCCTTGAGATTTAACAAACTTACAAGCATTATGATCGTATGAACAAATGTATGAATGCTGGGCATAATACCTTCTTTAACTATGAGGAAACGAAGTTCCTACTAATCACTAACTAAATCAAATATAAAAGGTTTTGCAGTTTGTTTTTCTTCAGGTATCTTTAGGCATCTTGATTTTGATCTGTGATCTTAACATTGCAAGATATTTATGATCCATGTACAAATAATACACCAAACAAACTAACATAGGTTAATTAAATTCTAAGAAACATGAATTGAATTTATAGACATTTGTGCATTTTATAATTAAAGCACAACATTGAGTAAAGCTTGAATGAGTATGTGTACTAGCAAAGTAAGGATTATTGGTATAGCTATAGTTTTGATATTTGAACTGCTTAGTGGGAGGTCCTGTGATTTTCCATGCATTTAAGTAATAATGCATCTGTAGTGATGTATGCTCATAGAAGTCAAGAAGATGCATATATCCATCTTTCTATTCTAATTCAATAGGTAGGAAAACAAGATTTAATGAGAAACAAATGGCTGGCACAGGGTTTGTTCAGCTTAACTGGGATGAGAGAACAAGAGAATCATTTTCAGGGAGACTTAATAGCATATTCCACTGCATTTTTACAGACATCTGCAAGGTGATTACACTTATTAAACAAACTGCAAATAAATAGATATTGGTAAGGGTTAATTTTTTTTAATTACATAAAATTTTCATTCTTTTTATTTTTCCCTTTTCAGCTCCAATATTCCTGAAGTAAAAAATGAGGAATATAAAATCTAAATAATCTTGTCACCAGACAAGAAATGGTTTAGTCACTAAGTGAAATCAATTTTGAAGAAGAAACATAATATAGTGCTCTCTCTTCTCTCTCTCTCTGCTTCTGAGATTGTATAGCCAGAAGCAACCATTATGATCATCTATCTTGACCCTTGGCAGAAAAGACTGAAGAATTCCACCCAGAAATTCCTGCTGGAAGCCCTACACTTCTGATAGCACAAGAACACATTTTAGACATACGTTCACAATCCTGATTAGAAATCTTCGATTGATCATGAATATACTATATTCCTTGACTTTGCTGAAGTTGTGCCATTGGTTAATTACCATAATTGTTAAATAGTAGTATCATTGTCAGTCCTGTGTAGGACTGGGGAGGAGAAAAGTAGCACAGAGAAGGAATAGAAGCATTTGCAACCTCATCAGCCAGTTCTAATCTTCAGCAGCATAGAAAATTGTACACTCAGTATTTCTCACGAGTAAGATGGCTATTCTTTTCCTAGGATTAACTTGTCTGGAGTGTGGCCCACAGAATTGCACCATATTAGTTTGCTTAGCATTACCCCTAGTCAAATTACATAGCCAAGTCAAGAATTTTCCAGCAGCTGGTCTCCGGGCTTTGATGCATGAAGAATTTCTTTGTTGGGAAGTACTAGACCAGGCCACTGACCCTCATTTCCCAGCTGCTACATCCCCTGCCTTTTTAAAAAAAAAAAGTAATATCCATTCCTGTAGCACTTATTCCACTACAGCTGCTGTTATTTCTTGCTCTGTTTGTCTTTATTGCATTTAAAGCTAAATGTAAAGCATTCAAAAAAGATCGTACGATGTGAAATGCATTTTACACAGGTACACTTTAAATACTTAAATAGGATTCTAATTTTGCCCCTGTGTAAAAGTAAAGAGGTCAGGCTAATGCACTAAACCACTACCACTACAGCAGAAATGTCAGGATTGAGTGTCCAGGGGGATTGCTCCCCTTCTAGTGTAGTGAACCTTCTTGTTAGTATAAGTACTATATAGGGTGAACTAAAATGCCTTTAATAAAACACAGTAATACAACAGAAATGTCAGGACTCAGGAAGCCCCAAGACTGGTAACAGGTTAGGTTGCAGGGGAATAGGAACCATGGTTTTTATTATTTATGTCATATATAATATACTATCAGTAAATAAAGTACCATATTTACTTGAATAGAAGATGACCCTGAATATAAGACGTGCTCCCAGTAATTAGATTCTATATATGGAAAATCTTTACAAAATGTTCTAATTTTCTAGGTATAGAAACTAATTTTTGGAAGTTTGCCTTGAATTTGTCCCCTCCACCCCTCCTTTCCTACAGCAGAAAAAAAGTATGGGGGGTTCAGGTAGCCCCCTTGCCCACTGACACTCCCCTTTCAACGCCCTGTAGCCCCATCCACCCCCTTACCATCAGACCCTGCTCTCCCTGAGTACACAGAAGTGAGACACAAATTTGAAAACTCTGACCTTGAAACAAACATACCTGTATAAATTTACATATAGGCAATAATTAAAGGTACCCAGAGACTTAATTCATCCAGAATCAATGCATTTTACCTTTTCTGAAAATGCTGCAGGTTTTAGTACAGGTACTCTATAAATGAACTTCTAAGCAGCACTTGTGTACTTACTTATACATAATACAAATTCTGCATGATATTAATCCAAAGGCAAAAGGCTCATGATTTACCATATAGGTTACTGGGCTGGGTCCCAGTAGAGTCAACACCATTTCAAGCCATGGTGACCCCGCAGCTCAGCACTTCTCAGTATGTCCAAAGGATCCGTGTGCTAATTAGCCACACAACTGGAACTGAGAAATAGTCCTGAGATTCTCCAAAAAGTATGTGCAGATGAGGGAAAGAGCTACCTGGCCTAGCTCCACCTCATGGAACAGGGGGCCACCCTAATCACACTTGACAGGCTGAGCAAGGGGGCAACAGACGGATTTGGAGTGAACCGTTTGGAGCATCATTTGGTGATGTTTCCTAGGCATTTAAGGGTGGTAAAGAAACAGGAATGATTATAAATGGGAAAGAAAGACACTGCTTAGCTTTAGGAGTGAAGAAGAAATCAAAATGTATTCAATGTTGTGGCTCACCACGGCTTTAAAAGGAGTTGGTGCTGAGAGGGAATGTGCACAATGGACACTACCATGTAGCGTATTCAGATGGGCTGCACTAACCTGTCCTTGTGGTAGCTTCCCATCAGCATGTTTACCCAATACAGACCAAGTATTTTGTAGTCATGCTTAATGTTGATTGTATTTAATCAATTTCATAGCTGGTTTCCATTACTGAGCACATGCTGCTTTTGGCAGTAGTTTAATGATAAACAGTGTATTTAATGAGATGTCCTTGTATGCAAATATAAAATGAAGAGCTCATTTCTTCATGTTGATTGGGGGGAAACCT
The DNA here is from genome assembly GCF_001723915.1 of Gavialis gangeticus. NCBI lineage: Eukaryota > Metazoa > Chordata > Crocodylia > Gavialidae > Gavialis > Gavialis gangeticus. Next base: position 58,137,261 of record NW_017729031.1, read on the forward strand.
CATCTTATATTCAAGTAAATATGGCAATAGGTTTTAGCAAAGACCTTTAAAAAGCTCGACAAACCCAGAATCCCTCTCTGAAAACACAAATGAAAATACCCTTTAAATCACACCACTATTGTTTAACTAGAAAACTAAAACTTGCCATGCAACTCCAGCTGGCCAACTAGCAAACAAAATTCAGAAAATTTAACATAACCATTTTTGGCTCTGTGTTGTTCCAAAGGAAAAACAAAGTCACACTAAAAAAAAATCACATTGATCAACTGTACTGAAATCTAAAATGATATACAAATGCACGACTGTAGAAGGAAAGTGCCAGATTCTCTATCTGGTAAAACTGATCATAGTTATCAGGCCTGAAGCCTTGAACCCACGGACTTCAGCAGCACTTCTACATACCCCAAAATGCTACTTTGCTGCTATTCTCAATGGTCAGAAGGGACCTCGTCAAGTCTTCAACAATGCCTAAGACTCCATCCATTCCCAGTTATCTGAATGACTGGCTCCTACTGCCTGAACTCCTACTCCTATATAAGATCAGGGAAAAGGAGAGGAAGAGGAAATGTCTCAGGATGCAGGTATCAGGATTCTTCTCATCTCAAGACTGTGCTTCTGGTAACCTTGTCTGCTTTCCTGACTTGGCTCATGTGTGGACTTCTCTCCCCTTTTTTAACTCCTGGTTTCCTGACTCTGATTACTTTTGTGCTTTGCTATTTTTGACTTTCCTTGTCCCTAAACTCCGGTTAACCTCTTTGACTCTGGGTTGTACCTGAATATAGCAATTTTAATCCCTGATTTACCCCCAGGCCTGGCTTTCCAAATCCTGGCACTGACAGTACAAAACAGGTTGCTAGCACAAAACAGGTTGCTAATGAACCCCAGTATAAAACAAAGGTTGTGGCAAACATGGAGGGGTAAAAAGAAAGAGGGCACATGAGCCATCCTGGGCATGTGTTTGCAGAGTTTACGGTTAACAACTACTGCTTCAGCTGCTCCCAGGCCTAAAGAGAACAGCTTTTCTGTCCCCTCCTTTCCCTATCCTCTAATGAACACCATCAGCTCAATCCCTTTCCTTCCCTTTCCATTTCCTTTTCCAGAATCGCTCTACTTTAGCAGTGTGGACAAAGAGTAGGAAACAAGGAGGGTGTGGGTGCCTCTACACATGTAATTAATGCAAAGCAATAAACTCTGGAGCAGTTTGAGGCAGAGTAAACTACTCCCAGGCACACCATTTACATTTGCACCCGGGACAGCAGGAATTTGAGATGGGGCAGAGTAGGCCTGGGCTAACAGAGGGCACGGGAGTGTCAGTCCTGGGCTCCAGGTGGTAGAGGGGCTAGCTGGGGCACAAGGGTACTGAAAATGTGAAGCTGTGCGTCTAGGCAGCAGGTAGGAGTCTGGCCCCCCGCTGGCTGGATTGACCAAGTACAATTTATGCTGGCACTCAACATTTACACATGCATTTAATTGCAGTAAATTAGCTCAGCATAAGATAGTAATGTCCATGCCAGTACTATTTTACTGCAGTGTAAATTAGTTTGCTGTGGCCTAATACTGTTGCATGTCTAGACAGTGATGCTTTATATGCAGCTAATTAGTCTACTCTGCAGTAAAGTGTATATGTAGATGTGGCTGGTGAGTCTCACACATGTATGAGAAGTAACAGAAATCCACAGGTCCCAATGAGCAGTAATGGCTGATCTTTTTAGGTAAGTGAGCAGCGTTAATTCTATTGAGAGACAGGGATAGTAGGAATGGAATTTAAAAACAGCATAATGACTAATTATCCTCTCACTGATATTTCAGAAGGAGGCTTGTGGGGAGAGACCTTTCACAAGTCCTCCAACATCCTTGCCATATGCTCTTTAACGTATTTACTAAAATTCAAGACTAGGGACATTTTTTCCCAATGGAGAAAAAAGGTGGAGGGAAAGAGGTGGGTGACTGTGATGGCTCAGACTCTGGCCCCCAACCTGGCCTGGCAGCAGCAACAACAGCTTCAGTTCAGGATCAGACTCCGGAGCCCAGCCAGAGCTGCTTCCACTGCAACAGCTGCTGCATGGCTGCTGTGTGCTCTGGGGTGGAGTGTGGATAGAGTGGGGCTAAAGCCCTGTCAGAAATCATAGCTGGAGGGTAAAAGGCAGCTGGGGAGAAGTATGGAGAGCAGGCAGGAAGCAGGCCACTTGACTCCCCTACTACCTCCTCCACTGCTGCTTTACCTTCAGCAGAGGTGAGGGTGACTATTCAAAATGGCCCTCATATAATTAGGTTGTATAGATGGCAAATTATAACAAACTTATACATTTTATATTTATAAAATCTAATTATTGGGGGGTTGTCTTGGATTTGGGTAAATGTGGAGTTACAGAAAAACATCACCAGTGATTGCATCACAAATTGCCAGCGATGGATACATTGTGCAAATGGTTAGCTTTGCTTAATGTCCATATTGGTAACAATCGTATGCGATCTAGTGTGTGTGCTAGAGAGTACACATGCATTAATGACAAGATTCTCTAGTACAATTTTTTTTGTAGCAGATATGCATGTTTGAAGATGTAGAATGCTCTTTTAACCAAGTGCAGTGGGGATTTATTCATATTTACAAATGAAAAAGGTCTGTCCACAGGCCTATAACAAGGTCATGGATCTTGTGGACAAAGGGGAAAAGAAGTGGATCAGATATGCCTTGATATTAGTATGGTTCTGACACTTTTTATAAGCAAGCCTATAAATGCAGTTTAGGTCAGAAACTGAACCATTGCTGATTGGGTGGAGGTCTCAGACAGTATTCCTAGAGATCTATTCCAAGTCAGGTACTGTTTAATATCTTCATTATGACTTTGAGAATGGAATTGCACACTTACTAATTTTCAGATGACCCCCAAATTGGGTGACTTATCAGGCATTTTAGAGGACAGAATTAAAATCCTAAGTGACCTTGATAACCTGGTAAAATGGTTTGGGGGGAAAAAAAAATCAATAGGATGAAGTTCAATAAGGATAAATATTAAGTTGCTGTTTCTTCTGATGTACAGTAAACAGACCAATTGAAATTAGGGAATGACTGAGGAGGCTGCAGCACTGCAGAAAAGGATCTGGAGTTTGTAACAGATTCCAAACCAAATGTGTCAAAAATGTACTGTTTTAGTATTCTTGCAAAAACTGCTAATAGCATGCTTGGATGGATTAACAGAACTCTTGTATGCAAGGCACTAAAAGTGATTAATCAACTTTATCACTGGTGAGACCTCACCTGGAGTACCATGTCCAATTTTGGACACCACACTTCAAGAAAGACGGATAGCAGCAGAAGGAAAATTTGATAACAATATGCAAATACAAAAAGGATAATTATAGAAGGGAATGCTTATTAATTGTTTTGCGTTTAGAAGCGACAGGGCAAGAAGTTGTCAACTGCAACAGAGATTTAGGCTGAAAAAACATGAAGAATTTTCTTACTTGGAGGATGGCTAAATGCTGGAATGGGTTAACAAGAGAGGTCATCAAATATCTACCTTTGGAAGTGTTTGTCTAAGCTTCACTTAAACATTTGTCTGGAATGGTCATTTAGACAGAAATGCCTTGAACGGGGACTTAGACTAAACAGCTTCTTGAAACCCTCTATCCTTATTTTTCTATGATTTGAAGATGTAAGTTCTTCTAATAAACATTTACCACAAATAGGTCTGCGTGTCATTCAGCAAGCCAAATGAGAAAATTTCCTTCAAAATAAATAAATAAATATTTTTTAAAAACCTTGTATCTGTCAGAATCAATTCAAATACAAATTTCAGCTTTGTTATGATCAGCAACATCTACCCACACCAACACCTGAAACACTGTACACCTGACTTTTGAAGCTTCTTGATCAAGGACAAATATCTTGCTCCTTTCTTTAAGATGTGTCAAGGAAAGCCATTCTTCTTGATGACTTGGCAATTGTTAACTCTCAAACAAGAAAGCAGCAAAGAATTTAATTTCTATCCAAGAAATGAACAAGTATTATTTTATACAATTTCAATAAGATCCTGAGAAAGAGTTGGAATCCTTGCTGGTCTTTCCATTAGAGTCAAAGTTCTTTATAAGCTTCCAGAGGTGGTTGGTCATGTTAGTTCAAAGTCAGGTAGAAGGTAGAGCAGGGGGGCACCTTAGAAACTATATGGATAAAGAAAGGCATAAGTTTTCACAGGTAACAACCTACTTTGTTAGATGCTAAGGATAGGCTGAGAGAAAAAAAGGTTTTATAAAACTTCTAGGAAGTATGTTGAGCTATCAGTTAAAATACAATTAAAGGGCAAGTGCAAAGTACGGCAGACAAGGTTATTTGGGTGAAAATGTACAACAAAGTGCAAAGTACTACACTTAGGTAAATGCAAATTAGAGACTAACTAGCAGACAGTGGATCAAATGGAAAGTTCTCTCAGAAAAAGAAAAGAAAAAAAAATCACCACAGTGAGATGCATAAACAAAGTAATTGTTCCTCAGCACTGTTAAAGCCTCAGCTGAAACACTGTATCCAGCTTGGGCACCATGCTTTTAAGATATGGGCCAACTGGAGACAGTTCAGGGATCTAGAAAAAAGACTGCCAATAAGAAAAGATTGAAAGAAGTGGGAAAACGGAAGACTTGATGGGAGACAGGATAACAGTCTTCAAATACGCAAAAGGTTGCTGCAAAGAGGAAGCTTAAGTTGTTTGGGTCCACTGGGGATAGGGCAAAAAGCTTAAATTTTAGGCATAAAAAAATAACCAGACAGTTTTCCAGCTAAAAGAATAGTTCAACTTCGGATTCAATTAGCTAAGGATACTAGAAACACCGTCACTGTAAAGCGCAAATTAGGCAAATATTTGTTAGGAGTGTTTTACATATAGCTGATCCTGCCTTAGGATGGTGGGATGAACTACATTAACTGCCAAGACCCTTTCCAGCCACATGTTCTAGGATTCAGAAGATTTGTCACTAGAGCAAGTAGCACATGTTTCTTTCTAGCTGAAATGTGACATTATCTCATAAATAGGACCAGTTTTAAATTGTGAGCCCAGCTCACAGATATCATGACCTGATTGTGGTGGAGGCCGCCATTTTCATTGCAGTCCCCTCACACCCCCTGATTGGCTGAGGGGGCAAATTTAGGGCCATGGTGAGCCTGGTCCCCCCCAGTGCCAGGCTGGGAGCAGGAATCAGGAGCATCTAGCGAGGGTGGGGGTGGGGGGCAGAATAAAGGGTTGTGGGTCATTGCCAGAGGTCATTGCAGGACAGCTTTATGAGCACTCATGGTGCTCTGGGGAGGCACTGGAGGACTGGAAAAGGGCCAATGTGGTCCCCATTTTCAAAAAAGGGAGGAAGGAGAACCCAGGAAACTACAGGCCTGTTAGTCTCATCTCAGTCCTAGGGAAGCTGAGAAAATTATCAAGGAGCACATCTGCAAGGGACCAGCAGGGGGATCATGCTTAGGGGCAACCAACATGGGTTCATTCGAGGCAGGTCCTGTCAGACCAACCTGGTGGCCGTCTACGACCAGGTCACAAAATCCTTGGACGCAAGTGTTGCGGTGGACATAGTCTTTCTGGACTTTAGGAAGGCCTTTGACGCCGTCTCTCACCCCATTCTTATTAAAAAATTAGGAGATTGTGGTGTCAATGCCCACACAATCAGATGGGTCGCCAATTGGCTGGGAGGCCACACCCAGAGAGTGGTGGTGGATGGGTCATTTTTTGACCTGGAGGGATGTGGGCAGTGGGCTCCCCCAGGGCTCGGTCATCGGGCCCGCACTGTTCAACATCTTCATCAGTGACTTGAACAAGGGGATGAAACACAACTTGTTCAAATTTGCAGATGACACTAAGATGTGGGGTGAAGTGGGCATGCTAGAAGGGAAGGACAGGCTGCAATTGGATCTGGACAGGTTACAGGGGTGGGCGGATGAGAATAAGATGGGATTCAATACTGACCTAGGGAGAAAGAACCAGTAGCACACCTACAGGCGGGGAACTCCCTTCTTGTCAGCACAGAGGCAGAAAAGGATCTTGGTGTCATTATTGATTCCAAGATGAACATGGGCCACCAATGTGGGGACACGGTCAGGAAGGCTAACCATACCTTGTCAAGCATCCACAGATACATCACAAGCAAGTCCAAGGAGGTAATCCTCCCCTCTATATGACATTGATCAGGCCACAGTTGGAGTACTGCATCCAGTTCT
>NW_017729031.1:58145648-58146755 GCF_001723915.1 Gavialis gangeticus
AGGTCCCTTCCGACCCTACCAACTATGAAACTATAAACTATAAAAAAAAACGATGACAATAGCTACTAGTTTAGTTTTAACATATACAACCCTAAAGCAATTCACTAAAGGTCTTTCTCTGTATACATACTAGAAATATATGCACCGACTTTTACAGATTAGAATGGAAAGAACTTATTAGATCAATCTAGTCTATTCTCCAATGAGCAGAACAGGCTTTTTCTGCCCAATGAAGGAAGAAAAAAATTAAAGTAAATTAAATTTCTGAATACTAAAGACTACACAAGGATTAACTCAATCTACTGAAATGTTTTTCTTTATTTTATTTAATAGGATCATTTTGATGTTGGGAATAAAATTAAGGGTCCTGACATGCTAACATCAACAGGGAAATTCAAGAAAATTCTGTTCCTATTCCAGTTATTTGCTGCTTTTATATGCCTACCCATTACACACATTTCCTTTGCCACCTCTATATTTTCCTGCAGTTTGCATTACTGTTTGCTAAATATAGAACACCATGATATTTTTTCTTCATCCACAGCTGTCAGATCCTTGTGCAATTCCTCCAATCCCAAAGAGGAATTTCACAAGAGAATCACTGTGCACCAACAAAAAAAGTAAAAAGGAGAGGATATTTTCTTTGAGTTACTATTCCAGAATAAAAGTCTGAAAGTAACTAGAAGATCCTGCAAGGTGCCCTAAATGCACATTCATTTTATGAGCTCTATGCTTTGTGTTTATTTTCCTGAGCAATACTCAGTTGCTCTAGCTGAACAAAAAGTAGGATGGTAGCTAGCATCCACATACATACACTATATCTTCACATACAATACATACCTTTTTCCAAAAAAAAAACCCACAACAGCGTAGCCTGGGTGTACACGGGTTTGTATTCCCCTGTCCAATTGAGGGAATCACTGGCAGGGCAGCATGCTGCAGAGGTACACAACAGCCCAGTGGCCACCTCCATCCGCTATAGAGTCAGGCCCAGTCAATAAATTTGTATATAGTTAAGTAATTTATTATTACAACAAAACCATTAAAAGGTAAGGAGATTAGGTTCTCATATATATGTATGTACAAATTTACAAAACAATAAACCCT
>NW_017729031.1:58151919-58154211 GCF_001723915.1 Gavialis gangeticus
AAGGTCCCTTCTGACCCTACTTCTATGATTCTATGAAGGGCATGCTGCCCAAGCATGCACTGTGCTGGATATCCAGGGGTCAGAAAAAACCCTGCAGAAAAAAAAGCGGTGCAGCACCTGCTCGGGTACTATGTGCTGCTGAAAAGTAGAGCCAGGCTGCCCGGAGCTGCACTACAGCTGCCAGCCAGGCTCTGGCTGGCAGGATCACCATGGCTGCAGACCCAGGAGGCCCTCAGGACTCCAGGTAAGGCTTCTGGGGCCAACAGTGCTGGCCCCATCGTTCCCTACCGCCCCCAGGGTAACTTGCCATGTGCCAAAGTGCACGTGGCATGGGTGTTCCAAGTTGCACCACTGCTAGTTGTCTCTGGGGAACCAAACGTCCATGTATGTCTGGCCATGCCCTAAGTGAAGGTATATAGTAATAACAGTTTCTCCTATTTAAGCTTCTGCCAGGCAAAAGTGAACTTAAATCTGCACATGATCTCCTGGGAGCAGAATAATGAGTAGGTTCAGCTCCCTAACTGCTGCCACTCTGTTAATTACTAAAATAAAAGATCTTTGTTCTTCATTCTGCCTTAAAAAAACCCCAAGGTATGTCTTATTCTAGGGCAGGAGTAGGCAAAATGGTGGAGCCATTTCCCAGCAGCCCCTGTCTGTGCAACTCCTAGCTGGTCTCCATAGAGACCCTGGGACCATGGGGCCGTGACAGTGTGGGGCTGCAGAACTGGGGTTCTGCCCTGGCCTTTGCCTCATGCTGTCATGGCCCTGTGATCCCAGGGTCTTCATTTGAGCCAACTGCAAGCCGTGTGGACAGGGCACACGGTTGAGCGGGGGGCTTCTCTGGGGCTGGGGCAGGGGCACAACCGTGATCTGCTCCAAGCACATCCCTGTCTGTGGAACCTGTCTTGTTGCAAGGGTATGCAGGCAGTAGGCTCTGCCCCTGCCCCTGCCCCAGCCCTGTCCTGTCACTGTCTCAAGATCCTTCAGTCTCCCTGGCCTCACCTGCCTGTCTCTCTCCCAGCTGGGGTCCCATTCCAGCTGCCCCTGGGTGTTGCCCCTGGTGGTGGATGCAGGGCAGATGGGCCAGATTTTGCCCACCCCAGTTCTAGGGCATAATATATGTGAGAAAATGATAGATAAAAATTGAGACTTGGTTTCAGGAAAGCTTGCACATGGAACAGAAGCAGCTTTTCTTACTTTTCGGTAAAAACCATCAGGGAAGAGACAAAGGTAAACTAAATCTAGATCTCCCATCTACAAGTAACTTTGTCCACAACTTCAAAAATGGTTTGATGCCCCTGAATTCTATTCCCATTCACAGGGCACACACATCTTACTGCTAATGTATGCTTAGCGATTCCAACATTCACCAGATTTGAATCTGGACGATAAGCATTTTTGGACACACCAACATGATCAGTATGTATAACTTGAAAATCTAGTTCACTGTATGATGTAAACCTAGATTGTTCTTAATAAAAATGCCACAGAAGGATACCCCATACAAAAACATGGCCAGGTTTAGAAGGGAAGTCTGGACAGAAGAGTCTCTGAACCTAACCTACTTGACTGGGAGGGGTGGGGGAAAAGCAATAAAAAGAAAGCAAGTAACATTTTGATGGCAGAGCTCATGGAAGGAAATTTCACCAGTAAATTCTTACATTTATAATTGTTCACTAACTATAAATTTCATTAGCAGCAATATTGTCCATGTGAAAGAGAGAAAAGTAAGAGTCAGAAGACCTACAGATTCAGTCTCAGGTCTGCCACTGAGAATCTATGACACCTCAAAAAAGTCATATAAGTACACTGGTCTCCAAAATCCCCACTTATAAGATATATTTAATAAATTGGATAGGGTTAAGCAATAAGGCTGTGCAAAGCTTTGGGTGGCGATTCGATTCAAAGGAGATTCAGCTCGATTCGGTGGCCGAATCTCTGAATCCGAATAGAATCAGAGGACCAAGTTAAAGGTCCAAATTGATTCAAAGCTCTCCAAGTCTTCAGAAAAGATTCAGAGAGCTTCAATGATTCAGGCAGTCCCCAGTGGGGCGCTGCAGCTGACTCCGACCTGGTAAGATACTAGGAGCAAGAAAAGGGGACTGGGGGGACATGGGGGGACCAGCTCTTAAAGAAAAAATAAAGAGAGAAAAGCCCTGGGACTCACCACTCCTGGTGCATCCTTGGGGCTTCAGGGGGCTCGTGCAGCACCCCCCACATGGCATGGGGCGGTGGGGATTGCCCCCCCCCCCACTGGCAGGAGCAGAGAGTCTGGGTAGGGGGTGTTCTTTT
>NW_017729031.1:58159211-58159504 GCF_001723915.1 Gavialis gangeticus
ACTCACTGCTCCTGCGGCAGCCTCGGGGCTTCAGGAGCTCATGCAGAGCCCCCACATGGCACAGGGCAATGGGGATCGACCTTGCCAGCAGGAGCTGTGAGTCTGGGGATTTTTTCGGGTTTTTTTTCTTTAAAAGGGCCAGAGCTGGCCCAGGTGGGGCACCTGTGGGGGGGGAGGGGCTGGGGGACTTGTGCAGAGCCCCTCCATGCAGTGTGGGGCAGTGGGAGGGTGCAGGGATCGCACCCCACCCAACAGTACCCAGTGAGCACCAGGGCTTTTTTTTTTTTTTTTTT
>NW_017729031.1:58159581-58162057 GCF_001723915.1 Gavialis gangeticus
ACAAGTGCCAGGAGCTGGAGCAGGTGGGGCAGCCATTGCTGAGCTGGGAGAGCTCACCTGTGGGGTGGGGGATGGGCCTGGCTTATTCAGAGATTCAGCAGCAGCCGAATCTCGAAATCAGATTCGTCCGAATCAAATCAGGATAGTGATTCGAATCACCAAATCAAATCGCTGTCCCCCAAATCGGCCGAATCCAAAGCAAATACTAGCTGCTTCACACACACCTATTAAGCAAGTATGCTAGGTGTTATTAACATGAGAGGTCTTCATAAGTATATTAGGCATTTAATACTCGTGGCACCCATTTAACGACAGTAGCATGTGTCTTAAGTAAACTACAAAAAGAGAGAGAATATGCCGTAGGTATTAAGATGTGTATTTGTCAAGAGTCACAATGAAATACTTTTTTTTGTGATACAGCATGGCACAATTAGCCAAGTGCAAAGTGGAGTGGGCATTCTCTGTAACCAGATGGGACACAAATCTTTTCTGAAGCTGGAAATTCTTGTTTGTAATCATCCCTCAGGCCAGCTTTTTCCCTTTCAGTCACAATATTGGTATAAATAGTCACAAATTTACCTTCAAAGAGCACAAAAGAGAAATTTAATTAACTGAAACAGCATGCCCGCACTTGTGTGTTTGGGGCCAGTAGGTGAGGGGAAATAGGCTAGCTGCAGCTCTCCCATTTTCTGCCCCAGTGCTGAAACAAGTTTGAGCAGCCTGAAGGTTTCATTAACTTGTGCCAAGTAGTTAGAGCCCATAAGGGAGTGCTTACCTGCTAATGATATACAGCGCATCTCATGATGACCACTTTTTGCCTCTGCTTCCCAGTCAACAGTCCCCTTGCACTAGGGCTGCAGAAAGGATAACTAAACTGGATCAAGGAATGTTATTATGGGGCCATCCTCCAGACTGGCATGGACTTCTGATTGCTGTGTTGAGGAGACAGCACAAAAAGGGAGGGGGATGAGGGAACAGGATGTAAATTTTATGTTAACCAGAATCAAAGCATTAGCTTTAGTGGGTTGGAAATATCATAGTTGAATTATTCAAGTACCAGAATTAAATCCAAAAGAATAAAGAATCTATTTCACACCTACAACAATTAGTTGAACCCGTTTCCATACATATATATGAGATAACTTTAAGATTTAGAACAAATTAAACACAAATTTATGATCTGATATTTACAGTCTTAGTATGAGAAACATAAGAATGGCACAATGCTCTAATTCTTTGAATATAAACAGTTTGTTTTACAGCACACTGGTGCAGGAAAGGGACTGAACTACTATCAACATTATCAAAGAGGACGACATTTTTTGCCTAAATCTATTATATGCACCAGTGTCAAATCTGGGTGCTTAAAGTTATGTTTCTAAGGCTCTTAATTCCTTATTTAGGCTCTTCATATCAAACTCTGAGTGTCTTGTGAAGATCTGGACACTCCTATTTAGAGGCCTGAATATGGATTTAGGAGCCTAATTTTAAGCCCTCAGATTTGAAAGTCATAGCCTTATTTACTAAAAGGAAGAAAAAGGAATAAAATGCCATGAAAACAATACTGGGAAAAAGCATTAAGCAGTTTGCTCACAGATCATACTATCCACACAATAGGCACATCCACACATGCAAACACATGCGCTTGCAGCAGCTCAGATAGAAGTGGTGCAAATTTGAACTGGGGCTTTTTGCCTCAGTGTATGTGCTTGGACATGCACTTCATTGTGGAGCAAATTGTGCCACTTGGGGCAAAATAACCCTGCCTGGCTCCTCCTGGATCTGCAGCCATGGGGAGCAAGAGCCCGGGGCCAGTACCTGTGCTGTCCCCAGAAGTATAAAAAGCTGTCCTGTCCTGGCCCCAGCAGCATAAAAAGCTGCCCTGGCAAGTAGGTCAGGGCTATTCGCTCTCAGGAGCTTCTGGGGCCCAGCCAGTTGGTACTTGGGGACACTACCACTTGTGCCAGCTGGACTGCTGAAGCAGCCCTGAGAGTTCCCTGCATCCTTTACCCACTGCAGCAGTCTGGCAGTGGGGGCTGCTGCCTGGCTGTGACCTGGTGTGCACCTGCCAGACCTGGATGGGGACTGCACAGCCAAGAGAGGCATCTGCCCCTCTGGGACAGCTGCCAGTGGGCTGTGGCTGCAGAGTTGGCCTTTGTGCGGTACTACTGCTATGTGTGCAGCTATCGCCCAGAAGATGTTCCAGGTGTGGTGGCCTGCTTTGAACTGTCAAAGCATGTCCTCCTGGCCCTATTTGTCCAGGAGGTCAGCCACAGCCAGATGCATCCACGGTGCCAGCTCTGAGCAGGCAGGGTGCTGCCAGTGGCCTCCTTAGCAGGAATTCTGGTATTCCCTATTGGAAAACTGAAAAATCCCTGATAAAAAAAATTCCCAAAGTCACTCTGTAAAATAACTCCAAAATCCATGTTCCTGCACAAGTAAAACAAAAGACCATAAAGAGAGTGAGACAGAGACA
>NW_017729031.1:58167057-58167552 GCF_001723915.1 Gavialis gangeticus
CAAAGTCACTCTGTAAAATAACTCCAAAATCCATGTTCCTGCACAAGTAAAACAAAAGACCATAAAGAGAGTGAGACAGAGACAGCGATCAGTTGGGCAATGTTTTATTGATATAACTACAGTGTTAAAGCAACGTGGAAGCCTACCAGTATCTCTATCATAATAATAAAATGAACTCTAAGTACATGTGTTCATGAATTCATGAAACATGAATATATATTTTGCTTCCCTCCCACAGGGGCTATGGCCCCCACACAGGGGTTATGACCCCCCAACAGAGGTCAAATGGCCCCCACAGAGGCTACCACCCCCCTGCAAGACCCACATGCCCCACCCCAGCTCCCCGATTGCACCCCCAGACCCCCATGGCTGTCCCCCCACTGCAGGCACTGTCACTTAAAAAGAAGAAAAAAAAAAGGAAAAAAAAGAAAAAAAACCACTATTTATAGTTTCACAGTTTGTAGGGTCGAAAGGGACCTGAGCAGATCATCAAGT
>NW_017729031.1:58167563-58170172 GCF_001723915.1 Gavialis gangeticus
CAGCCAGTTAGCGACCCATTTGACTGTGTAGGTGTTGACCTTAGAAGCAAGGGCTGGGGAGGCTCTGGGGCCTCCTGGCAGAGCTCCCCCAGGAAGCACAGGGCAGCAGGGAGCAGGAGGGCCCTGCTTCAGCACCAGGGCAAGGGGCCAACCATAAAGACGCTTTGGCAGCCAGAGTATCTCCATGGGGGACCCAGTCTCCAGTTGCCTCAGGGGACGGTCTGGGACCGTGCCCTGCACCACTATTTGTAACTCCATTTTTTTAGACCCCTGGATATCCTGGGATCTAATTTTCTGCTTGCAGTGCAAGTTTGCAGCGTGGGGAACATTTTTTCATTCTCTCATGAGCCTCTTGCCCCACCTCAAAGAGGTTTGAGATGGGGCAAGAAGCATGTGCACACTCGTCGGGATGCACCCAATGAGTGCATCCAGGTCTTCTCTTAGACATTCACTTAAAACTCCCATTGCTTTCACTAGTGTTACACAAATATAACAAAGAGGATTTTGGTCCAGTAAGTTTGGGACATTTTCCAAAGGGCAGATTGTAGCACAGATAATAACGAAAACTGCTCTACCTCCACCACTGCCAGCATTTCCACTGGCAATAAATGGTTCCCATTACACAAAGGCAGTCTGAACTTGGAAGAAAACAAGTAAAAACTTGTTAAAATGACCATTCGCTCTTAGTCATATTTTGTTTTCCAAACCTAATCTTACCACTCTGAAGCAATCTCATATAGTAAATTATAATAAATACACCATCACCCTAGCAGAAGGGGAATAAACAGGATTCAAAGTAGGAAAGAATTCTGAATACTTAGTTAAAATTAACAGCAGAAATAAATCCACCAGATTTCTATCTGCAGAGTGATCTAAATCAGTCTCCAAAGCAAACCCTCATTTGATCAAATTACACTGTAATTAACACAAATAGGATGTGGAGCAGCTTAGCAAATGAAGTTATCACATGTCATTTATCTATTGCAATGTCAGATCAAGTACAAACACTTTCTTTATCTCCCTTTTATGCAACTATACTAATATCCCCAGTGCTGGTGGGAAGTGGGGAGGAAAGTTCTTGGCGGGGGGGTTCTTCCTGGCCTCACTATTGTTAGACCAACTATCATCAACTGTTTCTCCCAGCACTCTCACATTTCACCCATTCTCTCCTATGTTTGACACGAAAAAAACCACCTCAATAACAATGCTTTAATGCATAGTATCTATAGATGTGGTTGCCTGGGGCACTACTCATTAAAGCAATGCTTCTTGAATTCTCAAGGTTGCCCAAAATTTGGGTTACTGAAGACCTCAGTGTCACCTTTTCAGAAGACAGTGACCCCTCTATATTAATAATTATGTTTAGTGACACAACAAGTCTGTATGTCAAAGTTTGTATCCTGAAATTTTTCTGGAGAATGAATAACTGTATGACTACTACATTTCAGTAAAACTTTAAAGTCATCAAATAATAGAAGCAAGAGACACCACTTTCATTGGAGCTAGTTTTCAACCATGGAACTCACTTGCAGAAGTTAAGCATAATCACAAGCCTAACTGCATTCACAACAAAAAGTAAAAGTATTCTTGCCGATTTGACTTCTATTTGCTCAGGTCTTCATTTGCTTTATTAATTTCTTTAGTGTATGCATGTGTGAAAAAGTTATTTTCCCACAATCTGGGAAGAAAGAAAAAAAAGAGAAATATTACATAGTTTCACAGTTGTTAGAGGCTGGAAGGGACCTTTCAGATCATCGGGTCCAGCCCCCCTGTACTTGGGCAGGAAAGACTTCAATTATTTAACTTTAATGGTACTCAGATGCTATGATTCAGATGGATAAATTAGACAACCAAGCTGTCTCAAATCATCAGTGAAAGTGACTAAAATTAGGTACCAGCTAGTTTCCATCAAATGTTTAGGACTGAAACTTACTTTACAAGATTTACAAACACAAAGAATAAATCCAGATAAATCTCTGACTTTACAAGCTGTGCCCTTGTTAAGTAATATTCTAGCTGTTGGAAAATATGGAGCTACACAATTGGATGGAAGATACCTGCTACTCAGGTAGACAAGTCAGTGTAACCAACCACAAAGAATGCTCACATAGGTTCCATGCCAGATCCACAGTCCTAACCAAAACAGTAAGAACTATGGCATTCAGCAGAGGTGGGCGCAAACGGTGTGTAGTGGGTTGGCGTTGCACCCTTCTTTTTGATAATACCACAGAAGTGGCAGCTGGGGACTTAAAATTCCCCCAGTCAGATAAGAATTCCTCCCCTCCCTTCCTCTCCATGCTGTAAGGCACATCCCTTCTCCTTCCCTTACGATCACCTCTCCTGCCTGCTGCTGCCACCTCCGACATGGGAGAAGAAGCAGGGCCCAGAGCTGCTTCTGCCTGCTCCAACTGGGCTCAGCAGCAGTGAGTTCTCTTCCTGGGAGCAGCCACCTCCCAGCCACCACTCTTCTGTGCTGAGCCAGGTGGAGCAGGCAGAAGCAGCTCTGGAGTCTGTTTGCTGAGACCATGGGGCCTGGCAGTGGCAGATGCGAGAGATGGGGAGAGGAAGGGGAAGTGGGGGTGGGGGAGATTTTTTTTTTTTTTTTTTTT
>NW_017729031.1:58170376-58178664 GCF_001723915.1 Gavialis gangeticus
TTTTTTTTAGCTGCTTTAAGGTCTTAAAGTCCCTGACTGCTGCTGCTCCTGTGGTGTGATTTGCCATTGCAGTGAGGGGGCAAGGGGTGGAGGGAGAACTGGAATCAGGATGTGCAGCCAACCTTACAGACCTGGTTACTGCTGCTACACCCCCCCCATGGTAAAATCCTGGATATACTTCTGGCATTTAGTATTATTCACGTGTGAACTGAACAGTTACAATACTTTTTAGACTGGCATCTTGCTCAAGCAGTGTCATGACAATGCTACTTTGTAGGATGGCACAGCAGTTCATAATTAGCATGGCATGATAGAAACACGCCGTGCTAATTATTTCTACAGAAATGGCAAATATTGGCATATTGCACAAAGATTTGATCTAAAATTTGTACACAGAATAGAACCATCAGGCAAAGAAGAGGCCAGTGACTTAACACCAGCATAACACCAACCTTAAACTGATTCACATATTTCCATAACTGAGCTGGAACCAAATCCCTGGATCCAAATGTTCCTAAGTGTAATAACTCATAAATTTGCATTTAACTTTCCTGTCTTAAGCCCTTCTGTCCTTTACCAAAATAATACACACCCATGCTCTTATTACTTAAATGAGACAAGATGTTTTGCCATCATTCTTCTTGAAATTAAGATGACCTTTTGCCAAGTTGTCACAAAATAACACTTTTAAAGTACCATCAGTTCTTCTATTAACGTATAAACAAAACCGGGTAATCATGTGGTATAGGTTAACGAATAGCATTTTTTAAACAGTGACTAACATAGTTCTCTACTGAACCTTTAACATTTAATTACATTTATGATGCAGCTCAAGATGCTCCTTGCAATACCAGTTTTAACAGACCAAGTTATATCATGTGATCTAAAGTTTAGCTGGATAATATTTAAAAGTGTCATGCAACTGGCATGCATATTTTCTCTATCATCAAACATACCCCACTGAGGGATCTGAGCATACCTATGAGGTCCAAGAAGCTACAGGGAGGTTCTAAGGATAGTGTTTAGCTCCAATTACTTTTACAAAAGAAATACAGTGATAAATAAGTGTCATCAAGTGGAAAAAATTAGAGGATATGATCCAGTTCACCTAGTCCTAAAAACATACTTTATCTGCAGCATCAAATTATCTATATAATTTTTGGTAGAGAGAAGAGAGAGAAGCAGAAAATTAAAAAATTAAAATAAAAGGTAAGCATAAAAACAGAGCTAGTAAATACTGTTTTTATATTATTTTTATATTTTTCCCCTGCTGTTCACATTTCATCATGAACAGCAGGGGAAATAACATTTTTGCCAAATATGTATTTGCAGTTATTTCTTGGCAACAGTGACTTTTCCAAGAAAGAGAAATTTATAAGTACTTGAAACATGTGTTTAAAACATTGAAAGGTTTAAGTTCTCTTTAAAAGTGGTTTCCTGAGACAGCATCTTCTCAAATACCTAGAACTGATTTATAACTTAAATGTTTGTTATATAGCTGACCAGACTCAATATTCCAGCCATTGAATTATCCTTTAAACCTATATGACCCCCTACTTAATGGTTCATGATGTTAAAGACTCCTAATTTTAAAAAAATAAACAAGGCAAAGACAATTAGTTTGCTAACAAGTTTCCAAGCTCTTGATCAGTCCTAAACTGATGTTGATAAGCAAGTATCTGGGTTTTCCTTTTCCCACAGAAAAATGCCAAAAACCCACAGATTTCCCCTTTTACTCAAGAAAAACATGGATTTTTAATTTTAATGGAGAAACGCATGGATTTTGCAGTTTTGCAAAGAGATCTCTGCACACTGGCCAAGTTCCAGCCTGCAAGGGCCTGGGGGGAATGGGAAGAGGACATGGCCACCAGGCAGCCTGGAGAGCAGCTCCTGCAGGTAAGCTGGGGGGAAGGGGAGGGGGAGGATTGAGGCCCTCAAAGGGAGGGAGGGAGTGAGCCAGGAAGGGCTGGGACTGAGACTGCTGCTCAGCTGTGCACTGCTTGGGGCCCAGGGCCAGGTAGGGCCCCAGCTGGTAGTGGGATGGGGCCACAGGTGGCTCATCTGGAGCAGGGGGCTGACTCCCTACTGCTGCATGCACTCTCAGGGGGAGGCAGGGAGACCTGTGCCCCTAAGTCTGTGTGCTGCGGAAGGAGCAGGGGTGGGCTGTCAGCTGCGGGCTCAGGCTCCCCACCCTGCTGCCCTCCCCTGTTCAGTGGGTGGGACCCAGCATGGCAGGGCAGAGTGGGGTGGGAAGTTCATTGCTGATGAGAGCCCCATGTCACCCTGGCAAGGTGCCCCCTGCCTGCCCAGCAACAGCAGGGGCAGCAGCGTAGGGTCGTGACCCTTGCTGACCTGAGGCAGGCAGCGGGGCACCTTGCCAGGGCACTGCAGAGCTTGCATATATATAGGGGCGTTTCATTTTAATTGCAGATTTGGGGGGTTTTATCAGAGAATTTGCAGTTTTTGTCAGAGATTCTGCCATTTTTTTTAAATCAGAGAAAACCAGGATCCCCACTGATAAACAAATCAGAATGTCTAGTGCTAAACTAAGAGACAAAAGAAAAAGTTCTGTGTTAAAATAAAACCGGTCAATTTTGTACTGTGGTGCAAAACATGCAGTAAAATAATCTATATCTACTCTCTTATCAGTCTCCTTTTTCAAAGGAAAAAAAATCCCAAGCAAGTACTGGCAGCCACCTGCCAGACTACTGTTTCCTAAGACATAACTTTATATCAAATTAAATTAGGCCCCTCTCTTTCACATGGGTGTAGAGAGTATAAAATCAAAAGTTGATCATATCAGAGTGCCTCCTTAAAATATTAAGTCACAACTGGTACTACCAACCTTCTTTCTGCAGATCCTTTTTCTTAAGCATTCATTTGGGAGCTTACTCCCTCTTCTCAAAGCAGTTGCTACACTGCCTGACTGTTCCTTGTCCCCAACCCTTCTTGCAAATCGTTAATGGGTTTAGTCTTTTGCTTTCTTATTTCCAACCCTCTTACAGGAGCAGCAACTGAGATGCTGCCTTGCCTTTATTTTTTTTATTCCCAAACCTCTCTTGAAAACAGGAGTCAGTCAGTAAAACTAACCAACCAACCTTATTTCTAACAATATTTCCTTTTTGTCTCATTTTGGCCACAAGCCAAAGATGACCCCTGAGCTACAGGTTGGAAACTCCTCAGGTATATGCAAGTGAGGACACATCTCAGTATCTTTTAAAAATAAATGTTTTCTCTTCTTTCCAGTTTAGAAAAAATAAGTAGAAAGTAAAATGCTGGAAGATGATGCATGTAGCACATCTCCATTGGAAGGTAATTTTTTTCTGGTAAAGTAACTGTGCAATCATTACAGGTGGTCATCGAAGAAAGAAACAGAATAGTTTATTTAAATGGCAGTGGCTTTTTTAAGATTCAGGCCATGTTTCTGTGTATAGTCTCTCTTCTCCTCTCATACAGAATCCCAGAGGAAAACTTATTTACCGTTACTCCAGTGCCAACAACATGAATCAGGTCTTTGGATTCCTGCTGAATAGGGAACCCATGAGAGAACCAAACCCCCCCCCCCCACTCCAATTCAGAGAGTGTTTGAGAGAGTCCAGTTTTATGCCTTGTATGGTATATCTCAGGACACAACAGCTGTACAGGTTTTCACCTCTCCTTTTTGTAATGGTCCTTTCATGGCTTTGGTGTCATAAGAGAAATGATTGGAGTCAATTTTTAAAGGAGTCAAATTTTTTTTAGTTGAATATTTCTCATTCAATTTTAAAAAGGCGCATTGTTACTAATACATTGGAGCTGCTTTGAAACATGTATGGGACAGTGTTAAGTGATGGGGAGAACAAGTAATTTCAACACGTGAACACTGAAATAGTTTTATTTTATTAATATGGAAAGATAGCGAGATTTCTCACCGCACCATACAATCAATTCTTCCTTTCAGAACATGCAAAACTAGTAGTTTCCAGAAGTGACTGCATCAGGCTGCTCAGAAATCAGTATCTCATGCAAGTCCATCATTCTTAGTAGAAGCCAGTCATATTCCCATCAAATGGACTGAACAGCCTCAGTCTGATTTTGAGTTCCTTCATTCATGTTTCTGGAAGCGTTTGTGATTTTTTTCTTTTTTTTTTGATTTTTTTAGCCAAACAAGGTAGACGTGCCTACTCTGTAGGAAGGGGGAAGGGCAAAAGCCTGCACTAGAAAGTACAGAGACAGCTCAATGCAACTATGTATTTCATGCTATTGTCTATTCCGAACGGATGTTAGTCCAGTCTTAAGACACTAACATTAAAGTGTACAACCAAAGAGGTGTTAATGCCATTAGAATGCAGGTTTTACTTTTCAGAAAGCTTGGCTGTGGTGAAATTATTTTGTCAATACATTATTTCCCCCTATTTATTTTATTTGAACATACTGACCAAGGTGCTTTGTATATGTAGTATAGCATTTTATTTGTACCTTTATGGGACAGGCATAGTTTTATTCCTTTGCTGCCAAAGCCCTTGAATTTTTGGTGCCGAAGTCTTGCACTGGCGCAGTCACCCTGCTTATTCCTATTATGCAGTGTTTCCATTATTTTGAATTTTTTGCAGATGAGGTACACGAGAACTGCTCTATTCAGGGTGACATGCAGTTATTCACTCAAAGCCTCATTTACTCCTGTGGCTCTAAACCAAAGCAGCAACAGCCATCAGCTGCATGAAAGAATAAACAAAGCATACCCTTAACTACACACTGCTAGCAAATTCATAAATAAATCTGGACCAGAGAGCACAATCCAAGCCAGATGCACTCCTGTGCATTCACATTGTGTAACCATCAGGAATCAGAAGAAAATGGGATATAAAAGAAGGGAGACAAAGCAGCAGTTTAAAGACCCAAACAAAAACAAAACATACCGCAGAATAGCAACAGAACTACAGAATTAAGGAGTTTACAGGTAATAGATCAAAAGATCAAGTTAAAGGCAGATGAGGAAAAAAAGGGGGGAAAACCCCTAGAATGCAAGATGGAGGGTGGACTAAGATAGAAGAGAGACTGCTATAAAACTGGGGGAAACAAGTGTTTTGCAAACAAAAATACAATGATAAAGCATTTCAAAGAGAAACCCACTACAAGGTTTAAAAGCATCAGAATTTTTCCCTCTGGAGAGAATATCAACCTGAAAAGAACCTAAATTTCCAAGTGTTCTTGTGTAATTTCTTCCCTAAATTAAGACTTTAATAGTTCCAAGCAAGGCTAGATAACAGTTATGGGTAATATTGGTGCATTCCACTCTTACGGCAATATATTATTTACCCAAGAAATCTTGGCCTCTTCAACTTACGAGACAAAGCTACAACCCTCCTAACATGGATGCAGTTCTATCAGTACAGAAATACTTGCAAAACTATAGCTTATTCCAGTTCGAGAAGCTAGAGAACTTGTACCAGTCTATGGCACTATTATATATGTACCCAGTTTAGGGTTTACATGCCCATAACCAAATTGGTTTTAAAAAAAGTGTCATACCAATTACTGAAACAAATCAGACTAATATACAGAACAGAGTAGGCTTTAATAAAAGCTGAATATAGCCAAGATTACAGTCTAGGACTGGGCAAAACTCTTATAATTACAGTTAAGAAATCAAGGTTTGCTTTCTAAATAGATTATGTTATTTTGTAACAATTAAAATATTCTAAGGATGTTTTACTAGACTACAAACAGAAGCAGCTAAGCAGAGTCAAATGCAATATAAAAGTACAAATGAATGCTTATGGAATATATTACATTATTTGTTCAGCCCTAACAAGTGCTTATCTGGCTGTGCTTCAGGTATCATCCCTCAAACCAGATAGGCACACATCTCAAAAAAACAGGTGGCATGTTCATTTCTGTAGAGCGTGGGAGAACAGACACCGGCCTTTATTCTTTTTACTTTATAATTCTAAAAAGAACCTCATCTGTGGGGGTTTTGTTTATTGTAAGCTGCTCTGAGCCTTTTGGATAAAGCAGGATAGCCATCTAATACATAAATGTAATGTTTTCAGGTTGCGCAATAGCTGTTCATCATCCAAAAAACACCAGTCTTATCATCAGGACTGTCATTTACTGTTCTAACTCTCTTACAGCCAAGTCCAACACTCACTGAAAGCAATAACAAATCTTGCGGAAGAATTCTAGAAGACAGTTCCATCACTGTACACTTAACTGATGAGCCAAGAAAACAGGCCAGACCAAAATGCTGAACCTTGCCTTTAACACTTTGCAATTACCCCTACACTTGCTTAACCTAGCACCACAGACAACAAGGTTTTTGTTAAAAAGTGCACCAGGTTGTTGTTCTTTTTGAAGTTTTTTTTTAATACTCCAAATGCAGCACATTGATTTATAAGGCAAAGACTTTTATTTTGAAGCAAAACACTTAGGGCTTTTATTGACTGGGTATTAGTAGTGCATCAGAAGACAGAATTTGTGCCTCAGGTTTTCCTCAGGCTGCTCTATATCACATACTTGTATACTGTACACAGGTAAAAAGGGAGAGATAATAATGACAATAAAAAGCTGCCGCAGCTAACATAGTAAACTGAGGAGAGCTGCTCGGCAGGAAGGCTTGAGAGGTTTCTCCATTTCAGACTATCGCTCTGAGTACTCTCTAGATATAGGCTTCTTTGAGTTCCAGTGGACAGATAATGAGCAGAAATGCTGAGAGATGATTCTATATTTAAATCACAATAATGGCTCTCTCCACTCTCCCCATTCTATTCTCTCCAACAGAAACAGGCAGGAGAGAATGTAAAAGAGAGGAAGTGAAAAAAGAAATGAAAGCCTGCCTTTTCTACTGTCTTGTTCTTTTGTTAGCTCCTTGATCACATTTCTTCTACCAATAATACCAACTTCTGCAGCCAAAAATAATTCCATCACAAGGTCTTTACACTGTGCACTAGGACAATTTTAGTACTTATTAAAACAAGTGTGGTTTTCAGTTATTGGTTAAAGACATTACTTTTACGTTATATTGGTTTGAGGGATAATAAAAGTCTATCTTTCATCAATGCATCCTGTTTGCGTGCTACTAGCATTGCTGCATCTTCAATAAACCAAGACCAATAACGTTGATTGTTAATTTGAGGTTTCTGCTGCAACTGAACCTGCTCAAAAAACAGACTATCATGTTTCCCCTAAAACCTCTTTTACTCCCCAGGGAAATACTGCAATATCCCTTATGGGCCAGGATTCATCTCATACTGCTGAAAAAGACCTCCAGGTCTTGTCTTGCCTTGTGTGAAAGGGTACAGCCTCCAAGCCTCTGTATTAGCCCTTTGTCATGCTCAGTTAGACTTAAGCAACCTAATGTTTAGCTCTCCGAACAATCTTAATATCTCCCTTGGCACAGAAATGTAACTTCGACAGCTTGTGCGTACTTTTCTCCATATGGAAGCATATAGTTTCATCAGAATTAGGTATCAGCCCAGACTGCCAGCTGATCCCCATTATGCAAGGTGAAAATATGCTTCACAATATGAACCCACAACAGCAATGCAGGCATTTTATAATAAATACTATTCCCTAAAATAAGCATCAAGTACTTTTTCTGTTTCTTGCTTGTTTTTAGAAAACTAAGACAACTCCAAGATCTCTTTCTGAGTCCTAACAGCTAGCTCAGAACCCAGCACTGTGTACACACAATTGTGGTTATTTTTTCTCGCATGCACCCTGCTGTTGTTGACATTGAAGTTCAACTGCCACTTTTTTATTAGGCTCCATCCCTGGTCTATGGAGCCATAACTCTGAAAAAGTTGTTCTTCTTCATTCTGCCTTCCCAAAAACATGGCGCATGTCTTATTTGGGGGTATTCTGCATGTAAGAAAATACAGTGCATCTTCTTGGGCCCAATCCCAATTTGGAGTTTTGGGGGCCACTACAATATCAATAGTTAACAGCAACGATTGTATTCTAAACACGGATCATGTTGTTAAGTTGCAGCTCCCCTTTCTGGTAGCATGTCCCAGACTCCCAATCATTTGCCAGAAGATAAATACCTTCTCTCATTTTAGCAGAGACAGCACAGTTAATTTTATCAGTTAAAAAAAAAAAATCAATGTAGTCAAAACCAGACCAGTTCAGAATCTCCCTCTCTAATCTGTATATTGGGTGAGCTCAGAAAGTGGATTAGGGGTCTTGGCTGCATTTGATGAGTATTGACACAGGGTAAGCTAACACCAGGACTTTCTTCTGTATCATAACAGATCCCTGAATCTTCAGCCATTTTCTCTCTCCCCCCCCCCCCCCCCCCCAACCCACCC
>NW_017729031.1:58178731-58193661 GCF_001723915.1 Gavialis gangeticus
CCCATGCTAGTCAACTGCATGGGACAAAGGCACTGTGCATGTACCTCTCAAAGCTTGGTCCAGTCCCAGTCAAGGCCCCCATCAGTAGAGTCCAACTGATTCTCACATGAAGCACAGCACCAGCACACCAGAGCCATACACAGAAGCTGCTATCAGCAGCTTGGTTTGTTCTAAAGCAGAGGTTCTCAAACTGGCCCACAGACCACCACTGGTCCGTGCAGAAAGGTGACCCAAGGCTAAAGCTGACAAGCGTTACACCTGACTTGCCAGAACTTTGCTCAAAAAAACAGGCACATCCATCGCATTAGAAAGGTAAGACTACTGATATTAAAATATGAGTTGCATACTTTGGTTTGTAGAACAAACAAAAGTTTATTAAGTGGTCCACCGAGACCTCAGCAATTTTCAAGTAGTCCGCAAAAAAAAAGTTTGAGAAGCACTGTTCTAAAAGAACAGCTACCGTCTCTGTGCCACAGCTCTCCTTGGCCATTCTTCTTCCTTTCTAAGAAGGCTTGCTATAGAAAGTTGGTACAAGGTTTCCTATCATCTCTTGACCAATTTTTGCTTGCTATTCACAGTGTCAGTCATATCTTCAAAGGCAGGACCTGCTTCCCAGTCACAGCTGCTGTTTTGTTTGAGAGAAAATTCACATCATCACCATGCTGTGTCTGCATTTTCATATGCTATGAGAACAGTTTACCTTCAGAATATGAGCTTGGTATGACTATAAGTGTGTCACAGGGTTCTCACTATTGAGCTGAAGGTGACACTTCTAGAGAAGTATATACAGGTTCAAAGCAGGTTCAAAGTTGGTATATTTGACCATTACAACAGGACAATTATGGTAAAAGGAGGAAGTGTTCTGTTTATTTCTCTCAATACAGAAAGGTTCCTGCTTACTCTGATGTATACTGAGAGTGAGTTCCACAATCATGGAAGCTTTCACAGAATTTTAATTAGAACTGCTCAGAAAAATTCAGGTGAAAAAAAACAAAAACCTTCCACACCCCTTCCCTCAATCCCCCAACAACTGAATTTTGAACATTTGTCAAAATTGAAAAATATTCATGATTTTGTTGCAGTTCCACAGAACTATACCAGGTTTCCTGCCAACTATCCTGCCCTGCTCTTGAGCAGCTATCCTGGGTGGCTGGGAGCCCAGGCTCACAGGTGTTCTATAGCCTGAGTTCCCAGTGTCTAAAGCTCCAGAGCTTCCTTTCATGGGAATTTTGTAATTCTTGGGTTTCATTCCATAGTAAACTAAAGTTTGAAGTATCAAAATCCTTTGTAAACAGTGTTCAGCAGACAAGCCCTACAGATGAGGTGTGTCCTAAACCAGGAAGAGAGTAGGAGTGTAGCCACATCCATATGTGAGCTGTTTCACCTACCCACAACACCATGCAGACATGGCTACACTTCTCCAGAGCAGCAGAATATGTTCTGGTATACTGTAGACCAGGGGCAGGCAAAATGCGGCCCGCAGGCCAGACGTGGCCTGGCAGGCCATTGTATCTGGCCTGCGGGGCCTCTAAAAAATTTAGAAAAGTAATATTCATCTGCCCCTGGCTGCCTGTCATGTGGCCCTCAATGGCTTGCCAAAACCTCTGCCCAAATAATTGCCCACCCCTGCTGTAGATGATAACCGTAAACCTGACATGTAGGCAGGATCACAATCCCCGTTATCCAATCTTGCTCTAGCTCTAATAAAGGAGAATGTGAATAAAGTTTATTGTGCTCGGGCAAAGTTTGGAGCTCTCTCAAAACAGAAAGCTGTCCAAATTATAGGTATAGCACTGAAAAGGAATAAGAAAGAGCTTTAAAAATCCAGTGTTGAAAGGCTTGTCAACTTTTTTTTTTTTTTTTTTTTTTTTTTTTTTTTTTTAAAAGAAGGGCACTTACAAACAGTGGATTCTCTACTTTTGCCAAGCAAGGGTTTCTTACACTTTGTTTTGAAGCTGGAGACAGGATATTGGACTAGATGGACCATTTGTCTGATGTACAGTAATAATTCTTATGTTTCTTTGTTGAAACTGGTGCTGTGATCCCAAGCTTATTTTTTTTCTTCTCTAGAGCAACCAATTCTGACATCCCAAAAGACTGAGTAGATGTATCAAAAGGCACAGAGAAGAACCTAAACATTTAAAAGCAAAGTTCCTATTGTTTGTAAAATTAGGGTAGAAAAAGAAAGAGAGAAAGTAACCAATATGCATCTGGAATTGCCATTAGAACCTCTTTTCAAAATATTCCATGGAAGAGCAGCCAGATTTTTAAGCAAATCCCAAAGCAGTACTCTTTCTACTTGAATTATTATAATTTCTCATTAGTTGTATGGACTGGTTATTAAATTATCTGTCCTCCCCTTAAGTAATATCACTCTTTACTGACAAAAGTATTTAATGCTCTTTGGATAGGTTTTCCCCATAACCTAGTATTTCTCTCCTTTTAAAACTGTTTTGCCTTTTGCAAACTCTTCATCAGAGATATGCAAGAAACAAAAAAATCTCAAAAATTCCCTGTCCACTGTTGGAAGGTGCAGCATCAATGTAAAGTGCTAGTGTTGTCATAAACTTGAAAAAAAGTTTGAGAACACTGCAGTGCAGATGACAAAAGTTTTGCAAATGGATGTCGGGCTCGGAAAAAAAATCCCCAACAATACTATATCATCAGCTGAAACTGATGGTTAAAATCTTTGATTAAATACCTGGCATTGCCCACTGAGAACAAACAATGTACCAGGGTAGCTGTACCACTGGGCTATTCCAGTAGACAATAAACCACTGGAACCACATGGATTCTGGACATGGAACCATACTGATCCCATGAGTACACTCTGGATCAATTAGGATTCCATAGTATTAAAAACAAAACAAAAAATCCCATAACCATTGTGATCTGTTGCAGTCTGAGATCTTTGCAACAGAAATATTGCTTTGTAGTCAAAAAATGGGTGCTTTGAGTCTAAAATGAATGAGAACCACTTCAAACAAACAATTACCATTTTCCTTTTTGCATAGGAAATCTTAAAGCTGACTTGCACCCTAATGTTTAATTTTAGTGAATGCTATTATGACAAATGTTTGTCACAAATGTATTAACTGCAAAATATCTTAAATATAAAATGAATGCATACAATAATATCTTAAATATAAAACGAATGGCATGGGGGGGAGGAAGCTCATTCATTGTAATATCCACTGTTTCCAGTCTGATATGATGAATTAATAACAGTTTCATTTTCCTGACAATAGGTTTAACAGTGAAGATGACCACAATGAAAATTTACACAATAAAAAGTAATTATTTTCCTGTTTCAGAAGAATTTTTGCTTTCCAGTTTCCCCAGCTGAAAGGCACAGGTGGACCTATATGTGTAATCAAAACCTGGTATTCTCTGCAGCCACAAAATTTGCCACATAATTTTGGACCAAATTTTTCCTAGCTAACTTAGGCTTTCCTGCTTTCACAATTTTAAACAAAAATTGAAGACAATTTTAAACAGAGTGCAAGAATCCAGAAAAAATAATTAAGAGAGGCAGTGTGAACTTTCCTTCCCTCAGGAAAGAGTGCTATCAAAATTAAACCCACAAGATTGTTGTCCCTTTAGCCTAGTGCTTAGCCAATACTTGTGGCCTTGCAAGTCAAACTCCTGTTTCTATGAATACAGAAAAACAGCAGACTTAGATAGTTCTAAGTCTAGTACTTCAGTGGATTCTTCATTCAAAAAGCACTCACTCCCTGCTTCCTCAGAAGCCCAACCACACAGATGTTTCTCTATATTTCTACACAGCTTGGAAATTCCCATCACTCCCTTGTTTGGGATCAAGGAACCCCTTTTGACCATAGCTTGGGTGTCCCAGTACCAGCTTCCAGCTGCCTCACTACATCAAAGGACTTAATTATTCCACTGAATTGGAAATAAAAGTGCTTAGTGCGTTCATTGGTTTTAGCCAAGTCTGTGATGGTTTTTGGATCATAGATCTACTAGATCTATATTAGCACTTTTCAATATAAACAATACTAAGTCCCACAATTGTTAGCCATTTTGCTGCTGATGTTTTTGCTAAAATGATCTAGCCAAAGTATTCACCACAATTCTCCAATATGCCAAGAGCTCCAGATAGAACCTGTTTAGATAGAACATGCTAAACTTTTAAGTTTCCACAATATTTTTATGCAAAGTTTCCATATATGTGATTTTAGGGTTCATTGAAAAGAAAACATAACCCAGAGATGTAGCTGGTGCAAAAACAACCATAGAGTTTCTCAGACCCTGCTGATTGTAGTCGTCATTTTTATGTTTAAGTCAATATATCTTTTATTTAAACATATAAATGTTTAATGGCCTTGAACATCATGTATAAAATTTGCAGTATTGGAACTTTGGAAATTACTGCCACATAGTGCAAGAAGTTTTCTTGTGGTTTGTGGATCTTTTTAAATATATACCCAATGTATTTCTCTGATGTGCTTAAAACAGAAACATGCATTTAAATCTTCTTTACAAAGCTACAAGGTTTAGCGTAGCAAGTTATTTAATTGCAGATTCGGTATTGAAAGTCCATTCTCCGGTTCCAGCACAGGACCCATGAACCTTTTGATTTAGAAATATCAGAACTGCTCTCTGTTGTGTAAGACAGGGTTGAGCTAGCTTGTGTTAGGCACTAAGTTGAGAATGTTAATAGGCCAATTATAACACTTTAAAAGCTTCATTTGTAGACTATTACAAATCATTATTGTTTTGCAAAATTAGGTTTCCATCCTATCATTAACATGTATTAGTGATGCCAATTCTGGTCTAATTGTGGATTTGAGTCAACATGCTTTAGTCAATTTTATTGACAAGCATTGTCATCTACAATGTATTACAATTGCTCAAAAAGTTTATAGACAGTGAACTAACAAACAATTTCTGCTGTAATTCACTGTAGAAGGGCTCTGCTTTGTATTGTCATCTTATTAATTCAACAGCAGATTTGAATATTGTTAATTCAACAGCAGATTTTAATCACCCACAAACATTTACTGATACTCCTCAAAAGAGAAGGAAAAAGATATTGGAGTTCCTTTCCTTATGCCTTTTGCCAGCAGACAGCAGCCACCATAATTCAAGCACATTTGCGCAACGTCTCCAGACCTGAATGGCTTCGCTTAAATAGCTGTGCCAGGCATGGTTCAAGGTGCAGCCTGAGAAAGCACAGATGCTGATAGAATGATACCTGCCAGTAGAAAGAATGGGTGTGTCTATTCATGCTTTCAGCTGTTTTCCAGACAGCAGTAGAAACCTTCTTTCACTCCAAGAGGTGTTAAATCTGCAGGCAGAAAGAAGAGTTTCTGCTGCTAGAACACAACCACACTCACAGTTCTGTGGCAGAACCATGCAGTGTAGCCCAAGGTGACCCCAGTGTTTTCCTACTGATGTGAATGGAGCTTGATTTGGCTTATTAGACTAAAGCTTGTTCACAGTTACTGCAATGGGCTATTATTTGTCTTGTATTATAGATAAGCCATGTGACTTTGGTAGACTGAGAACTGTATGCTTCAGACTTTTTGTCAAGAAGGATGGTTGTACATATTAGTTGTGATTTTTATACCATAATTAAAGATGCTTCAGGAAATCCAGATTACACTGAAGTCTATGGTAAAACTCTGACTTTTATATGGTGAGGATTTTACCCACAAAGTTGCAAAGGGATCACATTTGGGGTTACATTTAAGGCCTTCTGCAGGAACAGACCAGAGTTTTTAAGTCTGTACTGAATTTGCCTCGATCCATCTCTAACGGTATTCAAAATATCTAAGAGGGATTTGTTCTGCAATTGTATGTCACTTAAGCACAATACATTTCCATTTTATGGCTAGACATTAGGGCTGTGTGAAGCTCTGGTCACCAATTTGATTCAGCAGAGGTTTGGCCCAATTTGGCAGCTGAATCTCTGAATCTGAATCAAATCAAGAGACTCTTTAATCTCTCTGAATCAAATCAGAACCCTCCGAATCGATTCAGAGAGATTCAATGATTTGGACATTGACACAGCTTTACATGTTTTTTCTACGTACCTCAAGGTACCAGGGTGGCTCATGAATGCTGAGATGGTGGAGCGGATGAAGCATCCAACAGGAGCACAGGGGAGTCCCCACCGTGCTCAGCAGCAGAACTGCAAGTGGACCAGAAGCACTTCTGGTCCACTTCTGGGTCCACTGGGGAGTGTGCAGGGAGCCCCCAGTGGCTGATCACCAAGCTGGGGAGGTGCAGGGGAGGGGGTCCTCTGTGTGCTTGGCGGCAGACCTGGAAGTGGACTGGAGTTATTACCAGTCCACTTACAGGTTCACCACCCGTACAGACCCCCAGTCCACTTACGGGCCCCCCTGTGCTCCCATGGGATGCTCCATCTACCCCACCATTGTAGCATTCATGAGCCACGTTTGGTACCTTGGGGTATGTAGGAAAATATTTAAAGCTGTGTCTGTGGCTGAATTGCTGATTCTTTGAATCAGCATTGAAATCTTCAGATTTGGATTCGGCTGAATCGAGTTGAGACAGTGACCTGAATCAACTAATCAAACCACTGTCCCCAATTCAAGGCGAATCCAAACTGAATGCAGCCTGTTTCACACACCCCTACTAGACATTACGGTAATATCAAAACACCAACAAAAATGGTTTATAAAACTGGCTCATAATTAATTTTCTATAGATAATACAGTTTTTTTCACCAATGAAACAAAAAGGCTAGCTTATAGAAAAGTCAATCTCTTCACTATTGAATATTCTACAGCAATGAACAGTTTGTACTTAAGATAAGAACAAGTAAATATTAGACAAAATTAAATTACTGAAAATTAGCAGAAACTTTTCTTTAACAGAAGTGACATCATGAAAAGAAGCAACAATTTTTGAACCAGGAACAAGGAAACTAGTTTTGTCCTGTTTCAACCTTCTTGGATTTTGAAGTTAGATTTGGGTGTAGACTGAGGTCCACAAACAATTTAGAGGTAAAAAAAAGAGGACAGAGAAGGGTAGAGCTTCAAGGCATATAAACCCAGTGCCTAAGCCAAACCAAGCACTCTAGCCGAGCAGGGAGAAGACCTCCTGGGCAGGATGGCTACAGAAAAGTGCTGACAGGCACCCAGCCTGTCCCAGGTGCTGCAGGTATAGAGCTAAACATGACTGTGACGAAGTTAGTGACTCTGTGAATGAGGGTGTTTTGTTTTTGTTACACAGCCTGCAGGTTTGCACTTATGTTCTGATTAAGTAGAAGAGGACTGGGTAGTGGCTAGAGGGGAAGACAGGAGGCCACACAGGGATAGCATTACCATATGTCTTGGTTTTCTTAAAAATATCCTCTTTTTTTGGCCCTGTCCTCATGTCCGGGTGAGTTTTTAAAATGCAAGTAAATGTCTGGGTTAGTGCTCTTCCTCTTCTTTCCTAGGCACTAGCAGCTTGGGTCTGCTTGGGGTTGGGAGTGGTGGGCAAGGTGACTGGCTGAGTGAGGGGCACCAGCAGGGCTGGAGAG
This sequence comes from Gavialis gangeticus, assembly GCF_001723915.1. NCBI lineage: Eukaryota > Metazoa > Chordata > Crocodylia > Gavialidae > Gavialis > Gavialis gangeticus. Next base: position 58,186,245 of record NW_017729031.1, read on the forward strand.
GCAGAGGCTGTGGATCAGGAGTAAGGGGCAGGGCACAGGAAATATCACTCCCCCCAATCATATACCCCCCTCCCACCCCATATACAGGGGTGCCTGGGAGGCATTCCAGGTTTTCAGCCCTGTCAGGAGCAGGCTTCAGGTGAGAGGGTCAGGACCTGATCCCCAACAGAAGAAGGGACAGGCTCCAGCCAAAGGCTCAAGTAAAGTGAGATGGGCCCAGGGCCAGACAAGGCTGAGACTCAGAAGCTGGGCCAGAGGATGTGGGTGTAGGCTGATAGTCTACAGGAAGAGTAAACAGTGGACTAAAGCCTGTAGAGGCTGATGGATCTAGAATAGGGGCAGGCAAAATACTGCCTGTGGGCCAGATCCAGCCCACCAGATAATTTAATCTGGCCTGCAGGTGCCCACCAATTAATTGTGCCCCATCCAGCTTGCATGCCTTGCTCTCCCCCTTCTGTGTGGACAGGCCTAACCCAGCCAGCATGCACAACTTCTGGGTGGGGTGGCTGCTGCCACTGCTGCAGCTGCTAGGGGATCTACTCAACCTCCCCAGCCTCCAGTGGCTCCTCCTCCCACCTCTGCTGCAGTATTCACTCTGGGAAGCAGGTAGGAAAGTGGTAGGGATCTGTGTTGGGGGGGGAAGGAGGGGAACTGCAGCTGGGAGTGAGCATGGAGTATGGGTCTGGGTCTGGCAGATGGGCAGAGCCTGAGCCTGTGCCCAAGGGGGTGGTGGGAGTGTGGAGCTTGGGTGGACAGGGTGTGGGTGTGAGTGTGGGCTGTGAGGGAAGGTGGGGGGGACCCCCCTCACCCCCCCTCACACTTTCCCCCCCATAGTGCACAGCCCCCACTGCCAGCAGCAGTAGAGGTGGGCCAGCAATAGAGGCAGGCCAGCCTGGCTCCACTTCTTGCCGCCACGTGCTGCTGGAGCTTCATGCCACCAGGCAGCAGTACCTGTGAGCTGGGGTGGGGGGGTCTCCCTAATACCTCACAAGATCCACACACCTACACCCTGTTCCCCACAACCCCCCACATGTTGCAGGGTGTCAGTACATACCCTATACCCCACCACATACACCGCCACACCCCCTCACAACCCCCCACACAACACACAATATAAGACTATTTTTGAGCTATTATGCAAGCATCTCTATATAGACTATGAAAATACAAATCCTGGCAAGAATAATTTTTTTTTAATTAAAATTAAGATACATTGTAGTAGATGTTTGACTTTAGTATAGGACTTGATTTCTTTCTGGTTTCAAGATGGCAATCCTTTCCCTCCTAAAAGGCACCTGTTAAGGGGCAGGGCTACCTTTGCAACCCTGAACAGCTCACCAAAACTCATTAAGTGGCCCTTCAACCAAACTGCCCAACCCTGATGTAGAATAACACCTGTGAGGCATGGACATGGCTGTAGGGGCAGAAGAATCCACAAATAGACCTTAAGGTGACTGATGTCCTGGGACCCTGCTTAGGACATTGAAAGACAGGACTGGGGTCAGGTGAGTATAGGAGGGATGCACTGGCCAAGGCAGGCTAGGGCTCACTTCGGAACTGTGGGGCAGCCTCTCTTCTACAACAGAAAAATAATTCCATCGAGGCATGGCTGGTGAGAGGAAAAGGAATGGTACCTTGGGGAGTGAGTGAGGCAGAAACTACAAGGCCACTGACAGGGCATCATGGCTGTCCCTGGAACATGGTTCTGGTACAGGGGTAGAGGGTGGGGAGAAGAAAAATCAGGATGGAGTTAGAAAGATTTCTATGAAAAATAAGAATATTACATATGTGATAGGCATTTAAGGTGTGCACTTATGGCAGTGGTAAAGGAGGTCATAATCCCTCAAGCAACCTTTCTTTTAGTGGAAAAAAAAATTGAAAAATGAACTCTTTTGGAGGAGTATGGGGAAGGAGGGACCAAGGCAGGGATAAGAATAGGGGAAGAGGTTTTGGAAGAACTTTAGAACTACTTAAACAGCAATTTTCTCAGCATTGCACTACCCCATTCATAGGCAAGTCAATACCCAGTGAATTTTAAGCCCAGTGTTCAGTGCCCAGGTTCCACATACAGTATATAGGGCATGGGGGAAACAAATGAACAAACAGTTTGGTGCAGGGTTGGACAAAATGTGGCCTGCGGGCTGGATGCAGCCTGCCAGGCCATTCTATCTGTCCTGCAGGGCCCCTAAAAATATAGAAAAATAATATTTATCTGCCCTGACTGCCTGTTATGTGGCCCTTGATGGCTTGCCAAAACTCATTAAGTGGCCCTCTGCCTGAAATAATTGCCCACCCCGGTTTGGTGTGTAAGGAATGGGTTTTTGGAAGACAGATATTTATGTGAGGACCTCCGTAAACTAGAAAGGAGTGAAATGCTGAGTACGAAGAGAAGTGGGGTGGCTATTGTGGGCTATAGTGCCACCTATGAGCTCCTGTATCAGGAGAGCTGGAGGGAGACCACCAGATATTAAACGTGGTCTGAGGAAGTCCAAGAGATCAAGTCCCACTACTAAAAACAGCTGAGTCCCTGCTTGGTTTAAAACAAAACAGAACAAAAAAAACCCCATTTCGGGAGCTTTGATAATTCAGCTTTGTGTTACCAGAAGCTCATTGCCATTGCTTCAGCAGCTTGGAAAATGCCAACCAGGCAAAATGTAGGTATCATAGCTTTAAAAATGTCAGTAGCACCTTATAGTGAACGTCCATGCCCAAGTACCTCCAAGGAGGCCAAGCTTCCTTACTCAGGGGAGAGAAGTCTAACAATGTTCAACAAGTAAATGGGGCCCAGGGACTTGAAGATGAACATAAGATTTGAGGAACATGCCAGTTCAGGTGATCCAACCCAAAATACCTTGTTTGGAAGAAAAAAAAACCCCAAAACCCCCCCCCACACACAAAAAAACAAACCCAACCCCCTCCCCCCGACCATCAAAATGGGAAGCGACAACAACAATTCATTCCCCTTCAAGAGCTGGATTCTATCCTCCTTCCCTAGGGTGCAGGGAACCCAGTTATCAAGGCAATAATTTATACTTCCTTACACCAGCACTAGTGAAACTGGCTCCTTAAGTTTAAAAAAAAAAAAAAAGGCCAGTAGGTTCAGGCTTTAATTAGAAGTGGAAGCAAGGCGCCTGTCGTGACTGGAGTGGAGACCTCTTTAAAGTAGTAGTTAATTGGCCTAAACAACATGCTCAGCAACAAGGAAGCCAAGTTGTTTTGGTTTTATAGCTGCCAAAATTGCTAGTGTGCGTAAGTGCTTTCCCACTAGGTTTAGCTAGGTCATATCAGTGGAGAAGATCACTCAAAAATATAGACAACACCACAAAAAACAGCATTCCTTTTCATTTTGTGTTGTGCTTATTAAATGGACTTTATTGTTTTAACTCGGAGGTCAATTAATCATTGAAAATGTTGGTCTGACAGTAATTAATAATCATGGATGTAAAGAGCCCAGTCGTGCCTCAAGAAGAGCAATCAGACGATAGAGAATAAATTTTGTTCTCTGTGCTGCCGTATGGCCCTTGACACATTCTAAGAGCCTTTGGGTGAGCTATTGGAAGTAACAGATTGGGAAAACAGTAGCCCTGTTATATGTTAACAGTAACCCTGAAATAGCATGGCTATTTTCAAAACTTTGCATGCAAGTTACAGATGTACAGACTAGTCACTGACCCAGCAGGAAGGATCAGGAAAAATGCCCAATAGGAGAAAGTTGATACTAGGAATGAGAACAATTCTTTTTTTGGTCCTTAACATAAAAAGCATTTTAGAAATGGATAAATACAGTATTTCGTGGCTGCAAAAACCTTCATGAAGTCTAACACTAAGTTTTGCCCAGAAAAGTGCAAATTACATTTTTATAATGGGTTTGCTTCCAGCAGTAATTTTAAATTATTTGGAAGGCCAATCTTCAGCTCCTAAAAGCTTACCTTAAAAGCTACTAGAGATAGAGCTAGAGCTGGGCATCTACCTCACAAAGTCCAATTTCAAAGCCACTCACTATACTTAAAAACTGTCAACTTCTAACAAGAGAGGCAGTTAACTGTTAGTCTGAAGGTAGGGCTCATAGCAATTGATGAAGTAGGTTGTTACCTACAAGATCATGACACATTGTACCAGACAGTCTCCAAGGTTCTATCCTGCTCTACTTTCTGCTGGTTTATAAATGGCAGAGAGCTTTTCCTGGGGTAGCTTATACCCAGTTCTGCAAGTAAACCAAGCCATACAAACAAAAGCTCATTTATTCTGGGATACACTAGGAGCTTTGCTAGCATAAATATATACCCGAAGTCATACACATAATCAAAGTTGCTGTGTCAGCAAAAGATTCTAGTAGATGTGACTGAAGGGAATTTTGTCTGAATGAGGTCAGAGAACTGTTTGCTCAAATCCAGTCGTGTAACTTGATTCAGGTTACACCAGGCATGGATTTGACCCTGGGGTGCAAATTCAGGCATTATTCTCAGAAACTTCCCCTCCCTCCCCCCCATGACTTAAATCAGCATTCCACACAAGAAATGACAAAGGAATAATTGTGCTATTTTCCATTTGATGTACAGCTACGGGTAGTACCTGTGCAGACTATGACTGAATTTCTTTCTTTCTAATTTTCTCTTAAGGGTTATAGATTTCAAAAAGCCCAATTTTATTTTCTTATAGAAACACATTTCATATCTTAAAATTACAAATATGTGATGTAGAATGTCATTTGGATGTCACAGCAAAAATTCTTTAAAAAGCAATCAACTAAAGAAAACTATTATTCAGAAGCCATGAGGCAAACAAACTGAGAAGAGTATTTCTTAAAGGTTAAAAAGCTTTATAGTGTATCAGGAATCTCTCAAGTATGTCTATTACTACATGTAGTCCTGAATTTTTATTCATACTGAGGATTATTTCCTTTACAAAGTACTAAATCTAGTGAACACATGGCATAAATTATATGCTAGTGATTTCCATGCAACTGATGTGTAGCTGAACAGAAGAAATGTGAAAATAAATATACAGAAAGGAACTAAAGCCACACTGGACACTAAGAGCCCAATGTAGCAAGAGGTTAAAAGCTCCTATCACCTACTAAAGATGCCCTAACCCAAAATATTAAAGATACTAATGCTCTTCAAGAGTCTACATCCACCACTTAAATATCATGGGAATTTACAGAGTAAATCACTCAACTGGTGCTTGATCTTATAGGTGTGTAAATTTTTACTAGTCAAAATTTGAAAGCTGCCTAAAAGCTGCTGCTGTGCCTGTAGCTAATGAGCTGCTTGTAGCCTAAGCTCAAGCTAAAGACCTGCAGGCCCCAAAGCAGGATTCTCAAAAATCTGAGGCAGAAGAGGAAGAGTGCTAGCTTGCCAAGAGCACCCGGTGACATAGGCATGCTAAAAGCATGCTTAACACCCATGTGGCGGGCTTGCCCATCTTTGCCTGGTTCCTTGGGCTTAGAGAATTGCCAAGCGATTGGTGGGGCAAACCCACAAGTCAGAGACCAGCAGGGGAGAAGCCTTGGGAGGAGTCCACCCCACCCCTACACCAGGGCAAGGCAAGGAGGGTACCTAATTGGAGACTGAGTTCCACCTCCTCCCAATTGGCCAGTCTTCAATCTTGGGGCAGAGCCCCAAAAGGGTACATAAGGAGCTGTGTGCACAGCACAATGAGCAACAGAGAAGAAAGAAGCATCTGGAGCTGAGAAAGAGCTACCCAGGGGGTGCTTCCAGTTGCCCTAAAGAGCCCAAAGACTCTGCCCTCAGAAGGGTGCAGTGTCCCCAACCCCTTACTGCGAGAGAGCTTGGCGAGCTGGTGCAAGTGTCACTTCACAGAGGGTCCAAGAGGGACCAGGACCATGGGAGCTGCTTGAGGTGGCTTGGGCCTCCAACCCCAGCATGAGGCTGGCATCGGTGCAGAGGTCGCAGCACAATGAATCATTGAAAGGCCAAGGGCCCTTGGAGGGGGCGGTTCAGGCTCCACTACCTGCTGCTGGGTGTGAGGGCCCATGGGTAGCACAGACCCTGCTGCCAGGTGCAAGGGCCCACTGGAGCCCTGACCCTGGGCACACATGAGGCAGCCCAGGCCCGCAACCTGCTGAGAAGGCCAAGCCTTCTGGGAGCATGAATGAGCCACGTACCCCACAAGGGGACCGAGACAGAGCTCTGGCAGGAGCCATTTGCCTAGCTGGGGATGAAACACTGGGCCCCCTGTGTTGGACCCCTACTCACCAGGAAGCGTGAGTTCTTGGGCTAGGTGTTTCCCACCAGGGAGGGATGCAGTGGATAGCCCCATCAGAGGGGGTTTAAGATAGAGAAAGAGAGACTCCTATAAAGGGGAGGGGTATTCAGGATTGCCATATATTTTGGAGTGTTTATTAATTGCTTGCTTCATCTCATATTGTAGTGTGTTTACTGACTGTTATGTTTTATATTTTGGGGTGCTTGTTCATCGATTGTTGGGACATACCCTCTGAGGATCCACGAGCGAAGTTTCTCTCTTGGGTCCTGGGGAATGCTATACTCATCTGTTCTGTTATTTGCTGACCTGAATACATTATATGTAAATATTTATCTTTATCACCTATCCAGTTATTCTAACCCTTCCCCTTTTATTCTGCATCTGAATAAGCCATGTATATAGTGTCACACTCCGGCTGGGCTCTGCCAGTTTTGCCCAGCAACAGGTGCCGTCAGCACTCTCCATACAATCCAGAAAGCCCCTAATTGAATTGCTGCATGGCCCTTGGCCATGTGCTGGGGAAACCCCGTCCCCTATGGAAAATTCCCACAGATATTTTGGCGCGGAAATGTGGCCAAGCGGGGCTTGAAATTACGTTTGTCATCTGGCCTATAAAAGCTAGGGTTGAGCTTCCGCCCAGGGAGAAACCAGAGAGAGAGAGACCAGAGTGTTTACTGCTCACTGGGCAGGCCTGGCCAGCTTCCCACGGTTTCTCCTGCCTTCAGACCCTCTGGCACCCGATTGTGCACCCGAACATCAACCGCTCATTAGTCATCTTCTTCGATTTCGAATCCAGCGCTCCTGCTGTCTGTCTGTTGTTCATCCCTCACCTGGACCGCTGACAAATGTAACCACCTACGCAGCCACCTCCCGACAACTGGTGGGCGTAAGTAAGAAATCAAAATAAAGTTTTTCCTGCAACCATTATGAGTCTATCTACTTCTCCCTCTCGCTAAACTAACATCAGGGGATCAGAACCCCGGGGCTATAGCCACAACCTGGCTCGCACCCCGAACATATAGTTAAGCTACTGTGTCCTGGTTTTCCTTTACAGAGACACTGGAGGAGGGGAAACTGCGAGCAAGCTGCAGCTTCCATCTCCAGCACATACACTCTGCTGACCATCCCCTTCTATTGAAGGGGAGTACAGATGTAGCAAAAATAGTTACTTTTCTCTATGTTTCTTTGT
>NW_017729031.1:58193672-58195043 GCF_001723915.1 Gavialis gangeticus
AGCCTCCAGGGGATAAAATCAGCAATTTATGCAACACAGACTCCAGTACACCCGGGTTACACCTGTTACCTGCCAACCTAGCAAAGCTGTAGGCAAACCACTGTCTACAGAAAGGTTGCTGTGTGGGGAGGCACAGGGAAAAGAAATGAAGGAGCTTGACAGAGGTATTGAACAGCTATGGTGAGGGAAAGAGAAAGAATAAGAGCTATCCAAGAAGCAGGCCTGGCTTACCTACCTAACTCCAAGAGACTGTTTGCAAGCAAAGATCTCAAATGGGGGGGATGCTCATCTCTTGCCCAGTCAGTCAGGTGCAGTAGGGAGAGCTGTTTAAGCACTGGAGTACCTTTCCTTCCCTACTCCTCTCCTCAGCATTTCATTCCTGCTCACTGTGGTAGCTCCCTGCTCAGCTGGTTGGTTACTGAAAACCCTTCCTGATATAGGCAGATTCAGGATTTTGTAAAGGGGGTTGTGGGATCAGTGGGCCACTGCTCCAGCAGTGGCTATATCCCTACTCTCACCCTCCAACAGAGGCAGGCAGACCATGGCATGGAAGCAGCTGCCCAGAACATCTTCTAAGGCCCTGAATCAGGTCAAAATCCTCCCCCCCCAGCTTTCAGCACCCTTCCTATCCATGCTTAGTGGCATCTCTCTTCCCCTCACATAGTTCCCCACCCCACTGTAGCACTCACCCTTCAGGAAACTGAAGGAAATTCAATATTGTAGCAATATTTAAGAAAGGTAAATGAAAAAAAAACTGGGTAATAGACTTAGCCTGCCAAAATAGGTGTCACATAAATTTGTTTTAATCAATACATACATGGAAATATAGTTAATGCTAATCAACCTCGTTTCATTAAAACAGGTCTCATCACACATATAATATCCTTTGATGATATTACAAGATGTGTTGATAATAGACTTCTGTAATGCACTTGATTCAGTACCACAAAACATTCTACTTGGAAATAATATAGTTCTACACAACTTTAATGCAGCACATATTAAATGGATTAGACTGGCTAACAAATAGATCTGATAACATGGGTTAAGCACAGACATACAAAAAGGCCCTTCCAGAAGTGCTCTAATTTTGAGTAAAGTACAATAAGGTAAAGTGCAAATAGTACTGTAAATTAGAGTGCGAGCCAACCGAACAAACATTCACTTTTCAGTGGTGGGAGCTCACAACCTGCCTGCACTAGCTGCTAGGGGCACTCCTGCATGCATCCCAAGAGGCTGCTGGAACAGTCCCTCTCCCCAGCCTCATCTCCCTGCCAGCTTACAACTGTCAACAGCAGCTGGGAGCAGGGGAGACGAGAAGCAGGGGAACAGAGGCCCCCACTGCAAAGCCCCCCCCCCCAGCTTGCTGGC
>NW_017729031.1:58195631-58208931 GCF_001723915.1 Gavialis gangeticus
TAGAGCAGCCCTCCCTTCCCTTCTGCAGGGAGCCTAGCTGAGGGGGCATGACCAGGCCCTGGCAGGACTCTCTCATTAGGGAGGTGGGAGTGTTGCCAGCCCTCAGCCCCAGACTAGCATTCTGAGGCAAGCATGGGGGGTGGCAGGGGTGTAGTGTATGCATCTGTTGATGATATGGAGCTTTTCAAATCTCCCTCCCTGCTTCATCATACTGTCTGAAGCAAATTGACAGGCAGGAAAGCCAGCCAGCTGGGGGGTGATAGTGATAACAATCTTTACCACTAAATTAGCAAAACAATGGCCTCACTCCATTACTTCAGACTTCTTAAACAGCTTACCAGCTGACCGGTTGATTAGCTTCAAACAGCCCTAAGCACTCACTGTTCTGTCTGCCTGCCTTACTTAAATTGGAAAGAGAGACAAACGTGGACAAATCTCTTGGCATTAGCTAGCATACCACATGCCTAGGATCCATGGGGTTGGGGCCCAGGCTGTGGTAGATGGGAGGGAAGGAGGGGGCGATTTCCTGCTTGAGCAGTGAGTGGGGCGTAGGACAGGGGGAAGCCAGGCAGACCCTCTCTTCAGTCTCTGCCAGAGCCTTACACAGCATTAGCTAACATACCACATGCTGGCTATGGTCAGTGCTGTGGCAGAGAGGAGGAAGGGATCCCTGCTTAAGCAGTGAGTTGTGAGGTAGTGTGGGGAGGGGGGTTCAAGGAAGTCAGCAGACCCTGCTGTGCCTACAAGTCTCTGCCGGAGCTCTGGCCAGGGAGCAGAGGGGAGGGGCCAACTCTGCTGTGGAGCAGAGAGCATGCCGGGATGCTGGGGGAGTCTGATTTAATTTAAAATCAGCAAGGGTCTGAGACAGACATTGCATAAACTGGTTTGATCCAAATCAGTTAAGTCTGATACTATGTTCAGCCAGGTTTCTCTCAAACTGATTTCAGCCATTTTCAAACTGGTTTATGTAAACTGAACATTGTGTGTACCTGTTCTATTGCAGGTTTAAACCAATTTCTGATCACTTAAACAGATTTGTGTAAATGGCTAGCCTAAATGACTGTGCAAGAACTGAAGTTACTGCACAGTAGTATTGCCAAATGGCTTTTAGGTGATGCTGACTGCACAGTATCTCATTACTACTGTGCAGTAGTGTCACATCACACTTTGGGCCATGCAATGCTACTGCGCAGTAGCAACAAGCTTCTGCAAAGTCAACATCTTGTATAGACATGACCCTGGGACTTATCACTAGAAAACAAAAAGGTGGAGAGTATCTTGAGGAGCACTGGGAGATTACTATTTGAACATGAGCTTCCGACATGATGTTGTGGTGAAAAAGTGTGAATAAAGGAATACTGATCAGGAGGGGGGAGGATATTACCTTTGTAGGTGGCATTATTCAAAGACATCAATACCATGTTCCATGTTGATAAACAAAACGGGATTTAGAGAAGAGCTGTAAGAATTATTATATTCTGGAAAATATGATTTTAAACAAGAGGTTTTAAAAAGTTCAGTCTAATTTGTTTATTAAAGAGAAGGTTAAGAGTGTATTTGATATTTTTTAAGCAGACATCTATTAGAAGACAGCTTTCTAATCCATCAGGAAAAAAAAAAGCCTAATGAAATCCAATGGCTAGAATTTGAAAGAAAAAAAGGTTCAGATTAATTTTTAAACACGGATTGGAAGTCTTTCTAGAAGATATGCCCTTGTTCAATCAAATTATTGGGCTCTGTGCAGGAATTGCAGAGTGAAATTCAATAGCCCGTGATATGTAAGGGGTCAGTCTCAGTGATCATAATGGTTCCATTTGGACTGAATCTGTGCTACAGCATTGGACATAGTGATGCCATTGAGACTGTCTGAAAGTTTTATGAATATCTTCATTTAAGGAAGTAGTGTTATTTTATACCAGAATAATAGAAGAATACAGTTAGGAATCTGGAGCAGAAGTAGTACATTTACATTTTCAGAATCAAGATTATATATTTATGTCAATCAGCCTCATACTACCCCTCTGGTACGCAGATAACATTCCTATTTTAAGAGGAGATAGTGAGGCAGAGTAAGGCTAAATGATTCACCTGGTATGTCACAGGAGGTTCTGAGTTAATAATGGAACCATGGTGTCTTGACTCTTAATCCTCTTTGTCTAAACCTTAAACCCCTTCAAATTCTTTAAAGTGACCACTAACCTTCTCTACCATGTTCCTTCTAGACACCTTGCTTATCCACTCAAGAACTTTCAAAGTCTTCCATTTCATACTCCTCTTTTTCAGAAATGCAAACCTAACTCTGAACTACTGCATTTTAATGGTCCCATCGTAGACCCTGATAGATTTCTAGTTTTTGATTTATAAACAATGCAAGTTAGGTCCAGCTATATTGACTTCCTACCCCGTTTATGGCTTTCACATCAGACAGTAACGAAGTATTCCGACACAGAATAGTAACCAGGCACGGGGTCTGTTAAGCCCTACACCACATTTATCAAAAGATTGTAAAGTCACAGTTTGCTTTGGGATGAGTAGCAATCAGGGGTCCAGGAAAGACTATGAGAGGTAACATACACTGTGAGGCTATCACGTGAAAGAGATCCAGGGCCTAATTACAAGTTGTGGGTAGAAGCATCTGTTCTGGAATATGAAGACAGATTTACAACCAGAGCTGAGAAAGAGCAAAGGGTCTCCATTTGGAACGCATGTTGTAGGGAAGAAAAATTGAAAAAAAACAGATAGTTGACACTCCATAAGAGATCCAGATAAGTATTCAGTCTTTAGAGTTCTCAACTGATCAACACCAGATCAGCATTAATAATTTGAAATTTACTACCCTCTAGTCAAAACTCAGTGTCCATATGAACAGGCACATTAAAGCATGAATGGCATGCTTAATCTAGTTAACCTCATTATAATCTAATTCTATAGGAGTGCTTGGAGTAATGATAAAGGCCCTGAAACTTAAGATCTACTCAGGTTACGTTTCTATGGCAAGTATTAAAAAATTCTCTGAATGGATTTTACTGACTTCTGAATTAAAAATGCCAATGCCAAAAAATCCATATACAGTGAAACCATTTGCCTTTAAGAAGGACAATGCCTCTACAGTTGACCAATAGCTATTTTATACAAGGTTTAGTTGGAAGTTTTGTAGGCATAAGCAAACTGCCATCCATGGAAACTGTGCAGCCTTTTAGTAAGCTTACAGAAGTTATAACAAATCCTACTGCAATACCAAAGGATTTAAAAGCTATCTGTGCAGCTTCACATGCTACAGAGCTTCACATGCCACACACCTTTAAAACACACACAATTATTTACTCAGGTTGGTAATCTATTAAGTCTTTCTGTCAATATCCAGCATTTGATACACACCAGAAATCTGAGTTTCATTGGTGGATGGCCTATAACCAAACAGCAATGAACTGCTTCAGAAGGAAGGATAGAATAGCTCCTTAAAGGGCTTCTAAAGGTTATATGTTCTTAAATGTAGTCATTTTAATGAGTGCTGCTATTACCTTCCCTTTCTACCATTTTAGCAGTCAACTGTGCACTGCAGCTTTGGTTCATTATCTAAGAGGCAGACATTCAGAGATGTTTTAAATGTAAACACTTACAGCCATGCATGCTCACAAACATATGGACTCGCTATCTCCATCCCATCCTGGAGCTGACATGACTTCCCCCATACTTCTTATGGGTCTATCAAAATAACTTCTGACTTCCTATTTGCTACATGCAAAGCCAGCAACTTGTCTGTCTTTCTTCCCACCACCCCTTTATATATTTTCTCTCTACTTGATGGGTATATTTTTCTTTCAAGTTATAGATACAGTACTGCAAGCAGAAACAGAAGCCACAATTAAGATATTTTTTGAAACACAAAATACTTGGAAAAACTGGACTTCAGTACTGGTATTATGATTGAAGTGTGGAATTATGGTTATTAGAAGCTTTGCCATTTATGCTGGCCATAAATCTAATCAGCTATAACATTATGCCCTCTTTCAGCAATACTGTTGCTATATTTACTACAGACATCTATGATGACAGACAGTACCTTTGAGGAGCACCAGATAAACAAAATATTTTACATGCTCAAGCTTCTCAGTGTCTAATGGATTCATATCATGGAGAGAAAAAGGCTTCATTAGAGGAAATGCACCAGGTGCTGAAAAGCAGATTTACCACAGAGATTTGGTTTGAGTTATCTGCTACAGTTTAATGGGATATCTGCTGTTCAACTCATGGAATCCTGAGCACAAAATGAATAAGGAAAAAAATTAGTGGGAACCTGACAACTCCATAGCTTCAAAACTTTGCCTGGCAACAGCAATATGGAATAAGTGTTACATGAACTAGTTGGTTGCTGTGAGAGGCCAGTGCAAAGACCATTATTATTGCAACATGTATTTACCATACAGCACAGCATCAGCTATGTTCTTTGTTGTCATAATGAAACAAGAATTCAACATAGTAACCATGCAAAAGCAGTCCTAGCCTGATGAAATACTGCATAAGTTACCCAGGCTTTAGCACCCTAGGGCCTAGACAAATAGTTGCAATATGCATCAACATATTTGATTTGTTTCCAGGTACTTTACTTTCAGCCACTCCTTTTATTGTTACCGGGTGCATCATGTGTGTGCTTTACTGCAGAGTAGACTAATTAGCCCCACAATAAAGCATCAGTCTACATGTGCACCAGTCTTAGGGTTCAGTAAACTAACCAACTCCCCTGTAGGATAGTACAGTCAGGGATAGTATTATTTTGGGGCAGAGTACTTTACTGCACTAAAACACACATGTAGATGGTAACCACGGTGCAATTGCACTTAGTCAGCCCAACCAGCTGGGGGCCTTCTCCACCCAAACTCAAATTGCTGCTGTTTCAGGTGCACATGCAGACACTACACCCAGGAGCAGTTTAGTCCAGCATGAACCGCTTCAGAGTTTGTGTTGCATTAATTTCACATGTAGATTCACCCACTATGGACAAAACCACGTGGGACACAAATACATGAATTTCTGAGATTAATCTTCATGTCAGCTGAAATGGCAGTCATAATGCAAAAGAAGTTTGCAACCTTGTTCTCTCATTGCAGTAGTACTGGTAAACAACAGGTGTTTAGAAAAAAAGAGGGCCCAGCTTGGTTTGTTATCCGTGACAATGGGGCCCAAATTTTTGGCAGTTGTACCACAAATTAGCTCTGCACCGTTCCCAAGTGTCACTCCAATCCTCTTCCCAACCCAGCTACTGCTCTTCTCCCTGCCCTATCTGTCCCCTCCCCAGTGGGTTGTACCACATAAAAAAGGCTGCCCATGCTATTTGTATTGCCTGTACTGCAGGCTGAGTACCCCAATCTATGACACTTAAATATATTATGTAGCTCTAGAGCCGGTATCATAATCTTGGGGTCTCTGAGTAAGAGATATTAATTCTCTTTCACTGTCCCCAGAACACCAAGTATCTTTGAACCCTCAGGTCATGGAAGCTGCAGCCAGTACCCCTCCATGGGTAGGGACAGAAGTTACATAATAAACTGATATAAGTGATCAGAAACTAGTTCGGATCTGTAACACAACAGTTCAGTGCACATAAATGACTTTCAAAATAGCTGAAACTGGTTTAAGATAAACCTGGATGGATGTAATAACAGACTTAACTGATTTAGGTTAACTTCTGTCCCAGATCCCCATCAGATTCAAGTTAACTCTCAGTACCCTAGCATCCCAGGATGCTTTGCATCTCCCCCACCTCCATTTTAGGGTGAGTGGCTAGCCTTGGCCCAGGCTGTCTACTCCAGTTGAACAGGGAGGCGTGCTGTAATGCTCCCCTCACTCAGTTTCTGACCTGGGCCACTGCAAGCATGAGACCGTATTTCTGGACTCAAAAGTGAGCATCTGTTCACTTGCTTTTTGTCTCAAACCATGCAGCTTAGACTAACCTGCAAAGATTGAATCAATTCAGCCTCAGGCTTTTTGATCATCTGTACTTAGCCCATACAATCATTCAGCCTCTGTCCATTTTATAGCTATTTGCAGAATCACTCCTATTTATTGCCTGGTCATGATTTTTACTCTGTAGTCCCACCACTGAGATAAACCTCTGAAATGTAACAGGAAAGGTGTCTTTATTAAAATGTTGAAGGGTGGATCTTTTTTTTAAATATACACATGCTCATGCATGTACATGAACTTGCATACAATTTAGCCCTAACCCCTTAATCGGTCACAGATGGCAGATAAAATTCTTATTTTTACAACATTAACTTTTTGTGATATGAAACAAGGTTCTCCTCTACCCGCACAACTGTTAACTTTTTGTTTTCAGTTTAATTTATAGAAGTTCCTTTTTAAAGATTCCTAACAAACTAAAATACATAAATCTATAAAAATGAAGTGTACACCCATTGCCATCCCAAATCATTTAGAATTCAAGCATTTACACAGATGGTTTGCACATGATTTGGTTAATGGAATTAGTCCATCTCATTTGAAATAGAACGTACTAGTGATCAGCTTTAGGATGCTCTTTGCTTACTTGTGATGTTGGAATACTACAAGTTTTGGAAAAAGTAGGGATCATTTGTGAATGCTTTGCAAAGCAAAGTTTGCCACACTGTATCAAGAAAACCTGTGTGTAACTCAGTGATTCAACCATGGCATGGTTTTCCATATTAGTGTCCATCACATTAGGAGGGGTAAGAAATAATTTGAGAGAAACACCAATTCAAATACTCAAGGTCTCTAAACTATAAAATGTTAGGATCTCTAATGACAATCCCCTACCTTCTCTTGCTAAAGTTGCAATGTAAACATCAATGTAGTCACAAGAAAGACACCCATAGAATTCAATGAACTTTAGATCGGGCCCTATGCACTGACCGAAGAGGTTTTTGCTTGCTTTACTGCAACGCTGAAACAGTCAGCAAATCTCACTTCTGCCACTGACTTAGTATTTATTTTTAAGCTATAGATAATCCTTGCAAGCCATATCACAATAGCCAAATCAAATTACCAAAATACAGCAGATCCATAAGAGAAAACTTTCTGAATCAGACACACACACTCCTTAGAAGCCAAATGTCTATTTTGCAAAGACATGCTTTAATTGGCTGTCTCAAGCTGCATTAGTCTTTACTTGCAGCTGAGCTACTGGGAAAGGTGTGAAATTCTTTCCTACTTTGACACACAGAGAACAGTAACCTCAGTCTGATCCATAAGCCTGAATGTCCACACATCAGTATGAAGGAGGAGCACCCTCCTCACCAGCCAGGAAAAATGGCTTTCAGTTTGGAAAACAGTATTTAATATGTAACAAACAGATCACTGCTAACTGCTAATAAATCACAGTTGAGTTCATTAAACATGTTCTTACAAGCAACCTACAACAAATTGTCTAAGCCTATATCTATTCCGGTTTTTTTCCCTCTTTTTTGACGTATCATTACAGTATCAGAGAAAAATTTTGCTCTAAGCTTCACAGAGCAGATCTCAGCTCTATTATTCTGTGTATAGGACTCTGGGATATTAGTAGAGTCAAGATCCGTCATGCAGAGCCAAGAATAGAATTTTACCCTAAGTGTGGTATGTTGCGTGTTAGGTTTCCTTCCTGGCAAGCAAACAGTATTAATAGGAGCAAAGAATAATTTTGTCTAATCTAAATACGTAGTATTCCAGAAACAGAAAAGAAGATAGAAAGCCAAAAAATGAATTATGCATCCTATATCAGTAAACTCTTACCCCACTGTATGGCTGAAGCAGGTTTTGCATAGAAAGAGACATCAGAACGCAACAGAATGAAACAATTTTCTCCATAACTAGTTCCTACCTTAAATGTAAAATTTATTTAGCTTATTTTATAGGGAGATACCCTTATTAAAAAGCATATTTACATGTGTCCCTCTGAAAGGATTGATTGCAAACAAGCCTGAAATAATTGAAGAAAAACACATTTTCTGACTTTGCTAAGCTCTTCTGAGAACAGAAAGGACTGGTATGAAAGAATTACTTTATTATATTGATTTTTTGTGGGGGGGATCAAAAGTAAGATCATTCAGATAGACCAATTCTCTTTTACAGAAACTCAGTGGAAGCAAACAGAGCAACACTGAATTTACATGTCAAGAACTATTTGTAGTCATTCTTTTATAACAGCAAAACAAGCTCTGCCTGTTATTCTCTAACAAAGCAACCCACGCAAGAGGCCCTGTTCGTTCATTACTGCACATTCCTAACTTTAAAATTATTTGAAAGAGTGTAACATACATTTTGTTTGAACTAATTAATTCATTAATAGAAATAGGAGATTGAGATGTCTACATTACAGTGCAACACTGTTAAACTGACAGATATGTAAATGGTTTACAGTTTTCAAATACTGAAAATAAGTCTTTGATCACAGAGGAAAAACATTTTCACACTAACATAGTGAAGACAGTCTGCTCAACAGGCCTGTGCGAAGTGGCTAGTAGTCAGTTCAGATTTAGCCAACTCAGGGGACAGCGATTCCATTCGGTGATTTGAATTGCTGTCCTGAATTGATCTGGCTAAATCTGATTTGGAGATTCGGCCACTGCCAAATCTCCAAATCAAACAGGCCCCATCCCCCACCTGCTCTCTGAGCCCCGTCAATGGCCCACCCAGCCCCAGCATCCCAGCCCCGCAGTCACTGGCTGCTACCAGGCTGAAGGGCGATCCCTACTGCCCTGTGCTGCATGGTGGTGGGGCTCTGCCATAAGCCCCTAGAAGCCCCAGTGGCCGCTACAGCAGCTGGTGAGTGCGGGGCTCTTTAAAAAAAGGTGGAGATGCTGGGACCAGTTGGGGTAGCCATTGACGGGGCTGGTAGAGTGGGCAGGGGTCAGAGGGCGTTCAGAGGGGCTGGGGGAGCAGGCAGGGGATGGGCATGGTGGGGGTCCCCCCATAGTCCCCTCCCCCCTCTTCCAGCCTGCCCCCTCTGCCCCCTACTTACCAGCACAGAGTCCGGGTCCAGCTCCCTGTGGCAACGAGCAGGGACTGCCTAAAATTGCCAAATCTCTGAATCTTTTTCCAAGTAGATTCAGAGTCTGAGTCAATTTGGACCTTTTTATTGGTCTCCCAGTTCAATTTGGATTCAGAGATTGAGCTGTCGAATCAGGCCGAATCTCCTCTGAACTGAATCAGCACCTGAAGCTTCGTACAGTCCTACTGCTTAAGTCTTGATCACTGTTTATTTGTCAGTCACATATTTTAAGTTCTATTAGCTTAAATATTTTCTTGATAAAAAATGTTATATCAGCACACATAGGAGGATTTAGAATTTTGAAAAGGGGGGTGCAGATAATGTGGTGCATCACTACATATAAATACAACATACCTTTTTCTTCAGGTAAAAAGAAACTAGAAGGTTTACTAATATAGTAGGAACCTAGGGTTATATTATTCCAGTTAAGATCAAAGAAAAAAAATATATAACTTATTGTTATATTTGAATTTTATTTAAAATTCAAACATGCATTGGAACATGCATTAATTTATTATAGCATATATTAGGTATAAAAAGCACACCAAACTAGGCAAAAATCATCAAAAGATGCTGTTTCTTTAGTCCTGCTGTCATTAGAATTAAATGTAGATCTCTTTCAGATTCATATAAGAATGCTTCCATAAAACAATGCTTCACAAAGTTTTTCATAGATTTCATAGACATTAGGGCTGGAAGGGACCTCGGAAGATCATCAAGTCCAGCCCCCCGCCCAAAGGGCAGGAAGTCAGCTGGGGTCATAGGATCCCAGCAAGATAAGCATCCAATTTGCTCTTGAAGGTGTTCAATGTAGGTGCTTGAACCACCTCCGATGGCAGGCTGTTCCAGACCTTGGGGGCTCGGACAGTAAAGAAATTCTTCCTTATGTCCAGCCTGAAACGGTCTTGCAGTAGTTTATGACCGTTTGACCTCGTCATCCCTTGGGGCGCTCTGGTGAACAAACGTTCCCCCAGATACTGGTGGTCACCCCTGATAAACTTATAGGTGGCCATCAGATCACCCCTGAGCCTGAGCTTTTCCAGGCTAAAGAGCCCCATGGCTCTCAGCCTGTTGTCGTAAGGTCTGTTTTCCTGACCTCTGATCATGTGCATGGCTCTTCTCTGGACTCTCTCAAGCTTCTCCACATCCTTTTTGAATTGTGGAGCCCAAAACTGGACGCAGTACTCCAGCTGCGGCCTCACCAAGGCTGAGTACAAGGGGAGAATGACGTCCTGGGATTTGCTTGAGAAGCATCTATGGATGCAAGCCAGCGTTTTGGTCGCTTTACTAGCTGCAGCATTACATTGCAGGCTCATGTTCATCTTGTGGTCAATGATGACCCCCAAGTCTCTTTCTTCCGTAGTGCTAGCCAGCGTAGCACTGCCGAGCCTATAAGGATGCTGCAGGGTTTTCTTCCCAAGGTGGAGAACCTTGCATTTTTTGGTGTTAAACACCATCAGGTTCTCGTCCGCACATTTGCTGAGCCTGTCCAGGTCAGCCTGGATTACCCGCCTGTCTTCTGGCATGGGTGCTTTGCCCCAGAGTTGGGTGTCATCGGCAAACTTGGCCAGTCCACTCCTGACTCCAGTTATTTCCACATGCAAACTAATGTTTCCCTGAGTTAATGTTTTCATACCCAAGTTGATTTTTTAGCTAGAGTTAAAAACAGTCTGCAGGGCTGTGGAAATAGGAACAATATTAAAAGGAGCAGCTAAGAGCAGAATTGCAGAAACAAAAACAGCTTGGTTAGTGCAACATCAAAGAGGTGAGAGGGTTATTAACACTTATGGGATGAAGAGTTTAGAAGGAATCAGGTAGCTCATCAGCAATGAGCTATGAAGTCAAGGGACTCTTATCTTTGCTGTCTGAATAGAAGCGTTGCTGCCACTGTCACTTGGTTTTAAAATTTTGGATGGATGAGGAATCAAAGCAGGGTTCAGCTGCACCACTACACCTCCCCTAGATCCATCTCTGTCAGCATATGGCATCATCCTTAAACTCAAGCACATTTACTCTGAAAGAATTTTACTCCGAAATAAAAATAAATGTCTATGGGTGCTTACACATATGCGGGGAGCCATGCGCTGGAAATCCAGTGTGTCAGAGCAGACTTGATTAATCGAGTCTGCTGGAGCACGTAAATTTACTCTGGCAGCCTTTCACGTCACATGTATCAGAAGCGCAGCGCATCTCCCACTGAGAGAACGATGGCAGCGCACTTTGAAATAAAACGCGTTCAGTAGGCTTTAGTTCAAGCACCACCCTGCCGCTTTCTCAGCATGGGGACATGCTGTGCTTCTGATACACATGACACATGGGCACTTTTAATTAGCATGGCTCGCTAATTAAGAGCACCCAGCGCCACATCAGGAGCACATGTAAAAATGCCCGATTAGTCCATCCTCATTCTGTCAAAGCTATAGTTCTTCTAATGCTACTCTTACAGAAAACTGAAACTATTTTAAATAAAAGTACCTGCAATAGGATAGATGATGGTCAGTTCTCTTAACCTGATTGGGGACAAAAGTGAATAATTCCATTTATTGTAAATTGTAAGCATTTTGGAGCTTGGGCCTCAGCCTCATATCCATCTACAAATCACTTAGACAAATAATTAATGATATCATATTCATGAGTGAGGGCTGCAGGATTAAGCCCTGAATTAATAGTCAAGATGGGTGTCTTTGCTATACCCCAGTTGGTGACAGCAATACTGGGTTTTGGGGATTTTTTTTTTTTAAATAAACTATTTGGCCTAGTTATTTCCTAGATCTGCTACAGATTCCTTGTGGGACCCAGAGTTCAAATTCAGATTAAGGGCTTGAACCTGTGCTTCTAACACTTCCTGATAGAATAAGGAGTCTAGCATTCGATCCTAAATCTTGCTCTCATTAAAGCTTCCTAGAATATTTTTCTTTCCTTATGCACTTTTCCCAACGGCCAAAAAGAGCTGGTCATTGACGATCAGCTGCATAATTCCTTCTACTGGCTTCAGACTGAGTGATCTGGAAATCAAGTGCTGCCTAATTATAATTACACCGTGAAGAGCCTTTACAATTTTTTTTTCTTAATCTTTCAGAAAATTCAGCTTCCTTTCCTACTTTTCAATCAACTACCTACTGCCAGAATCAACTAGCTACTGATTAAAAACAAGCTGAAAAATAATTGAAATCAACACAATAATATACTTTTTACAGTATTCTTCCTGAAAATAAGTGCCATGGAGCTTTTTCAGAACAAAATAATTACACACACACACAGGTTCATTAAGTGTTAAAACTTTGATTTAAGAGGATTTTGTTTCTCAGTTAATATCTTATTAACTCATCTGTATTTTTGATACATCAGTAATTAAATAATTCTACTCTAAGTGCATATAGACATTCAGGGAGGTCAGATTTTGTTAAACACAGCCACAGATACAACTTACTTTGACCAGGTACAGACCTTGCACTTAAGGTGCAGACAGAAGTGACAATTTTTTTCTGATATGGCCATAGAAAGCAGTCTACAACTATTACCAAATAAGTGCACAGCTGCAGACAGCTTCAAAAATGGCTGATTGGGTGAAAAATCTTACCCCTCATTGCATGAGGTATCAGATAAAGACTTTTCAAAATGTAGCATCTTTTGTAACGTTTAGACTTTTGTAGACTCCCAGCCTGTCACTGTTTTCAGAATGGAAAGGGGGAAAAGGGAGTGGAGGGAGTTCAGTCTGGGGGGTTTTCAGCCCCCACCCCAGATGGTGGGGATGTACTGGAGCCCCCTTGAGGTGAGGGGACTCCAGTTCACCCACCCCACCCTTCAGCATCAGCTGGGGAGACCCAAGAGTGATCTCCCTCCACTGCTTCCCCCCACTTCTGAAAACAGTAAGCACTGGCAGAGCCATGGCCCTTGCAATGGGCACCTCTCGGCCCACAGCTAGATTCCCCACCCCCCTGGAACCAACAGTGAACTTCTGTTTGGTCTAGGGTAACACTAACTCAGAATGCTTTGCAGAACATCTGGGAGCTGCACTTCTGTTTGCACCTAGCTAGGTTGATCTAAATGTGAACTGTACAGAAGTTTAGGACAGTTAGATTGGTCTAAAAATGGCTGACCTGATCCAAGTTAACCCTGCCTCTGAGGTAGTCTAACTTAGATTGGTCTTGCTGGACCTGATCTAACTGAACTTCTGTACAGTTTCCAGCACAGCCCCAAGGCTGGCCCCAGCCCCAAGGCTATACTTTTCCTAGCTGGCCCCTGACACAGGACTATTTCCCCCCCACTGCCCCCCCCCACCCACACAGACCA
>NW_017729031.1:58209055-58210751 GCF_001723915.1 Gavialis gangeticus
CAGCCCCCAACCCCAAGCCTGGCAAACTCCCCATCCCTCAAGCTGCTCCCAGTGTTGGTTTTTCACAGGCATTCCCTGATGCTGGGAGCTAAGAAAGTAAGTTGGGGTGGGAGGGATGGAGGAGTTGGTTTGCTGGGGTGGGAGTTGTTTACCAGGGGTTGAAAGGGAGTCAGGAAACAATAGCTCCTGGTCTGGGGTGGGTGGGGGAAAGAGAGCCCTCCCATCCCTCCAAGCCCCCACTTCAGACCCTGCAAGCCCCCCTGATCCTGGCAAACCTTCCCACCCCACCATAGACCCTGTTAGACCTCCCTGATCCCTCTGATCCATCCTGTGGACCTGCCTTCTCCCCAGACTTCCCCTGTGGGCTCCTTTATCCCACTACCAGAGCCCCTTTTCCCCCTGATCCTCCCAAGCCCTCCCCCATCCTGACTTGTTAGATAGAGTCACCATTTTTAACTTGATCTAACCTCCCTGAATGTCTGTACATTGCTTTCTAAAATAGAAGCAAAGCAAAACCAAAACCAAAAAGTTGAAGCAGAGGCCACTTTCAGCCCTGCATAAAGCCATTCCCCTTCAATAGGCAGTCACCCACTTATTCTTGGTTATTCACTATTACAACAGACGAAAGTACATTTTGACTCATGAGGAGTGATACCACAGTACTGGCCCTAGTGCCATACATGGTAAGGATACATAGAAAAGGTTTAGAAACCCCATTTTGTAGCTGTTAAATTCCACAGCAGAACTTCAGTTCCCTCCAATGACAGCAAACTTGAAACACAGTTTCTCAAATCCAGGACCTGGATCTTGTTATGACCAGTTTGGGAGAAGTCAGAGCTCTTTTTAAGCATACTACAAAATATAGACCAATTCCTTTTGATGCATGTACTCATAAAGAGAAAAGATAAAAAATTCTCTGAACTTTGTTAACCTTTTGGTATTTTACGCATTCATCGCATCTTTGGTATTATAACCCATCTTCAAACAGATACAAGCAGCTCCCACTGATTTCATACACCCAGTGTTAATCACTTTCCCAGATCCCAGTTTTCCCATCCCTATTTATTACTACTATTTTACCAATTTGCATTCAGTTGCTTTTATCTTTTTCTTTGGGTTTGGCTTCATGGAAATTGTCTTCTGAGAATCTCTTTACTTATCTCTTCATTTCTTGCCATGTCCCCTCAGCTGCTTCATTTACCATTTCAGTCAAATTTTTCCCTCCTTCATTTCCTGTTTCTTTCCCTGTAACTTTTGCTTTACCATCTTTCTCCCCACTGATCACAAGAACAATTTGTTCTTAAAATGAGAACGCAAAAAGCAAAGTTGTTTCAGCAAATTGTGTTTTTAGATGGCTTTTATTTTTTGTAGATGAATACTAGGCCTGTGTGAAGTGGCTAGCATTCACTTTGCATTCAGATTCGGCCAATTCAGGGGACAGTGATTTGATTTGGTGATTTGAATCACAGTCCCAAAATCGATTTGGCCAAATCTGATTTGGAGATTCGGCTGCTGCGGAGTCTCTGAATCACACAGGCCCCATCCCCCGCCAGTTCTCCCAGCTCCAGCAATGGCTGCCCTGGCCCACCCCAGCTTCTGGCACTTTGTGGGAAAAAAAAGCCCCACTCACTGAGTGCTGCCTGGCAGGGGGCCGATCCCCCCTGCCCCCCACTGCAGGAGGCTGTGACATGAGCCC
>NW_017729031.1:58215751-58216121 GCF_001723915.1 Gavialis gangeticus
GTAACGTTTAGACTTTTGTAGACTCCCAGCCTGTCACTGTTTTCAGAATGGAAAGGGGGAAAAGGGAGTGGAGGGAGTTCAGTCTGGGGGGTTTTCAGCCCCCACCCCAGATGGTGGGGATGTACTGGAGCCCCCTTGAGGTGAGGGGACTCCAGTTCACCCACCCCACCCTTCAGCATCAGCTGGGGAGACCCAAGAGTGATCTCCCTCCACTGCTTCCCCCCACTTCTGAAAACAGTAAGCACTGGCAGAGCCATGGCCCTTGCAATGGGCACCTCTCGGCCCACAGCTAGATTCCCCACCCCCCTGGAACCAACAGTGAACTTCTGTTTGGTCTAGGGTAACACTAACTCAGAATGCTTTGCAGAAC
>NW_017729031.1:58221121-58223952 GCF_001723915.1 Gavialis gangeticus
TCACCCACTTATTCTTGGTTATTCACTATTACAACAGACGAAAGTACATTTTGACTCATGAGGAGTGATACCACAGTACTGGCCCTAGTGCCATACATGGTAAGGATACATAGAAAAGGTTTAGAAACCCCATTTTGTAGCTGTTAAATTCCACAGCAGAACTTCAGTTCCCTCCAATGACAGCAAACTTGAAACACAGTTTCTCAAATCCAGGACCTGGATCTTGTTATGACCAGTTTGGGAGAAGTCAGAGCTCTTTTTAAGCATACTACAAAATATAGACCAATTCCTTTTGATGCATGTACTCATAAAGAGAAAAGATAAAAAATTCTCTGAACTTTGTTAACCTTTTGGTATTTTACGCATTCATCGCATCTTTGGTATTATAACCCATCTTCAAACAGATACAAGCAGCTCCCACTGATTTCATACACCCAGTGTTAATCACTTTCCCAGATCCCAGTTTTCCCATCCCTATTTATTACTACTATTTTACCAATTTGCATTCAGTTGCTTTTATCTTTTTCTTTGGGTTTGGCTTCATGGAAATTGTCTTCTGAGAATCTCTTTACTTATCTCTTCATTTCTTGCCATGTCCCCTCAGCTGCTTCATTTACCATTTCAGTCAAATTTTTCCCTCCTTCATTTCCTGTTTCTTTCCCTGTAACTTTTGCTTTACCATCTTTCTCCCCACTGATCACAAGAACAATTTGTTCTTAAAATGAGAACGCAAAAAGCAAAGTTGTTTCAGCAAATTGTGTTTTTAGATGGCTTTTATTTTTTGTAGATGAATACTAGGCCTGTGTGAAGTGGCTAGCATTCACTTTGCATTCAGATTCGGCCAATTCAGGGGACAGTGATTTGATTTGGTGATTTGAATCACAGTCCCAAAATCGATTTGGCCAAATCTGATTTGGAGATTCGGCTGCTGCGGAGTCTCTGAATCACACAGGCCCCATCCCCCGCCAGTTCTCCCAGCTCCAGCAATGGCTGCCCTGGCCCACCCCAGCTTCTGGCACTTTGTGGGAAAAAAAAGCCCCACTCACTGAGTGCTGCCTGGCAGGGGGCCGATCCCCCCTGCCCCCCACTGCAGGAGGCTGTGACATGAGCCCCCCAACCCCTCCTGCTCTCCCAGCCCCTCCCCCCCGACTGCCCTGCCCACCCCAGCTCTGGCTCGGGAGCTGGAGGGGGGGAGGCTGGGCGAGCAGACAAGGCATGGGGGCTGGTGGGGGCCCTCCCATGGTCCCCTCCCCCCTCCTCCAGCCCTCACTCCCCTGCCTCCTACTTACCAGCTCCCTGCTGCAGCAGGTGGGGACTGCCCAAATCATTGAAGCTGTCTGAATCTTTTCAGAATCGAGAAAAAACAGAAATAATAAAATGGCTTAACGTTCAAAATAGGCAAGCCACTTGAGCTCAGAATAGAAATGCTTTTTGCCTATGTAGGAAACACTTGGAGTTGCCTTTTAGAGGTATGCTACTACTCAAACCATAACAAGATTTAGGCTTTACCTACATTCAGAGTTTCTCCCGATTTAAAGAAAACTACTGTCATCCCCTGGAACCTGCTCCCCCCAGTCTTTGCCCACCTCCCTTCTACTTATCCTCCAGCTCTGGGAGGGTTCTGGCTCCACACCAGCCTGGGACAGGGGGCACATGGTTTCTCTAGCCCCAGGAGCTGCTGGCACTGCCACTGCTACTACCTGGCCAGGCTGGGGCTGTAGCAGTAGCAACCACCTGTTCTGTATTGAGGGCTGGACTAGAACCAGAACTGGCAGAGTGAAACTAGAGGGTAAGTGGTGAACATGGGGGTTGGGGGAAAGGAGAGCAGCAACTACAGTTCTACCCCCAAGTTCTCCCTCCCCCATCTTAAATGGGGAAAAAAAATCCTCAACTTGGATTTGAGTTAGTAAGGTGCCAAATGAGTTGACGTCACTACAAGACCCCACGTGTTCAGCAGTATATGCCAGTGGAGCTCAACTACTACTTGGAACTTGCATTGGTGGAACTTGGTATGGTCTCATCTTTCTTGGTCTACCCTGAGTTGGCAATAGTGCAGTTACACCACAGTGGCTGGCCATTGATTGTTGGCTCTGAGGTATGCTTACATCATAAAAAAGAGGCCTCACAACAGATTTTGATTTGTCTCACTAGTAAATCCAAAGAGGTCAATGAAGTTAGATTGATAGAAAATAGGTGTTAATGGAATGAGAATCCAGCGTTTATACATGGCCTTGAGATGTAAAAAATACACATTTCCAATTATTCACTGCTTAAATAAGCTGCAGTCACTGATTCTGAGACCCTTATTTTGTGCAGTTTGTTTACTGAATTTTAAAGTCTCATACAAAATATACTGTGTAAGATATCTTGCTTGCCTATACTGTAACACCAACCCAGAAAGATGCAATATAGTGAAAAAGACATACTTGTACCCATAGCCAAGTATAGTGGAAGTTCTGGATTGTTTCAATACCCTTTCACACCCCTTGTAGCAAAGCTTAAATTTAATATACTAATCCACTTAGAACACAGTATTTAGTACTATCAGCCAGTGTTAAAGGCTGCATTACTAGGTCTTCTGTTCAGAACAGAAAATAGGAAAGTATCAAGAAAAGAGACCTGGCACCCTCTACTACCAGAGTTGCTTCCAAGATATTTGCTAGAACCATAACAGATGAACACCCCAGGGTGTTGAGGGAGCTAGCTGGGGTTATTGCGGGGCCCCTGGCACGGCTCTATGAGCGATCGTGGTGCTTGGGCCAGGTGCCAGATGATTGGAAGGTAGCAAATGTGGTCCCCATCTTCAAGAAGGGGAAGAGGGAGGACCCGGG
>NW_017729031.1:58224526-58237085 GCF_001723915.1 Gavialis gangeticus
GGAGCTGGAACCAACTTCCAAGGGAAGTGGTGCTGGCCCCTACCCTGGGGGTCTTTAAGAAGAGGCTGGATGCCTACCTGGCTGGACTCATTTGAGTCCCGTTTCTCTTTTTGGGGTTTTTTGTTGTTCTCCCGCCCTGGCGGGGGGTCGGGCTAGAAGATCTACTAGGTCCCTTCCGACCCTTAATCTATGAATCTATGAATCTATGAATCCCCCCTCCCCCAAACAAAAAACCCAAACAAACATACAAAAAAAACCCTTTTCACCACCATCAGAAAGAAAAACTTTCTGTTAGGTACTCTATTTACTGATAGAGTAGAACTGCTTACATAGAACGGGTCAGAAACCCTAAAAAAGTTTCATCTGAAAGAAGTTTTCAGGACTGGGCTCTACAGAGATCAAGGTCTGATAAAGGAAAACCCTTTCAAAAAAGTGTGCGCCTACACACATGAACTTATAGCCTTACCTTAATCACTACCTCAGCTTTTATAATTAGGGCAATGAGGTCCACCTGCTCTAAATGACTGGTTCAGAAAACCAATTATTACAATCCAAGTGGTCAAAGAAAGCATGAAAACAGTTGTGCCATCTTTATTTTTGTTGGTGTCCTAAAGCTTTTTTCTAGCTGTTTGGTTTTTCCTAGGCTGGCGCTCATTCCAGTAGCCTCCCTCCCCCTCAGCAAACTATGGCAGATCTATCTGCCTATTAGTAATCCATAGTTATATCCATAGGAGTTCATGGATAAAAGATTTCCAGCAAACATTTCACTGGAAAATAGTTCTATTATATTTACACATGAAAATTTCCCCATTACTGTGAACAAAATGTGAACCCTTTGAATATGCTAAAAGAAAAAAATCTGCTAGATTCCACTGAATCTCAAAGGACACAAAAGTATAATCAATTCCTGCTCCTTTCTCCACAAAGACTGGCAAGGCTGGGTATCTGAAGCTTGTTCTCTTGGTCTCTCTCTTTTTTGAAACACTAATTTATTTTCTGACGATAAGATGGAGAAGATTAAAGATTAGCTCATAAAATTAGAAAAACATTCTTTAACATAACTATCAAAACTAGAGATGTTGCTAATTAATAATAAAAAATGAGCCAAACAACATGTCCTATTTAAGACAGTATCTTTGTGTCACTACATAATAATGAGTACATATGACTACATTATTTCACACAATAAGAAATAATATTGGTGCTGATCCTGCCTTTGGCTTAGAAGGGATCTGAGAAGACACAGGTGTCTGCTTCTGAAGACTGAATGGGGCAAATATAAAACATTTTTAGCAGTGCATTAGCAGTGTTTTTATCATTCAAACGAAGCAATCATAACTCAAACAATAAAATCCATGCTGCACGAGGAGTAAGTGATTTGGAAACACATCTGCATTTTGTGCATCTCAGCACTGACCCCTCTCATCAGAAGTTTCTTAAGAGTAAATTTTCCTGCAATATTTTGGCACTCCCTGTCCTGGTTATAACTACAAAGTGCAGCAGCTTACTAAAATTAACACTTATATTAAAAATTGACTAAACTGTTTCAAATCCCTCAAAAGTTGTTGTTTGGCTTGTGTTCATGAATGGCTGGCACTGTTGTGAAGGAGGGTATGGGGGATAAAAGGGAGATTTTATTTTGTCTGAACTGCTTTTCTTATTTCAGCCCTAATCCAGCCACCCGGGGCAAAGAGATCAAATGACTGTTTAATTACTAGATATAAACACATTTTTTTATTTTGATATTACTGAAGCTTTATCTAAGTCTGGGCAGGGTTTGCCATGCTGGGTCTTAGAACTGGAACTGAAAGGAAAAGGAATAACTGCATAAGTCTCTTATGTTTCCTCCTTTCACAACTGAAGATGGGGATAGCTGGCTGGCTCATTCAGAAAAAAAGAGATAGAGACCTATGCTTAGATTGCAAGGTTAACTCTAACAGTTGTTCTCTGTTCAGGGAAAGGATATCTTAGTCTCACACAGCTAACAACTGTTTAATTTACTTTGGTAAGACTTGTAAGAGAGAATGAGAGAGACCCACAAACCCAGACTATTATGTTGTCAGGGACAATTACCAGCTTAGCAACTTCCATTTCCTTTATGTGCTTGCCTTTAGGTAACAGAAGGAGTTTGCTATTCTTCTGAAGTCTCTCTTACAAATAATCCAACCTGATAGCTAGCAGTGTTTTTAATCACCTCTCATTTCTGAACTGTCTTTGAGCTCACTGGGCTGGATTCACAATAGCTGCTACAGTAGCAGCTGACCTGGGAAAGTGAAAGACAACTGGAAGTTTTTCTTTTCCATTATATTGTCCTGAGACCATAGTAAGAACAGAACATGTGCACCTTCTGTGTCTCCATACCTGCAGCAGGGAAGTTCTCCTCAAGCTGCACTGGGAACTGTTAGAGGCATTTTGTACTACTCCCATCTCCTTTATTCAGGACAAAGGAACTAAACTGGGAGTGGGAAACATTCATTTATTCAGAACATCTTCAGTAAACGCCTTTCTAATTAAAAGACTTTAAAATGTTGACATTCAAGAGTGCATGACAGTTTTTCAGGACAAGGAGTGGACAAATATATTTTTTTAAATTGCAGTTATTTGAAGGATTCTACACTTATCTCTATCTATGAAGGTGATGAAGTAGAGAAGAATCCAAAAGATAAGCATCATTTTTTCTTGCATACCACACGCCTCCCAAATAAAACATGCACCTTGTTTATGGAAGACAGAAGTGTCCAGGAAATGTGGCATTCCAGGAGACAGTTTGGGTGAGGAATCAGGTTTTTCTGGTATGACAGGACAGCAACAAGGCTAGGATGCAGACCCTTGCAGTAGTAGTAAGACTGTCAGTTCTTTACTGTAAATTAGTGGTTCTCAATAGGGCTGTGTGAAGTTTTGCCGGCTGTTTCGTTTTGACACTGTTTCAATTCACTTTCAGCTAGAAACAGTGAAATCTAAATGAAATGAAGGGCTTCAAAACAGCCTTGGAACAAAACGAGGGCAGTCCAAATGTGTCAAAAGTTTTGAAACATTTTGCGTTTCAAAGATGAAGCCGGGCTTGCCTGCAGGGCAACAGAAAGTAATGTAACCCTGGGCACGGCACAACACACGCCCTTACCTGAATAGTGGGATCCTGGGGTACCTGGTAGCCAGTAGACCTGCCCAGCCCCCCTGGGAAGCTGATGCAATGCCCCCAAGCAGAGAGCCTCCCCTTACAGTCAAGCACCCTCGCAGACAATGCTCAAACTATTTACAAGATTTAATTATTTACAACATAACAAATAACCATTAAATAAACACATTGATATACCAACTAATAAACCCTCAAGAAATTATTTACACAGTCTCTCACTTGCACATGGTGTACTAGGGGATCCTATGTGCACTGCCCCCGGCGGGGTGTCTCAGGGAGCGGAACAGTCTGTGTCCCTGCACGTGGTCTGTGGACGCTCCCTGGTGCTGGTGTCCATCTCCGTGCTCTTGGGGTCTCCGGGCAGCAAGGGTCTCCGGGCATCAGGCAGCAGGTCCTCCCCTGCAGTCCCTGCAAAGACAGCCTTCCCCTGTCTTTCACCCCCTTTCCCAGCTCAGCAGGCAGCAGTATCTGAGCTGCAGGCTGTAGCAACTATCCTACCTCGCAGCCTGGCAAACGCAGCCCCTCTTTGGGCTTTTCCTGCCCCTGGAGCCCCTCACCCCTCAGGGAAAACAGGGCAGACTCTGGCAGTCTCCCCACCCCAACTCTGTTGTGCTCACCCAGCCGTTCACCAGGCTGCAGGCAGGTCTTTCCTGGCTTGGAGTCTCCACACAATCAGCCCCTCTCTGACCCTGCCTTCACAGGCTCCCAGGCTGGAGAGAGGAACTGGATATTGAATCTCTCCTGTGGCAGCCTTTTTTGCTGCTTCTCAGGGCACTCCTAGGGGATCTCCGAGGAACCGCTGTGTTGAGACACTGTCTCCAGTCTGTCCCTCAGCCCCACTCTCTCTCTCTCTTGTTCCCCCCCACGGGAAAACTGCTCCCCCATTTTATCCAAGCCTCTCAGCCAATCCCAGCCCAGAGCCCTTCCCAGGCTCTTGCTAATGGCTTCGTTTCAAAACTTTGCTGGGGTTACATCACCCCTCCCACTTCCAACAGGGCTGCCTTCAAAGCAGCTTCACTTGCCCTCAGAACCTACAGTGTCCCCCTTGGGAAAACTCTGTCTCTCTGCCAGGCAGCCCTCTCCATTCTTTCAGTGGGTCCATTTTTTAAATGCTGCTACAGTAAGAAGAGGGAGGGGGAAGAGGGGGGACACCATGAGGGTGCACCTTAACATGCACGCTGGATAAGAAGCTCCTGCAGGAGTGGAAAGAGAGGCTCAGTCACAGTTTGGTTGCCTGAGATGCTGCTGATACTACTGTACTAGTGCTCACTAAGTTATTATTTTACCTGTTGTTATTTAAAGTGGTGAACCAGAATGAGGCTGTAGGGGAGGAGGAGACCTCATTGGGGCACACTACCATGTTGTGTAGAGGCACCAGTGGGGGTGCATCTTAACACACGTACAGTCACATGTCATGAGTTTTGCTTGTCAGCAGCTTGAGGTGCAGTTTCCCAGAAACCCCTGCACCTATCTTCTTGAAACTTGGCAGACTTCATGCCCTCAGAAGGGGCTACCATCCCTGCTGTTTTCATCCAAATCTGCCAAAAAATGACAAAATTATAGGCTCTCATTATAGCCTATGGGCGAAACGTCGAAACAGTAAAACAGTTTTGACGAAATGAAACGGAACAATGCTTTGAAACAAAATGAAACTTGAAATGAAACACTGTCCTGTTGAAATGGTGAAATGGAAGTCAAAACAAAATGGTGCTGTTTTGCACAGCCCTAGTTCTCAACCTTTTTAGGCTCAGTGCACCCCTCAATAACTTTTGTAAATTGAGCAGCACCCCATTTCAAACACTACTTATTTATTATAGTGCTTACCTGCTTACAGAAGGGCCAGGCAGTGGGAGCAGAGGAATATCAAAGCCAGGGTTGCCAACCCAGAAATGTTTTTTTTCCCCTGATGCTCTGCAAACATTTTATTGACAACCCAACTTTTTTCCTGGTACATGTTTTTATTGAAATATGTTTTACATAAAGTAAATATAACTCTTCTACCATGTCCTGCCCTGCTGTAAGAACCCAGTTAGAATGGCTGAGTTAAATTTTAGGGTTTTAACGCTCATCATAGTAAAAAGTTAAAAAAGTTGGGTTGTTCAATGTGAAGGGGAAAGAGAAGTAAATGAGGGTTTTCCACATTTTCCCCTCACCCAACAGGAGTAAAGTCACGGGCACAACAGGCTCCAGCACAGCAGTTCTGCAGCAGCCCTAGTTTGTGGATCAGCGGGAGAAGAGGGTGGAGCCTGGGAGGAGAGCAGGCTGGAAGGAGAGTGCCACAGTGTGCCTCATGGAGAGCACAGCCATGAAGCAGTGAGAAAATACCACAGGAAGAAGAGACCCGGGAAGTGGAGGTTTTGTGTGGCTTGCCAAAGGTCAGGGCCGAATATACACCCCAGGAGAGCAGGGTGAGAGCAGCCAGCTGGCATGCAGCCAGAGTGGGCTGCTAATGGTGGGGAGCAGACCCTTTGGAGAAGGATCAGACTAGGAAGTCATGTGCAGCTCGCCCACAGAGCTGAACACTCTGTGCCCTGGCAAAGAATGACCCAGACAAAAAGGCAGAGAAGCCCAGTGGAGCTGCAGAGGAGCCCGGAGTACAGCCAGACCTGGCAACATTGGAACTTGGAGGTACCTCTCAGGGAGGAGTAGAGACAACAGCTGGGAGGCAACACGAGCCCAGATGGTAAGACCCCATACAGTCCTCCAGGGGACCTGGGCCAGGAAATGAGCTGGCTAGCAGGGAGCAATTCCTTCGAAGGGTCAAGGCTATAAAGTCAAGGTGGGGCACAAAGCCCCACATGGCATC
The DNA here is from genome assembly GCF_001723915.1 of Gavialis gangeticus. NCBI lineage: Eukaryota > Metazoa > Chordata > Crocodylia > Gavialidae > Gavialis > Gavialis gangeticus. The sequence continues at coordinate 58,230,469 of NW_017729031.1, forward strand.
AAGGCTGGGGATCAGCAGCCAAAAAGGAAGTGTGGGCCCTATCAAAATCAAAGAGCACAGCAAGATGCTGGCTAGCCCTAGAGTTCAGTTTGGGATAGGAACTCATTATCCCTGAGTGTATCCCAGCAGAGACTGGACATAGGGAAATTAACTGAAAGTTCCAAAGTTAGTGTTTGAAGAACTCTGTTGATGCTATGCCGTGATGAGATTGGTCATGAGGAAGTTAGGCTGAGATAGAGAACAGCTAAGGAAGAGCCGACAGCTGGAGAGCATCTCTCTCCCTGACTGGGAGGTGCAGGTGAGAAATGATCACCTGTAAAGAGAGAACTCCAGGATAACAACACACATTCGGGCGCTGAATATGGTAAGGGTGGGGTAAAGGGGAGGTTGGACCCCCACGAAAAAGCCAACTGAGCGAGATCTCACGAGGCACCTGCAGGTACTGTCTCCCAGCAAGACCATCAAAACATGGCAGGCAAATGAAAACAACTCACAGGACACACAGGTAATACCATTCTTAAGATTTCACCCTGACATCACAAGGAGGTAGAGTGCCAGGCAAGAAAGGACTCAAGCCTTATGACACCTACCAGCGACATTCAGTAAAAAGTTTCTAGTAAGAAAAAAATGTTCTTGGGTTGGCAACCCTATTTGACTGCAGCAGTTTTACACTGTACTGCTCCCCCCAGGGGTCACCTACACACCCATCCTCCCTCATATTCTGATACCACTGACTGCATCCTGTACCATGCATCCACTTTCACCCGTCCCCGCCCTGGCCCTGCTTCCCAGGTCCTGGCATGAACTGCCAAAGAAGCCTACCTTCAACCAAGCAGTATTATAAGCAGTTAATGGATGTACCAGGAAAAGCACATGGCTGGTGGGTAGGGGTCTACAAAGCACTGGGAGAAAGATCCCATCAGGGTTCTGTGCTCCTGCCCAGAAACCATTTGTGGTGCTGTGCTGTGCTGTGCCTATCTTTCAACACGGCACCTAAGTTCTGTCTGACGAGTTTTCAGAGCTTCTTCAATCAATTCCAGTGGCTTAGAGTTTTTATGGGTCACATTTTCTTTTATGGATTTTAAGGACAGGAGGTTTTAGCCTACATTTTTACTGATCTTCCCTAAATTTACAGTTGGCAACCCTGACCAGGGAGGGACAAATCTGTGCTTATCTTCTTAGCTCCTCACACCTGGCTTATCTCCTCACAACTTGTAGCAAACTTCAAATGATCTTACAGTACCCTGTTTGAGAATCAATGCTTTATTTCTTTATGTAAATTCAGGAGCTCATTTCTATGCCATATGCTTCATCAACATACTACAGACTGCATGCAGCAGCTTGCTCACTCTCAGTAACAGCTCAGTAACTCTTCAGCCAAAAAATGGCTGTCTCACTAGTATCTGTAAGCTGAGCTTCCTGCTCTTTGCAGCCCCGGGGAGAAGTGGCAGACATTTTTTCAGTCCTAAATCAGTGTTTGCTTACTCTATTCTACCCTATTTCTATTTCAGTAAAGAAAAAACATCTTCCCTGCTTAAGAGGCACCCCAATTTTGGAGAACTGATTTAAGGGGGAAAGATGTGTGTGATAGGCAAGTAAATACGGTATTCTGGGAGGACTCTGTCATTGACTGTTTCAATGACCAGGCCAAAGACTATTGCTTGCACTCAGTGCAATCTACCAGACAATGCATTCCAATATCCTCACAAAGCTATGGCTGATGCAAAAATTGTAGACAGTGTACTTTCTCTTGACTAATTATTTTCACAGCAATTGTAAAGATACAATGATATTAGGGTATTAGTATTTGTTTCCATCCATTTATTCAGTTTGGCTGCACTGAATATTCATTTGCTTCAATAATGTCACCATCATATTTATTGAAAACTACATTTTAATGTACTTGTATGAGAGAAGAAAAATATGTGAGTATACATAAAAATAAAAGCCGAAGAATATGCTAAATGAAGATCTTTTAAAAAACCACTTAAGTTTGTTAAGTATGTTATTATAAACTATCTTCTCATTTACAAAACCTGAGCACTTAAAAGCAAGGAAATGAACATTTAAGTACGTCATAAATCTTACATTGTTTCTATAATACACAAATACCATTTATCAAGTACATATTTCATCACAACAATACATCCTTAACTGATCTTAAACAAATATTATTTCAACAGAAATCTCAAACAATAACACTATTCAACAGAAGTTCAACAGAAATCTCAAACAATAACAATAACATCACACTAGCTCCTTTTGGAAAAGAAACATAAAATATGTAAGCCTATACATATGTGTGTATTATATATATATATATATAATACGTGTATATACACACATATGTATGGGCTTACATATTTTTATGTTTCTTTTCCAGAAAGCTTACTCTTGCACTCTCTCTCTCTCTCATCTTTGAAAACCACTCCTACAGCAGTGGTTTTCAACCTTTTTAGACTCAAGGTACCCCTTCATAATGTTTGTGAAGTGAGAGGCACCCCATTTAAAAAATGAATATATATATTATTAGTATGTATATACCCTTTTACAATAAATTGGCAATACTTTACCTAAAAAAAATGTAAGCAATACTTATTCACAAGACACAGCAATTAAGCAACCTTAACAAAAATCTAGTATAATTTGATAAGTATGTGTTCTGATAAAAAAATACTTTATGTTATCTAGTGAAAATATTTGATTGCCTACAGTTAAGATACTTGTGCTGTGAAAAAATACACATTTCCTTGTTCTTGGCAAGAATAGTGTGCTTATTATGGGCACTGTGTAAGAACTATGTCATTCAAATCTATTAATTTCCTTGGCTTTAAGTCTTTTTTTTTGTAAATGAGATAATATCTGCTGGCACTTGCTCAAGACATCTGGTCTCTAAAAAAAAGTTTTGAGTTTTGAAAGATATAGAAATAGGTATTTCCACTGAGCAAAGTTACCAGTCTGGCTATTAAGCCGTAAAGGAAAAGGCATGTGTAGATCAAGTTTCTTGCATGTAGTCCTCTACACAAAGAATTTGGAGAACTTGAGCCAAATGAAATTGCACTAATAAAAGAACATATCTTTTGAGGCCACCTTTGAGAAGATGCTACACCACAAATCTACCAGCTGAGTATGTGTGATAATGAATTCAAACTCTGAGAATGTGTCAGTGTGAATGTTGCTGTTCTCAAAGCTTAATACTTGTATGTTGCAATTTGATGATGCTTTATGCATTTGCAGGGTTGTTACTGTCAGAAACAATCTGTTTACTCTGCATATTTTCACATTTCTTGTGAGCTGCCTAGATTCTATCTCCTGCAATTGGAATGGAGATTTACCAATTTATTTTTATTTTGCAAGATGAGGGGCCTTCCATAGGATGTGAAAGGGTCCTAGCATTCAGAATTTGGGAAAATTAAGATTTGAGGTATAATCATATTCATGAGGCTTCAAGTTCAGCAGTCTTGTGAACTGGCCTGCTACAGCTGGATACCAGGGGCAAGATAGCACAGCAGTTTAGGGTTAAGGCTCCATGGGTTCAGGAAAATGCCAGAAAAGGCTGAGTCAGAGCAGAAAAGAAATAGGATTCCTCTAGTTAACTGTGAGGAAAGAGCACAGAGCCAGGGCCAGTCAGTGTGAGTAGGCCACACTTTTACATGCAGAGAACCAATATAGAAAAATGTTTGTACAGATAATTAAAATAATAGACTGGGCCTCTTGGGGAGGAGGGAATGCTTTTAGATGGTTGTGAGTAGTTTGAGGCAAGGAAAGATATTAATTAAACAGCTGAAACCTTCCATCACTGACACAAATGTGAATTTTTTTTAGGCATATGCACGCATTTGCAGAACTCAATCTGCAATCCCATGGCTTACTCAGAGTTGTGTGATCATAGCTCAGATCCCAGCTTGTGCACATGTTCACCAGTGCTGGGAGTTGTGCAAGCCACACTATCCAAGTAAGTAGGGGTGGGGGAAGGGGTAGGCGAAATCAGGGGGAAGCTAGTGTATCCATGGGTGGGGGTTGGTGGGTCTGTGAGGGGAAGGGTTGGCAGGATCAGTGGGGCTGGTGGATCCACAGAGGGAGGATCCACATTGTCTATCCAGGGGGTTGGGTATCAGAGGGCTAAAGATAGCCCAGTCAGGGTTGGGGATCAGGGAGAAAAAACACAACCCTGGGACCTGGGTGAGCAACTGGGCTTTCCCAGCCCCAGGGTTGTGCTCCTTGTGTTAGATTGGGCATGGGCTAGTCCTATCTACGTAATGCACCTCCTTAAGTGAATTAAGTTAGCTTGGGCTGCCCATTTTTTGCCTGATCTAAACTCCCCAAATATATGTAAAGTTAGGCACTAAGTGTAACATCTGCACATACTCTTTTACAATGCTAATACATAAGTTTTAAGCCTTCCTGTTCACCAAGGATAAAAATAAAAGCTTTTACTCAGAGCATGCAGGGATCCATTGCTTAGTATATAAACATTATAATAGGAGCTGGAAAATCTAAACATGACTGTAAACAGAAACTTAAAGTCACACACAAGCATGTTATGCTCCTAGAGCAGTGTTTTTCAACCTTTTTTGTCTCAAGGTATCCCTTCATAATGTTTGTGAATTGAGAGGCACCCCATTTCAAAAATTGATTATGACAGTGCTTATCTTCTTGCAGAAAGCCCAGGCAATGTGAACAGGAGAACAGTGAAGCAGCAAAACCCTGAGCTTGCCCTTATCTGCCTATCTTCTCACATTTCCTGTGGCACCCTTGAAATAACCTCCAAGCACCCTTATTGAGAAATACTGTCCTGGAGCACTGAAAAATCAGCAGTTTTCAATTAAAAAATATTCTATATAAAAATGACACATGGTGACACCTTGTGAGAGCCTGTATTGCTCAACTAACTCCACATCTTTGGGAAGGAAGTTCTCTGTGGCTTATAAACCCTGTTTGCCAGGGTAAGTGTTCTTCTTCCTTCAACATATATCACGCTAGCTTGATGAAGGATTGTACTGCAGCAGGTGGCCCTTTCTGTAAGAGGATTATCCTGAAGACATTCCTGTTTCCTGCTTTCTGTTCAGGCCTTTGTACCTTATTTGCTCCTCCTGTCCTATCCTGTCATGCTTGTTTGTATATGCTCAACCCTCTTCTGCCTGTTTTCTTTTTTTAAATTGGCTTTATTATGTTTCCACATGTGTGCTGTGTAAAACAATTTATTCTCACTTGACTAGCGAGGATGTAACTTTGTGGGGAGGCAGAGGCAATGGGGACACCCCTCTTAAGATGTGAAGGAAGGTGGCAAGGGAACAAACAAGATACTGTTGATTTCCTCTCTCTGCCACATCTATGGATGGATGATCGTACTGCTTCTTTCTTGTCCTTTCTCTGAGTCAGAAGACTGACTCTTCCATGTGGCAATCAGGTAACAAAGCCTGACTCGCCTTCTCTCATTGCCTTTGGACAGCAGAGCCATAATAAGCCAGCTGATTGACTTTCTCATGCTGGAGCAGGTGGAGGGATAGTTTGGCTTCTATTTGCTTTTACTGCTAAGAGTAATCATTTGGAGCTCTTTAGCTTTCAGCTGGTGAGTTGCCAGATTGGCCATGTTTCAGACCTGCCTTTGCTGACCTTTATCTAATCAGGTGCTAGGGGTTAGGCTGATCGCCAGACTTTGGGTTCTGGAAGAGATTTTTCCATTATGATGAAACTGCCAAGTTGATTTGGGGGGGTGGGGAGGGAGGGGGTCACTTTCCCTCTGATACTGAATGTCTGTACTTAGCCAAGCAAAAACCCTGAGGTAGAATTAATCTAAGTTACATGGGCGGGGTTGTAAGTGGTGTACTATATGAACAGACTACACATTCACCCTTTGGTGGCACAGGGAGTAAATTTTAGACCAGGTTTTGCCATTTTTAAACCAATCTAGGTGTGCCAAACTTCTGTTCTGTTATGGGTATAGAACAGTTTCTAATCACATACACAATTCTCCTAATGAGTTCTTAGATGGGCATCAGAGGGACACCAGCCTACCAACTGCTGATGCTGACTTGGTACAGAGTCACTTGGATGGACTGGATGTGTTTAAGTCAGCAGGCCCAGATGAGCTGCATCCAAGAGTACTTAAAGAATTGGCTGGTGTCATATCAGAACCACTGGCACAGCTGTATGAGCACTCGTGGCACTTGGGTCAGGTCCTGGAGGACTGGAAAGGGCCAGTGTGGTTCCTATTTTCAAGAAGGGGAGGAAGGAGGATCTGAATAATTATAGGCCAGTCAGTCTCACCTCATCCTTGGAAAGGTCTTTGAAAAAATTATTAAGAATCATATTTGTGTGAATCCAGCAGGAAAAATAATGCAGCAGGGCAACCACCATGGATCTGTAGCAGGTAGATCATGCCTGACTAATCTGGTTTCTTTTTATGACCAGGTCACAAAATGCTTAGATGCAGGAGTAGAGGTAGATGTCATTTACTTGGATTTTAGGATGGCCTTTGATAAGGTATCTCATCCCATTCTCATAAATAAATGAAGAAGCTGTGATTTAGATGATTACACAGTCCGGTGGGTGGCAAATTGTCTTAGCAGTCACACCTAGAGAGTGGTAGTGGATGGGTCAGTATCAACCTGGAA
>NW_017729031.1:58237543-58239871 GCF_001723915.1 Gavialis gangeticus
ACTGGTCAGACCGCAGTTGGAGTACTGCATCCAGTTTTGGGCACCGTACTTTAAGAAGGATGTGGATGACCTTGAGAGGGTCCAGAGGAGGGCCACTCATATGGTTAAGGGTTTGCAGGCCAAGTCCTATGAGGAGAGACTAAGGGACCTGGATCTCTTCAGCCTCCGCAAGAGAAGGCTGACAGGGGATCTTGTGGCTGCCTACAAATTCATTAGGGGGATGCAGCAAGAGATCGGAGATGCTCTGTTCACCAGGGCGCCTCTTGGGGTAACAAGGAACAACAGTCACAAACTGACAGAGAGCAGATTTAGGCTGGACATCAGGAAAAACTTCTTCACAGTTGGGGTGGCCAGAATTTGGAATGGGCTTCCAAGGAAGGTGGTGCTGTCCTCTACCTTGGGGGTCTTTAAGAGAAGGATGAATCTGGCTGGGGTCATCTGACCCCAGCACTCTTTCCCTTCTAGGAAAGATGATCTGTTGATCCACTGAGGTCCCTTCCAACCCTAGCATCTATGAATCTATACTAGTTAAAGTGTAATGTCTGTACCTGGCCTTTAAGTGCAACTATTTGAGGTTTAAATGACAGCATCACTTGAGTGGGTTCAAAAGGATCCATAGGCTCTGGGAAGAAGGCACAGAGCTCTATGTGGCATGGTAATGCAGTATACCTCCCTATCTCCAACAGCTTGGACACCTTCATCACATTCCTCCTACCTCCCATGTGGCAGAAAAGAAATGACTCAGGACTCTGGGCTTCTGCTAAAGACCCTGGGCAGACCTAAATGTGTAGAAGTGGCATTACCTCATACCTGCCTGCAGATCTTTCCATTGACATCTGTGCAGGAACAGCCCTGAGGGCATCTGGGACAAAAGTTCTTGTTGGCTAAGAGTTTTATTCAAGATGAGGCGTTTGCATTTAACTATACCATAGCACAAATGTGCTATTGTTTCTGCATCTACATCAAAGAGTGGATGGTGTCACAGCAGCTTAGCTAAGGCTTTGTTGTGGTCCTAATATGACAAAACCAGAAGCACAAGGCTTCTGATTCTGGCTTCTGAGCACTTTTAAAAGCTCTAGCCAAGCAACCAGCCCTTAACAAAGACCCTCGCACCACCCTTCTTGTACCATTTAGTGCTCAGACTTGAAGCACAGGCATGTAAGATTTTGGAGAAAAAAAATCTCCTTTCTTCTGCAAAGGTCAGGCCTCGGTTACTTTAAAAACAACGTCTCTGTCCAGAATTTCACTATGTAAACTTCAGTAAAAAGTTATATTGGAATCAGAAATAGGTACTAAGCAAATGGAATAATTTACCATCCTGAAACTGGTTTTAAGTGGCATATGAAAGATATTCACTTTTTGAAGGTTCTCATGCTGAGTTCTCTTAAATGGATTTTTTTTCTTACTGTGATCTGTAGATGGGGTAGTGGATATCCATTTTCAGACACTTTCCACCACCTATCTGCCAAAATAAGTACTTTAGTGGAAGCAGGGGGAGGGGAACTCTGTTAAAAAAGTGTTCGTTTTTTTTTTTGTTTTCACAAAAAAAATAAATGTAAATACATTGTATGCCCAACCACTTTTGGGAAACTTGAGCCTGGCATTGCTATCATTTAAACATATTGTATTATTTCATGTCATGGCTTGAGACAGAAACAAGAACCAGCAGTGAATAACCCTCCCAGAATGTATATGTTACCCTAATGCATTTCTTCAAAGGGCAAGTTCAAAGGGTTTTTCAAAGGGCAAGTTCCTTTTAAGTGATGCAAGACATTGCTAATTAAAACCTGTTACCATATTAGGCATATATATACACCCTTCTCAGCCAAAGTATGTGTTCACGTTAACAGGAATTACAAAAGTGCAGCAAGAGAGGAACAGATCTTTTGGGTCCTTGACACCAGGAATGCCTCAGAATTGGTGCTAGTATACAATGTCTTATTTGATTCCATTAAAAATCATTATACTGCAGCTCTTAGAACGTTAATAGAGAGCTTCCTGAAATGTAATTCTCCCATGAGAGGTTTGCATTGTCAAGCTAATACTGTATATATGATCAAAAGAACTATAATATCTATAAAAGAGTGCAGCAACAACTTAATTGTATATATATATAGATTGCATTTAATAACTATGTGATAAATTCTAGCTTAGTATATTGCTTTAAGTGCTGATGCCCAGAATGTGGCATTTAGACATATAAGTTGGTCTTAATTTCACATGCTAGGAATTAGCTGCACAGACAGTCCAAGGAAAGCATAATTTTATCAATTTGATCCTGTAGAATATGAGGTACACAACATATGCAAAAAGAGAGGTTTATAATTG
>NW_017729031.1:58244871-58265126 GCF_001723915.1 Gavialis gangeticus
CATGCTAGGAATTAGCTGCACAGACAGTCCAAGGAAAGCATAATTTTATCAATTTGATCCTGTAGAATATGAGGTACACAACATATGCAAAAAGAGAGGTTTATAATTGTAGTTAAGGTTGTAAAACACTGTGGTTGCTATCAGCATGGCTGCTATAACAATAATTAACACTTTGCAAACATTGGTTGGTGTAAATTAGCATCATTCCATTGAAGGCTCCAACAGTTTCTGGCCAGTTGTCAGCACACTGAAAATATGTCATTAATACAATAACCAATGAGCTAAATACTTCTTGTTCCTATTTTTCAGAGGGTAGTAGAAGAACAAAGATTAAGAGACCTGCCTAGTATTTTGTGATTCACTATAAAAGTCAGATTTAGAACACAGAATAAGCTTACTTCCAGTTATATGCTCATTCCTTTAAAATATTTACCTTCCATGAAAATGGATGTGTTGAATTCATAAGCTGACCCCTGAAGTTGGTTAAACCCTGGGTAAACCTCAATTGACCAGCCTGACAAAAGCCCATAGGAGTTAAAGGGGGAAAACACTGTAAAGAATGGAGTCTTTAATGAGCTAAATATTTAAATGTAACAAGAAAAAAAATAGATTAAAACATTGTCAAGGAATTTTATGACTTTTGTGGGAAATCTTCAATCTTTTAAAAAATTGTTGGAGATTTCATTGAAAAAGCTGAGTTTTCAAAAGCCAAAAACATTTTTAAACTACAAAATAAATAGATAACGATTTCTTTTGAGTGTTCAGCAAAGCCTGAAAAACTCTGCTTGAAATGTGGATGCAAATGAAAAGGTTAAGTTTCTTTCTACATACTCCATAGTAAAGACATTTCCCAAACAGCTCTAGCAATGAAAAAGTCAGCTTGCTTGGCTGGTATGTGTTTCAAAGAGAAATAAAAGAATCCAACGGGCTGTATTTGAAACCAGAAATTGAGGCATATTGATTTTTCCTGGTCGAAAAATTTGCATATCTAATCATGCTACTATAAATAAGGCCTGATCTGGGGAAAAAAGATTGGTAGGCATAAGTTTTAATCACATGATGTAATCCATTAATCATGTGCTCCTAATAAGGAAGTTACAAATATATAGAGAAAATCCTTGACTTTTGTAATAATTAAGATAACTTGCCACCTTGCAGGAGGCTATCACCAGTATGCAGGATTTTGACTACAGGTCTTGAGCTGCATAAAAGAATTTTAAAAAGCAAAGCAATCCTGGAGCGCTGGACTCTATTAATATTGTTTTAAGACTGTCAGAGTTTCTAGTCTAAGTTTCTTCAGTGCATGCAGTCTAATTTGCTTTTTTTACTTCCAAGCTGATTGTCAGATTTTTGGGGAGTGGTATTAAAAGATCTGAGTAATTCTATAAGTTAGTAGTTCCCTTTTTCAGATATCAGTAATAACAACCTAAGCATGTGCAGGTTTTCAAAATCTAAACTAATGAAAGTCAAATTAGCCTATAAAGTCAATTTGGGGCTTATTTTCATTTTTTTTCCTTAAAATACATCTCAAATCAAGCTAACAGAAAAACTTGGTCCCTAGAAAGCTTAAGAATTGTTCACAACTGTTTGCTTAATTTAAGTTTTTTATATGTTTAGCATCTAAATAAACCTTATCAAACATTTCATGCTGTACTGGCAATTTTCTGACCTCCTAGTTGAAGATCTGAGCCCTTACTTTGGTTCATGGATGAGTAATCACAGCAGGTCCACAACAGAATCTCTCCTAAAACTACAAATATATCATCTGCAGCATTGTAAATCAAAGCCTCAAAGAGCATCATTTAGCCTGAAGCTAAAATTGCTTGTTTATCAGATGGTGCCTAGTTTAGCATGGAGCAGTTCCTTGTAAATCTCAGGGACCTTTTACAGCATATACTTAAGCAAGCATATTGGCTCCTGGGAGACTTTCTGAGAGCTTTAATGACTGTAGACAGCTAAAAGATCCAGGCCTTGGTTTAGTTAAAGTGGTTACTTGTATAGTTTGGCTCCATTTTGTAAACTCACAAAGATAAGGTGCCTACTTTATCTAGAGAAAGAGCAAGCATTAGTTTCTTAGGAAATCTTTATATCCTAAGTGTTAATGTTCTTGTGGCTTTTGGTATTCTGACCTTTGCCTGTTCACTTTTGATTTACTGTGGGAGAACAGTCCTTTCCCCCTAAGCCCTTCCTATGTTTTATAGCTACTTTGAAAACTACAATGAAATACTTTCAGCATAGCTTTTAAAGGTAGATGAGAAGTTGCTCTATTTTTTATTCATAAATATATTCTATACAAAATTAAACCTAGTGATAATAAAGAAGCAAAAAGACACCCGTGTTACACCCTCTGAAGAAACTCTGCAGTCATAACAACTAGACAGGACTGTTATGAACCACTGTCAGTAACCCTTTTCCAGGCTCAGCCTCTTCTTCTAGCCGTGCTGTTGTGGTAGCAATGGGAAATTGTCCACAACATTCCTATTGTTTTAACAGTGTAAGCTCTTGCTAGTGTCATGAATAGTGTATTGACTGAATTCACCACCAAGGACCTTGTAGATGATCAACTACTTTCTGATAGACATTCACAGAGTTGATTTGATTTGCTAATTATAGAGCTTATTATCTAGACCTCTCTTTTGATATGAGCTAATTACAGTTCACCTCAATATAGCCACCTGCTGTGTGACAACACCTTTCATCAGCATACAGTAGTAGAATGAGAACAAAGTATATTTAATAGGTTTATTGGAGCAAAATCTGCTTTTAATTAAACTGAAGTATTTGCATTGCCTTTGCTCTCATGCTATAATAACGGAAACCTCATTTATTTCAGTGGGGTTGAAGTGATGTAAACAGGAGCAGAATTTGACCTATTATGTTTATAGATGGTGGGCCCTAATATATTTTAAAATGTAACATATTAATTCCTATCTCCAGGCACATTTAAATCTTTCCCCACTTTTGCAGGGTTAAGGGGAGAGTGCTTTTTCCTAAGTTAAGGGCAAAGAGAGCTCTCATTTTTTTGTTGGTTTTACATTTCTTAGACCAAGAATTCTGCCTTGTCTATTAAGTACAGTTCTTGCTGGCTTCAAGCCAGTGACTTGCATTCAAGCTGGAGCCTCCTGAGAATAACCACATACTACTCATTGTAAAGCTAAAATATGTTCACCTGTTGCACTTTTTCCAAACAGGAACAAGCTACCATAATACACTAGTAAATGACAAACTAAATAGCTTTAAAGGTTCAAGAAAACAGCCATAATTCAAAGCTATTATTTTCCAGTCAGACTGTGCTAAATATCCAAAGAGATTTACCAGTTGCTACATGCCTAATGCTAAACATATCATGTGTAATTGGTATGTGATTGTTCTTAGTTGATCTATTACATTTTAAAAGAGTATTGAAAGACCAAATCCTTTCTTCTATACAAAGCCCAACTAAATAAGTTTTGTACTGGAGATGCCTGTAAGGTTTGGAGCCATCCATCTGTGACTCATATCTGGATCCATTTTTCTGCCTGGATCTGTAATAGGCAGGGGATAGGCAGCCTATCCCTAAACTTCACTTCCATGTTTCTGTGCAGTACACCTCATTCTCACTGACTGCCCAATCTGGTGTATGGATGTTCATGTAGGAAACTAAAGGTTTGAACACTGAAACTCATATAGTTTGGAAAACAGCTTTGTACTGTATTCAGATATGAGTATAATCAGTTACAGCTCTTGTGCTAGTCTCCAATTTGTACTGAAAAGCAAGATTGAAATCTATGTACAATATGGACTATTGTAGAAATTAAAGCTAAATTCAGGTAGATTAAGCTCAAGTATCCACTGTGGGGGTTTCTCTGTTTTAACAAGGGATTGCATTTTCTTTATTAGAACATTGTCTTTTCTTTTACTGTCACTATCCATAATTTCATGGTAGTTCTCATGTGCACTTACAGGAAATCTGCCACTTGTGCAAAGGAACAAAAATTTTCATGATAACAGAAGTATTTGTACAAGCCAGTATTAAACATACCACTTGGTATATAAGAGTACTTTATAAATTCAGAGCACTATACAGTTATTAATTAGTCCTCACAATATTTCTATGAGGTAGAAGGATTATCATTCTTATTTCACAACTGGAGAAACTGAGACTAGGTACAGACACTGCACAAACCAGTCTAAGGGATGTTGATCTAAACCTGTAACCATACAGTTTGGCACACACAGACCGGTCTAATAATGGCAGAATCCAGTCTATGCATAGACCTGGTTTGAAGTGCCTGCAAATCTAATGGATTTAGGTTAGCCCAGTAAATCAAAGTTCTGTATCAGATCCCCTTTCAATTCAAGTTACATCACTGTTGTCCAGCATCCCAGGCTCCTTTGCAGCCCTCTTAACCTCCCCCCCACTTGCAGGGAGGTGCACCAGCACTCATCCTGTGCTTGGTTGCTCTGGCTGAGCTCCCTGCCCCCAAGCTCCAACTGAGCCCCACCCCTGAGCTCTCCCAGACCAGAGCCAGCACAGACACTCTCCCTAGTCCCACCTCTTACCTCTGACCATGTCAGCCACAGGCAAGTAGTAGGTGGGGGGGGGGGAAGGGGAAGGGGAAGGGGAAGGAAGGCTTTATGTCCTCTGCACAAGCCCCAAGACCTGAGCACCTGTGTTCCTAGGCTGTGCCCCTGCACCCAGTCATGAAGCACCCCATGATGCACATACACCCCTGACACTGAGCCCAGGAGAATTCCCAAGCTCAGACGCAGCCCCATAGAGCCTGACCTTGGCCACCATGAACAACTCGTGCCCCCGGTTGCTGGGGTGACATGGTGGCAGGGGGAGCATGGCGGTGGTAGCGGGAGTAGCGGGAATGCAGTGGCAGTAAGTGGGGGAGCTCCCACAGACACCACCAGCACTGTCGGCAATGGGGTGGTGGGGGCAGGGGGCAGAGAGTTGTGGGAGTGCTCACCTGTGCCCGGCAGCTAATCGGGGTGCCCCAGCTACTCGGCTGCACTTGGCAGTTTCAAGCAGCCTGGGAAGCCCATGGAGCCTGCTGGGAAGTGTACAGGAATGCCCCTGACCTACTGGCCTTGACCATTGTAGGCAGCCTATATACAACCTCCTCCCTCATCCCAAGAGTGAATGTGTGTTCTGTTTACTACCAATCTAACCTTGGCCACTTACAGAATCTGTTTAGGTTAGATTGATTCCTCCTCAGGCTTTTTGAATGTCTGTACCTGAAAGAGAGAACAGCAGAGTGCCTGAAGTCACGGACAGAACCTCTAAACTGCAGTCAAAGGTGCAACTGCAGCTTGTGTAGATATCTCAAGCTAGCTTTAAACTAGCTAGCAATGTAATTACAGCAGCACAGTGTTCAGTGCTGGCTACAAAACAAACCTCAGTAAATACTGCTATTAATTCATGAGCCAAATAATTTAAAGCTATCTTATTTATACACACACACATATATATATATTTCCACACAAATGTACCAAGAAAGAAACAGGATTAGAACTTTCAGACTCCAGACCCAACACTCGTTTCTCCAAGCTTATCAATACATGAAAAGTTCTTCATAAAAATGCATGCTGTTTTAGATAGATTAATTTGCAATTTTCCAATGTCATATACAGAAAAGCAACTGAAATATGCACACTTAATGGCCCACCAGGCAGCTGTTTTTTTCCACCCCAGGCCCCCTGTCAACACTCAGGGTGGCTGCCCTAATCCTTCTGCCCTACTTATGCTACTACCTTCAGGTGGTGGGGGCCCCTCTTGGTGCCATGCCATAGTCAGCTGCCTAGGGCTCCAGAAGAGAGGAACTCTGTCCATGCCACACCACAGTCAGCAACACAGACTCCAGTGGAGGAGGGTTTCCACTGTGTCAGGCTGCAGCTGAGCAGAGCAGCAAGGAGTAGCAATGGGTCCTAATTCCTTCTTGTCACTCAGCACAGCTAAGTCATTCTGGCCCTACTGCCAGAAAACATTGCCAACCCCCTCATCCAGTGGCATGTTTCAGCCTCAAAAATCTATGAATCAAAAATAGAAATGGAAATTAAGAAATGAACAAAGTGTCAATCTGACCTACCAACTGGATACAGTAATATAATAATAATTGTAAATGAAAAAATGGCTCTTAAGCATCCTGATGTCTCTTGAAGAAGGATGTGTTTCAATACATTACTAGTAGCTAGTTCCTAGGCATCAAACTCTAAATATTGTCTCACCTGAGAGGAAAACTTGACTGTACCAGAGCCAGTTGAAATTTTACCCTGAGGGATGTACCCCTGATTAGAACCCAAGTACTTCCAGATGATAGCATTTCTAATGACTGTAACCAAATGTTCCATAAGGAAAATGTTTATATGAAAAAGTGTGTCTGTACTGCTGCACCCTGAAAAAAAAATGGTGCTACAGTATGGAGGAATAAAGGCCAGGTCTACCTTTTCCAGTGGATAAACTCAAAAGAACCAACAAAGAGTAAATGGCTCCCAAGTGCCATATGTGCAGCCACTGGGAATGACAATATCTGTGCTCAACTAAATGCCTTTCTAGAGAATCTGATAATATCTTAAATTCACATCTCAGTCACTGGGTCTAGCTAAAAATACGAGAATAATATTGACTGAAATGTCTAATTTTCACCTAGCTTTTGCTAAAAAGGAAGAGGGGCCCTGATGTGACACAAAGCACACCAATAAGGCAAGTAATGGGTTATACACCTTGTTGCAATTTTCTCTGAATTTCAATCTACATTATTTTCAGGTTTCAGATAATGTCAGTCTCATTAAGAATCCATTAGTGCCACCAGGTGCAACAGTAAAGAGTCAGCAGCAAGGTACGGGGGGGCGGGGTGTATGTTTTTTTCTCCTTACATTGATCCTGAAAATACATGCTAGGCCATTTGCACCATCTGCTGCACATTTGTCAATTGACAAAAAGAGGGTGGGCACCTGGGGATGTCATTGCTTAAATGACATTTAGAAAGGAAACACTAGCTCCAATGGGAAAAGTCCACAAAAAACAAAGCCTGGGTGGCTTTAATGAAGAGGAGGAACAGGCATACCTGGTGCTATATTTAAAACCTTCTGAATTATTTGTGTTTTCTCCCAAGTTTCCCTCTACTCTGTACAACCCCAAAGTGAAATCATTGTGAAATGGGGGGAGAAAATCACTAGAGTTCACTTGCAGTATGAACAGCAATTGAATGACAGGCAACAATGTGTTAAATGGTATCAGGACAGAAAAAAACAGGACACTGCAAATTCTTCAATATACATTAATAACGTAATTTAGTTATTGCCCAAAAATCTATTCTGAAAAGGGTATTGTCCCTGACAAAATCAGGAACAAGGGGAATAATACTCAAACAGCATTCCTGTCCTTTGGAACCTAGAACATGAACTTCTTCACACACACTCACTTTTGTGCTATACGGTTCTATTATATTTGCTTTCCTTTTCTCCGAGTATGTGCACATACACACAAAACTTCTCTACTGCATGATACAGTGGATTGCATTGTCACCAATTTTTGGAAAAATATTTCCAACCCAATTTGACTGAAACTTTAGGATTCAGGTGCACAAAATGAATTATATTGCCTTAAAAATTATGAGCTTTAAAAATAAAAAATAAAAGGTTTTGGTTCTTTGGAACTTTTAAGGTTCACATTTTCAAAAAGCTCCCATGAAACCTAGAAATTTACTTTTTAATACTTTCAGATAACAACACGATTCTAGCATTGGGGTTGTTATCTGGGGTGGGGTGTGTGGTTTTTTCTCCTTACATTGATCCTGAAAATACATGCCACATTTTATGAGGTACATAATAAATTCACAAGAGTTGGCAAAACTATAATGATGAAATACATCTCTATGTCTCTGATTTAACAGATATAGCACAAAGATGTCTAAGTGTCTGAAAGGAAGCTTGTTTAACCTAAGCCAATGCTTGCACACAGACAGAAGGGATGCATGCTAGAAAAGAAAAGCATTTTGCAGATATAGCTAGTACATTAAACTTACTGACACTGAGAATATGTATCTTCCTATCAATGTATTAAGTTCATCACCACTCCTTTGTCAGGCAGCTCCTTACTTGAAAGTTTTTTTTTAACATATTTAAGTCCTGTAATTCTTGCATGCATCTACATCAGTAATTCTCAACCTTGTGACACTCAAGGCACTCACTACTCATTAGACCCAACGTACTTCAGTAAATGACAATTCTTAGCTTTTACACAGTTCTTGACTACAGAAAAATAATAGACCAATTCTCCTGCTGCAAAGAATTCAGAAACACCACAGGAGGTCAGAATGTTTTTGGTACTATGGATTCCTATTTAAAATCTTGTAAATCATCTGCATGTATTTGTACACTATAGAGGATTAGCCGTGTCCTCCCAAAGCAAGATCACATTGCTCACATTGCTCTCTCACATTGGAGTGGATAGTCTCCTTGAACTTGCCCGCCACGACTCTGATGTAAAAAGGGAGGAACTAAAGATGAATGTAGTCCTATGAGACAAAGCTGATGTTAGCTTTGTGACTTTGAAGGTTGGCTTCTCTTTGCAGGGCTCTACCATCCCCATCCCCTGCCCTCTCCACACCAGATCTTATGAGTTTACTTGCATCAGGTCTCTGCTATGGGAGCTTCAGCCATCAGGTTGTCTTGACCAGGCTGTAGGTGCCTCACTCCTTGCTCCCGGTTGCTTGCCCCATTCTTCCCCACATGGATCCCAAGCCAAATGTCCCACAGTTGACCCCAGCCCTTATCCTTCAGGTTTGGATCATCTGAGGACAATGCACCAAAGTCACATAAACGCACACCTCCATCTCTTCTCTCTTCCAGGTCCCTGAAAAGGCTGCCTGCACCCACCGGAATCAGACTTACCAACTGGGACAAGCTGCCTCATCTCCCTGTCTCCCCAGGTAAGTAAATCTTCAGGACTCTTCCCTGAGTCCCCTGGATTGGTCTCTCACCACTGCCATTGCTCCGCATTCCTCCAGGGTCCTCTTCGTGCAAGCTTACTTTCCGGACCGACGCTGACTGCATGGCCAGGGTCCTTTTAATTCTCCATGCTGATCAGCTGCATTTGCCACAGCAGCATCCCATTTACTGCCTTCCAGAGCTGATTGGGCTAATTACCATCTAGGTCTTCCGCGCGGTTCCTTCCCTGCCCAGGTTTGCCGGACCTCCTCTCCCTGCATGGTCTTGCTCTGGTAAGTTGCTCTTTCTCTTTTGTTCCTTTAGGGTTTTGTGGCAGGGCAGGCTTACTGCCCTGTTGCACACACCTAACAGTGCTAATATTGTGTGGCATTCCATGGCACCCTTAAAATGACCTCAGGGAACCCCAGGTTGTGCACCCTGTCTGAGAATTACTGTTCTACATAATGACGTGATCAGGGTTTCATCATTTACTAGACAGCCAAGGAAAGGATTGCTATTGTGTCCAATTATTATGATCCTTGTCATGAGCTTTTCTAAAACATAATGATTTTGCAACTTTATAAAACCATGAAGTGATAAGCATGATTTAAAAGCAAACTGAGAGATATCATGTGCACATCAGAAATATGTGGAGCAATGTTCAATCTATAGCCGACTAGTAAAATTTTCTAAAGTACCTAAATGACTTCAGAATCTAAGTCCCACTGATTTCAGTGGAGCTTAGACCTCTAAGTCAATTAGGCAATTTTGTCAGTTTTATTGCTATGGTACATTGGATAGTATCCCAGTTTGCTTCATATGGCACATCTACTAGGGCTGTGAGAAGCTTTGGTCCCTGATTCAGTTTGGAGGTGATTCAGCCCGATTCAGTGGCTAAATCTCTGAATCTGAATTGAATCAGAGGACCCTTTAATCTCTCCAAATTGATTTGGAAAGATTCCAAAAGATTCAGAGATTTGGACAGACACAGTTTTACATATTTTTTCTTCATACCTCCAGGTAGCAGGCGGCTCATGAATGCTGCGATGCTGGGGCACATAGAGTGTCCCACAGGAGTGTGGGGGGCTCCCCAGCGCACTGGGCAGTAGACCTGGAAGTGGACCAGAAGCACTTCCGGGTCCACTGAGGAGTGTGTGGGGGAGCCCCCTGCATGCCACCTGGCTTGGCGACTGGTGCCTCCTGAGTCTGGGGAGGGCACCCAGGGTCCCCCCATAGCCGATCGCTGAGCTAGGGTGGCCCAGAGGGAGCACCCAGCACGCTCCCCGGCGTACCTGGCAGTGGACCGGAAGTACTTCCGTTCCACTTCTGGGTTTGCCATCGAGCACATGGAAGCCCTCTCATGCTCCCGTGGAACAGTCCATGCGCCCCAGCATCACAGCATTCACAAGCCACACTGGTACCTTGAGGTATGTAGAAAAAAACTTTTGAAGCCTTTGTCCAAATCACCAATTCTTTGAATCAGCATCGAAACTTCAGATTTGGATTCAGCTGAACCTAGGTTGGACTGGGCTGGGCTGGGCTGGGCTGGGCTGGTATATGCTCTCTGCTCCAGAGAGCAGGGCTGGCCCCACCCCTCTGCTCCCTAGCCAGAGCTCTGGCGGAGACTGCAGGCACTGCAGGGTCTGCATGGCTTCCCCCTCCCTCACCACTTGCTGCTCAAGCAGGAACCCCCCTCCCCTCCCATAGCACAGATCCCAGCCTCATGGACCCTAGGCATGTGGTACGCTAGCTAATGCTGAGAGGTGTCTGTGTGTGTGTCTCCAATTTCACTGGGATAGGACAAAGGCAGATAGAACAATGTCCACTTAGGGCTTTTTGAAGCTAATCAACAGGTCAGCTGATAATGTCCCTCCTTTCCTTCCCTGGAAAAAGCTGTTTAAGAAGAGCTTAAACTAATGAAAGAGGCTTTTGTTTTCTTGATGGGCTGCTAAACACTGTGTTATCAGCTCTCTGCTGGCTCCCTCACCTGTCAGGTTTGCAGACAGTATGAAGAAGCAGGGAGATGAAGATTGAAAGCTCAGTATCATCAATAGATGCATGCACTGCACAACCCCCTTTGCCTCAGAGTGTTAGCTGGGGGCTGGCAACACTCCTGCCCCATGAGCAGGGAAAAGTCTAGGACTGTGCAGGCAGAGTGGGGGTTTACATCCTTCCCTATCAGAGCATCCTGCTGGGACCTGGGCATGCCCCTCCTCAGCTCAGAACTATGGAAGGGAAGGAAGGGCTGCTCTGCCACCCCCAAGCTTCTAGCCTGAGCCACTGCAGGCATGTGCCTGCATTTCCTCAGTCCAGAGTAATGTCTGTGCACTCGTAAATCAATTTAACCTAGGCAGGTTAGACTAACCTGCAAAGATTGAAGCAATTCAGGCTCAGGCTTTTTTAATGTCTTTCTCTAGCCTAGGTGAGTGCCATTACCAAACTACAGCCTATTCTGGGGTCTCATACATGTGTTCTCATAAAAAAATAGTGTTTTTTTTCCCAGTTCAATGCAGTAAATATTGAAAACTCAACAGGTTTCAAATATTGAAACAGACTGTATTTCAACTAGTTCCAGTGATTTTATATTCAGCCACTTGTTTAAGTAGTTATAAGTACATGTCCCACCCTCTTTGAGTTCACCCACTCTCTCTTTCTTAGTTCTTATGTTTCTTTACACTGTTAATGAAAGGAACCCCTACATGTGTCCTACTAATCCATTTGCAGAAGAAAACATTTGCCATTCTTTAGAGTAAGTTGAGAATATGAGAGACTGCAAGAGTCCACAACATTTCAGAAGCAATTCTTCTTGTTATTATTTTCTGATGTATTATCTATACTAAGTAGCACCAGGAACAGTACATGTTCCCTGAACTAATTGTAATTTATAATACAATTGAAGGGTTCTTAGTTTGAGGTCTGACAGTGTGGGGTTTTGGATGGGTATCAGAGGGTCAGAGCCAGTTCCTGTCCTATTTTGCTGAAACAGGAGAATGGAGCTTCCCAGGAGAAAGTTGGAGTTTGAACAGGTGCCAGTATGGACAACCTTGAAAACCCTTGCTTATAGAAGACAAGTGGCAACAAAATGAGTGAGGTGAATAAGAGGATGGAAAGCAGAAGGAATCACAAGCAATTGATGCACTTCATTCCCTCACTTTAGTACACAACAAAGTTTCAATATGTTTACCATATTCCACAGATAGACAGCAGTGAGACAAGTGGATAAGAGGATGGAAAGCTTCACTTTTTGTCTCCATTCCCTATATTTTTTTACATTCTCTCCCTCCTTTGTCATACAGCAGGTTAGAAATTTTTATATTGTGAGAAAGAATGTTTGATGAAAATCGAGGCAGACACTTTTTGACAGTACTGGACATTTCCCTGCCCTAGGTGTACTCTTCCTTGAGGTATCCAATGAGGTCAGGTAGTCTGGTCCCAGAATCTCTTTAGTAATTATTTTAAATAGAGTATATTGTTTTTGACATGCAGGAGCATAAAGCTTTAACATGAAGAAGTAGAAATGGTTCGGTAATCTCATCTGGTGCATTGCTCTCTACTTAATTGCACTGCTGTATGGGCAGGTCAGCGAGACGGGTGGGAAGAAGAGGTGTATTTCTATTTTCCTTGACACAGCATAAGACTTTTCTGAAACACTGACTAATGTAATTTCCCAGAGTTGTCAGGACCTTAGTCTTGCACTGCTGTATCCATTCAGAAATATTGATTTTAGCTGGAAGGAATTCCTCTCCTTAATAAAGTTACTTCCATCCCACACTAGAAGGAGAGGGTTTAAGCTGGCAAAATAATGATTAAAAGTAGAAACTATTGCTGAGCAAGCTACTTTATTTACTTTTGGAAACAATTTATCCTACAATACTTGGTCCCCATTATCCTGCATTAATGACCTATTTCCTTGCATTCCACTGATCAGTGCTGCATTATGTAAATATTGTTGCAGCTAGAAATAAGATAGATACAAGCTACGTATACAATGACTGTATGCTAATTCAACATTGTAAATGTCATCTCCTTCAATTTTGCTTTAAAATCGTATTTCTGTTGTGTGTACTCTAGGCTAAATTGTCATTAATTTGAGAAGGCATATACAAGTGCAATTGATTCTGAAGGGATTGTGAATAGCTTTTATTTTAAGTGCTTTTTGTAGCAAAAATATAGATATTTTGCCACCTTCAACTTCACTTTTTTATAGAATTGTCCTCATTGTTTTTGCAACTACCACCATTGCTGCCTACAGAATATTGGTAGAAATGAGATATACATATCATCCTGGTATCATAAATGAAATGAAAATAAATGCTGCTCATTGCTCTACTGTCTGCCTATTTTCCATTTCATTCTGTTGGTCCTCAGTGTAATATACTGTTAGTTCTGCCTACATGGGAGTCATGCTCATTGACAGAACCTCCAGTTTTAAAATGGCTGTGTATATTAAATGTCTCCCACTTATGCATGATAGCTAGAAAGGGGGCATTTGTACAATGTTCTACAAGTGTTTTTTGTGATGAATTAACACTACAAGAAATTGACCAGTATCATCTTTTGTTTAAACTGTAGCCAATGGGCAAAAAAAAATTTTTTTTAATTTTAAAAATCACATGACAACTGAAATTTGACATTTTGACTGCAAAGGATACACTTTTTAAAGTATTGACACTTTCACTATTTTGGATAGTCAAAAAAGCATCTTTGATTGTAAGAGGTAATATTTTAATCTGTTTGTTGGAACTTTGTCTTTTGGGTTTAAATTATAAAATAAAACTGTAAAACTATGTTTTTTGTTTGTATTACAAAAGAGACGGTGAATATGATTTTTAGTTCCTGGAAGAATGAACAATCCACTCGTCTGACCTCTGTATATCTGGAGAATATGGTAAACATATTGAAACTTTGTTGTGTTCTACAGTGAGGGAATGAAGTACATCGATTGCTCGTGATTATTAGCTAGAGTGGGATAAGCCTTCTCCTTATTATGCAGATTAGTGAAGCTCTCAGTTCCAACATATTGTACAGATGCAGGAGAGCAGCTGCTCTTACAGATGGTAAGTACACAGCTCCATTAGTATGTATCTATTGTCTGCTCTTGGCTTGCTTCGAGGATGGAGAGACTGGATAAAGAGGAATTGTTATACAGTGAAATGTAAAGGAGAACACATACTCTTAAAATTCCACACCCAAGAGACTATTTACACAGCAGGGCAGATAGCAATCAAATTAGAAATCTACCCTAAATAAGGACTTTCGTATGTCACAATTAAGCTTCTATAGTTTTTAAACAGATTAACCATTAAAATCAGGGAGTATAATTCAAATTTCACAACCAACTGCTATTAAATAGTCAGATTAAAGGGAAATCCTGTGAGGTTCATTCCAGATTTTGTAGTTATTGAGCTCTTCTGGGGCCTTCTTAAAAACAAATACAAAAACCCAAAAACAGATCCTAGTTTATTTTGCGTGACCTTAAAACAGAATGTTGAGCATGGAATTGTGCTTCATTCGTTAAACTTTTCACCATCAGAATATAGCATTTTCATGCAATTATTTTTGCATTAATGAGAGCTGAAGCAGCTAAATTTAAGTTAGTATAGACAGCATTGATTGTGCATGTATGTCAATTATTCTTTGAGAAAATGCTAAATAGAACATTAGTTAAGCATGTGGTAATTTTTCATGTTGTGCACAATTCTTGGGAAAAATAGATACTGGCTGATTACTGAAAACAGTATCACATAAAGGACAGTAATTTAGAATGTAGCTTATATTTAGATACATTAATTATCATGTTATGAGATCATATGTTAAATATGCTTATCTCTATGATTTCTAGTTGAGAGAGATATTACTTTTGAGGAGGTAGGAGGAGGGTAAATCTTATTTACAGATTCATTCTGTAGAATTTGAGAGAAGAATATTCATTTAGGAATTACCCACACTCAACTCAAACAGATTTTTGGGACATTGGAGTGGGTTTGAAATGATTGAATGTATCTGTTTATTTGTAAACATGAAGAGCAGCTCTTTAATATAAATCAGAAAAGCAAATTATAAGCAAAATGTCAGAAGAAAAATTTACCACATAGATTTCACTGGCTTCCAGCTGAGAGAAGTAACAGGCTATGAGTACAAAGTGTAAAGTGTAAGAGTAAAAACATACAAATTACCTGAAATATTACAGGGTCAAAAAATGGAGGTTGGTAATAGTTTCATGCTCTACATTATGAGCTTTAGGTCTCTAGTGACTGTTTGTTGGGAAGCGGGTACTGGGGCTGTGCGAAGCTTTGGGTGTTGATTCAATTCGGATGAGATTCGGCCTGATTTGGTGACCAAATCTCCAAATCTGAATCAAATCCGGGGACCAATTAAAAGGTCCGAATTGATTCAAAGCTTTCCAAAACTTCAGAAAAGATTCAGAGACCTTTGATGATTCAGACAGTCCGGAAGCCTGCAGCAGGGAGCTGCAGCCATACTCAGAGCAGGTAAGTAGGGGGCAGGGGAGGGGAGACTGGGAGAGGGGACCACTGGGGGCCCCAGCCAGGCCCCATCCCCTGCCTGCTCTCCCAGCCCACCCATGGCTGCCCCACCCAGCCCAGCTCCGGCCCTTTAAAGGAAAAAAAAAAAAAAAAGAAAAACACTGGGTCTCACTGCTCCTGCGGCAGCCTCAGGGCTTCAGGGAGCTTGTGCAGACCCCCCACATGGCATGGGGCAATGGGGAGCAGCGGGGATTGCCTCCTGCTGACAAGAACAATGAGTCTGGGCTTTTTCTTGGGTTTTCTTTTCTTAGAGGGATGGAGCTGAGGCGGGCGGGGCAGCCATGGAGGGGACTGGGACAGTGAGGAGGGGAGATCATGCAGATTTGGGACAGTGATTCAAATCACCAAATCAAATCACTTTCCCCCAAATCGGCCAAATCCAAATTCGAAGCAAATTCTAGCCGCTTCGCACAGGCCTAGTGGGTACTATATGTTTATGGTCAGGACAAATATTTTTTACTATTCTACCTTCTAAAAGAAATGGGAAGGAATGGAAGAAGATGCAAGAAAACTGAAGCAGCATCAGCTTAAATTGCTCCCATTGTTCTTTAGACAGCATTATCAGTGTATGGCAACTGCTCCACAGGACACAATGTGTGTATTTAGATGATAAAACTGAAAAAATGACTTATAAAAACATGCTGAAATCTGTATTTGCCCAAGTAGTTACTGGTGATGCTGAACCATCCTCTCTCCTGCTTGGGTTTGGGTGTTAATTATATAATAATTACACTTCATAGTCCATCTTTCACCCCTTCAAGTGAAAGGCTTGGGTCCTTTCTGTTCTTCATGGGGGGAAAAATCACCACCTCTCTAGATTTAGCTGCATCTGTCCTAGAATTGGGCACCTTATAAATATTCAGTAAAATAAAGAGATTCTTCCTGTCCCTTTCCTTCCAAGGGGAGGAGCTAATTGATTTGTTTTTATTATAGACTTTAAAATAAATAAAATAAATTATGGGAAAGGTAAGTCAAAGAAGGAAGATGGGTTTTTTGTTCTGAAAGTGAAGTTAAGTTATAATAATGTCTTGGGAGGGAGGGCGAGAGAAAAAGAGAGAGCCCCTATCTTTCTTCAGCTGCTAAGAAGGCTTTTGTGGGAGTGACTCAGAATCTGTGTAAACTAACAAATTGCAGGTGGGAAGTACATCCATCTACCCTATGCCATACTGCCCTATGTCTTTGTTTCTCTGAGGCTGAACATGCCTGCACCACCTGGGGATGCTCAAGTCATAATAAACATGTTAACACCACCCTCAATGATACCTGTAGAATTATAACAGGGTACCTAAAACCCATCCCTGTTCCCAGTCTATACGCACTATTTGGTATAGCACCCCCTTACATCAGAAGGAAAGTAGCAGGAGACACTGACCAGAAGGTACAAGAGTCAAATGACCACCACCCACTATATGGACATCAACTAGTGCATCGTCATCTCTCATTGAGAACCAGCTTTTTGTCCTCTACCACACCATTGACCACATCATCAGAATCAGCCAGAACTACCCTCTGGCAAAAGAATGGGAGAAACTAGGTGGCAAAGCTGTTGAATGGGGCCAGCAAGGAATTACCCCCACTGAGGACTTAGCATCTGGCTCCAATTACAAATAGCATGTGTGGCACAGCCTGAACAGATTGAGAGTGGGTCTCAGCAGATTCAACTTTCTCATGAAATCACAGGGCCTCTGTGCAACCAACCAATGTGTTTGTCCAAGAAGCAAACCATGGATCATCTCCTGAGACGCCCTGTAGCACCACAATACACCCCACAAGATTTGGCAACACCAACACCAGAAGCTGTGGCCTGTACAGAATATTGGAAGCAGACCATATAGAAAGGGTGGACTGGAGACATGATGACTAAGCTATTCCTTATGAAACTATAAATTTGGTCTGAGAGTAAGGACCTGAGCCTCCTGAAGTAATTTCTGTGGAAGCAGCATAACAAGAAATGGATGGCCTCTCTTCATGGGCAAATGGTCCAGCTCAGTAAGTGCATTGCTGCTCTGTGCACTGGCCTAAAACATAGCTGAGAGGGATTTAAAGTGATGCTCAGTGGGAAGTGGTGCTGATTATTTCAAATTAACTGCCTGATAATCAGCTTGCTTACAAGATGAGGTTTAGATACTAAGTGTTGTTTTGTGAGCATGTGAGTACTGACTGATCACTTCTTTATTACTAGGGACTTACTTAAATTGCAGTTTCATGATTTTCACAGAAACTGAAAAATGGCAGTTTCCACGATCTCCACGAACAATGACATTTCCTGCAATTTTGTGCTGAATTCCCTCCCCCACCCCCAAAAAAATGCTCCTGGAATCAAGGAGAGCATAGCAGTCCCTGCAACCATAGAGCACTTGGTTTGAGAGAGAGCAAC
Source organism: Gavialis gangeticus (assembly GCF_001723915.1). NCBI lineage: Eukaryota > Metazoa > Chordata > Crocodylia > Gavialidae > Gavialis > Gavialis gangeticus. The sequence goes on from NW_017729031.1 coordinate 58,262,710, forward strand.
TGAGACATTGAGCTAGTAATGCAGACTTATTGAAGGCACCAGTCAGAAAAGCAGAAGGGTTTTGGTGCCATCTTTCTAGAATTCAGATGTAATGCTGCAGCAGTGCTGCAGTATGAAGATGAACGATTAGCCTCTAGACCAATCTGCAGTGAGGGGTAGGGCCTCCAGAACCCCTCAGCTAATCAGCAGTGATGGGCCAGAGGGGCCTTACTGTGAAATCGGCTCTGCACACCATGAGTGGCCCACGAAAATCTCTTCATCTCACTGCAATTTAAGTGGGTCCCTATTTATTATTGATTTAATGCTAGATATTGCAAGATTAGGGTGAGGAATAATTCTTCCTCTTTTACAACAGCATTGGCCACTCTAAATTTAGGGATTTCAAACATACTTTTATCAATTTCATCAGCCAGGGAGGGAAGAGGTTTGAGTAGTGGGTGCTGGGCTTCATTGCCATTTATATTTCCAGAACTGGTATTTTTTAGGAAAGGAGGGTTCTTTTTTTCTAGCTCTTTGTTCAGCTTGCTGATCCTGGTGTCCCAGTGGGCCATCTCTGTGAAATGAGTAACAGTTCCTTGAACAAAGTGTTGGTTGCCAGGACTGAAAGGAGTTATGCTGATGGATTTAGTCTAGAAAAGATCTGCAATCTATGGCTTTGCTACCAATGTAGCAGAGAAATGATAGAATCTCTTTACAGCCTATACAAAAATGGCAGAGATGTTCCTTGTGCTTGTCCTTTTATGTTTCATAGTTTCATAGTTGGTAGGGTCAGAAAGGACCTAAGCAGATCATTAAGTCCGACCCCCTGCCATTGGCAGGAAAGGATGCTGGGGTCAAACGACCCCGGCTAGGTGATTGTCTAGCCTCCTTTTGAAGACCCCCAAGGTAGCAGCGAGCACCACTTCCCTTGGAAGTTGGTTCCAAATCCTGACTGCCCTGACTGTGAAGTAGTGCCTCCTGATATCTAGCCTGAATCTACTCTCAGTCAGCTTATGGCCATTATTCCTTGTTACTCCCAGTAGTGCTCAGGGGAACAGGGACTCTCCCATTGCATGCTGGTCTCCCTTGGCCAGTTTATAGATGGCCACCAGACCCCTCTCAGACTTCTCTTGTGGAAGCTGAACAGGTTCAGGTCTCATAGCTTCTTCTCGTAGGGCTTGCCCTGCTGCCCCCTGATCATGCGAGTGGCCCTCCTCTGGACCCTCTCCATGTTGTCCACATCCCTCCTGAAGTGCGGCGCCCAGAACTGGATGCAGTACTACAGCTGTGGCCTGACCAGTGCCGCATAGAGGGGGAGTACCACCTCCTTGGACCTGCTCGAGATGCATCTGTGGATGCATGACAAGGTGTCGTTGGCCTTCCTGACTGCATCCCCACATTGGCAGCCCACGTTCATCTTGGAGTCTATAATGACTCCAAGATCCTTTTCTGCCTCTGTGCTGACAAGAGGGGAGTTCCCCAGCCTGTAGGTATGCTGCTGGTTCTTTCTCCCTGGGTGCAGTACCCTGCATTTTTCAGTATTGTATGTGCTACCATCAACACTGGAGCCTTTTTTCTCATGCTAGGTCAGTCACAAAAGCACTATGACAATAGGGAGGACTTTATAGCTAACCACCCACCTCCTCTCCCACTGCACTGCCCAGTACATTTATGTGAATTGTTTTTTTTAGGTTGCCATCTGAAGCAGGAGAACACAAACATTTTGTTGGGACTTAACTCAAAACAAAAGTTTTCAGTTTTCCTGCAAAAATATAAAACCAAAGAATCATTTTGTGTCTACTTTTATCTGATTTGGGAGATTATGCTTAGCTTTATTGAAAAAATAAATAGGGGTAAATTTTGAAACAATGTAATTTTGAAACAAACTCAAAATATGTTGTTTCAAAAGTAAATAATTTATCTTCCATGTGCCTCAAAAACCCTGTTGTCTTTTTTTTTCCTTTGGCTGAAACCATTTCATGATTTCAACACAAATCTGTAAATTGTTTTAGTCCATTTCCATGTGCATTTGCGGAGGATGGGATTTTTTTCTTTAAGACTTCTGCCCACTTACTTGTACATAGAAGTAATCAAATATAGGCCTAAATTTTCTCTGCCAGGACCGCCTGGTTGGGTCAAGTCTGCTTTAAGGAAATTTTGCATTATGGATCATTTTACAATGTTTTTTGGGAGAGATAAATAATAGGGGTGTGTGACACTTCACTTGCTGATTCAATTCAGTGGAGCTTCGACCTGATTCATCGGCCGCATCTCCAAATCTGAATCAAATTGGGAGACCAATAAAAAGGTCTGAATCAAGTCAAAGCTCTCCAAATCGATCTGGAAAAGATTCAGAGAGATTTGAAGATTTGGGCAGTCTCTGTTCGCTGCCACAGGGAGCTGGACCTGGACTCCATGCTAGTAAGTAAGGGGGGGGG
>NW_017729031.1:58265160-58297029 GCF_001723915.1 Gavialis gangeticus
TAGAAGAGGGGGAGGGGACCATGGGGTACCCCTGCCAGGTCCCATTCCCCACATTCTCCCCCAGCCCTCCTGAGCACCCTCCAACCTCTTCCCACTCTACCAGCCCCATCAATGGCTGCCACGCCCGGCCCCAGCATCCCAACACTTAAAAAAACAACCAAAAACCTACACTCCCTGGCTGCTCCAGCAGCCATTGAGACCTCTGGGGGCTCATGGCAGAGTCCCGTTTCCCCACCCCACCCCCCGGCAGGAGCTGGTGAATGTGGGGCTTTTTTTAAAAAAAAATTTAAAGTGCCCGAAAGCACCCGGATGCTGGGGCCAGGCAGGGCAGCCATTAACAGGGCTGGGAGAACAGGTCGGGGATGGGGCCTGTTTGATTCAGAGATTTGGCCAATTCAGTGGTGGCCAAGTCTCCAAATCAGATTCAGAAGAATTGATTCGGGATAGTAATTCAAATCACTGAATCGAATCACTGTCCCACAGTCCCCCCAGATTGGCTGAATCCAAAGCTGAAGTGAATACTAGCCACTTCACACAGGCCTAATAAATAACTATCCTTGCCTTGTACCAAAATAGGCTTTGCATTCTACCTAGAGGATGAAGTGGTCAAACCAACAAAACAAGGTGTTTTTTGTGTTTCTAGTTCCACATATGGTCTAAAGATAAAGGTCCAAGATGTGGCCAATCACGCACTCTGTGTGTGCAACTACATGTGCAAGTAATGTGCACAAATAAACTCCAAAGCTTATTGCTCCCAGGTGCACCATTTGATTGGGGTATATTACTCTGAAGTTTATTTGTGCGGAACACATTAAGCCCTTGTACCCCAGCCAGCTGGGCAGCATCTACATGTGCACTGCTGCACATGAAAACACTCTGGAGCCTGCTCTGGAGTTTATTAGTTTTGCGTGCCCTAATCGGGGCGCATATGTAGACATGATGACATCTACTGTGGAGCTAATTAGGCAGCTCCACAGTAAATTTCTCATGTAGATGTGCCGAGTGTGTCCAGAGATTAAGTAGGATAAACTTAGGGTAGTTTTGTGCCTTTGTGTGAAACACATTTTCATTGTCTGGACATTGAAGTCTCCCAAGACATTTAGCTTTGTGACTTCCATCACCATGGCAGACAGCCCCTTTGGGAAACTAAAGTGTTTGGAGGGCTTTGGATTAGTAGTACATTCATATTAGTCTTGTCTCTGGCCTCACAAATTATGAGGATACACTTGAAGGATTTTGTTTCAAGTAAGTCCTGCCATGATTTGAGCTCAGATGAAAATAAAATTGCTCTGTCACTTCCTCAATTGTCCTCTGCATCTGAATCTGTAGTATGTTGAGTATCCTGAGTGTGATTATAGAAACTATTTATGGGTTGTAAATAGGTATTGTGCTATCACAGGTAATTCTGACCATTACCAGGGAACTGATTTTAGTTCATATCAATAATATATTTTTACCAGTTAAAGAGTTGTTCAGGGTGTTAAAAATTTTTAAATAATTTTAATTTCACAGTTACTTTCCAGTGTCAGTCTTTCTAAACTCATGCATTTGAAAATCAGAATCTTTCTTGCACAGAAATTGAAGAAAATTTTAGAGAAGATAAGTATTTCCATCTTTCTTATCTGCCTTAATAAAACATTGTGTGACGGGCTGGCTGGCAGTGACCTAGCCCAGGGGTTTTGAAAGGGCAAGAGATGATTGGAGGACTTGGGATTCCCTTTCCTCACCAATCTGGTAATGATTTGGCCCAGGGGTTTTGAAGGGGTAAAAGATGATTGGAGGACTTGGGATTCCCTTTCTGCACCAATCAGGCCCCAGAGACTCACCCATGTCCCAGTTGGCCCCTTGGGTCACCTGGAGGGGGATAAAAAGGGCAGCGTGGGCTGACTCAGGGGAGAGACCAGTGAGGGAAAACAACAAAGGAGCTTCACAGAGCTGAGCCAGCGGGGTGGGAGCAGTTGCTCCAGAAAAGCCTGAAAGAGCAGGACCTGCAGGCAGCAGTGGGACCCTCAGCAGTGCGATGTGCGGCTGGCAGGAGAGGCTCCAGGAAGAATCTGAGCAGTGACCTGAGGGGTTCCCAGCTCTGCTTCCAGCTCCTCCAATCAGAGGCCAGGCAGCTCGACATGAGGCCGGGGCTCCAGGAAGGTCAAGACCCCTAGAAGGCTGAAGTAGTGCCACCAGTGGTGGCTGTGTGGCAGTGTTCCTCCCTACCACATGGGAGCTCTAGGTTCAAGCCCCAGCTGAGGTGACTTGGGATGAATGAAATAACAAGCAGCAAATCTTGCAGTGGAAAGGGGCCCTTGTGTTTGCCCCTCCAGGTACCAAGGCCCTATGTTTCCTTGTCATTTGGCATTTTGTGCCCTTTGTATATTTCACCAAACCATATTGTTTGTTCTGCTGTTTGTGTTTTATATTTTGTTAACCCTGTTTTGTCAGTGATTGTAAGTGTCTAACCTTTGTTGAATCCTGCCCTCTTGGGCGTTTTAGTGTCCACTATACACTCTGATTTATGCCTGTTATGTTCCCAGTATTAAAAGGTATATGGTTAAGTCCCCATTGGTGGTCTGGCTCTGCTCTATAGGGGGAGGAGAGTCCCTACACCTCCCACAGCGCTTGTGCACCTGCTTTGATCCCTTCAGTTGGAGAAGGGGTACCTCCTGGAGTACCACCCGGGTTACAATTGTTTTCTAAACATTGAACTGTCATTAATATTGGCAAGCCGTGCCTTTTGGCTCCGTCAACTCAGTGAAGTTCCCCATGTTTTCAAACTAAGTTAGATACGTTCTCTTGGTGAGACACCATTTTCTGATTTTCTTAAATCTGACAGATGCCTCCATTGCATAAATATTCTTTACCATAATAACCTTCCAAATGACTACCTGAAATGGATCAAGAGAAACAACAAAGCTGTGTTAATTAATAAGTAATCCAGAAAGAAGTCTATGATGAAAAGCAGCCAGGTGCATTTAGTCACAATTTTTTTATGCATCCTTATACCAGGCAGGATGAAAACACTGCACCTGAAAAACTGGGAAGCAAATGGAGATCTCTTCTTCATATATTAGCTAAAAGACTTTCAATTAAAAAAATGTAACACATTGAAAACCAATAAATATTTTTAACAGTGCATAATGATTGTGCAAAAGTCTCTGTCACAAGGAATACTTGGGCCCAGAATTTAATAATATTTTTTAAAGGATTACACAATTACACTAGACAGGTTTGTAATATATGTTTAGAAAAGAACCATCTTGCATCAGGACATAACTCATACTGTTACTGACAGGGGTTAAGAATAAATTTTGCCTATGGGCTAGTTATTTCATAACTAACAGTTTCCTGAATTTTCCTCTAACTCATCTGGAACTGACAACTGTCAAAGACAGGAAATTAGTGGTCTACATGGACCAGTGATCTGACTTTGGATAGCAATTCTGAGAAGATACAGAATAATGCACACCCACCTTCATCAGTATCTTTCCTAGAGGATACCTCTGTATAAATATTTGGATCCTGGAGAAGGCCTTTCTTCCAAAAAAAGTGTAGGTTTTAGGATATTTTATTCTGCATTGTATCCTTCCCTTGTCAAAGTTGATAGCTTTGTATTGTTCTGATTTAATTATATATAATCTTTAAATAAAGATGGCAGCAGTATCATGCACATGTAAAGTATTTGTAGAGGGACACATCTATCAGCGAGTCATTTACCTTCATATACTTCCAGTGTGGTTCACTGGCTTTTCTTTTTTTCTCTTCTTTCTCACTTGATTTTGCATTATGGAATCTTGTCTTGACTGTTGTTCCAGTTCAAAATATACATTACAATGTGTAGCTGCTTAAAGTGTGTGCTGCTATCAGAGTAAATGAGCATTAATCCTAATACTATGATATGGGACTATACCCTAACTCTTAAGTGCACAGAATTTTATTTTTAATACTTGTCTAGTAAGTAATTTTACTATTTATGGAATTAAAATTTACAGATTACTCCAAGCAATGCATCCAGCCTTTCTAAACTGAACAATATTACCTGCAAGTCCCAAAAACGAGTTGATTTCTTTGTATATCTGACATCAAATATCATGACAATGAATTTATAGACTTTAGTAAAACAATTTGGTCTAAAATCAACCCTTTTTTAAAACCCTTAGCATAGGTTTGAATTCAGGATCCAAAACGTCCAAAGGTAAGAGGTAGACTCAGGGCTTTCTAGAGTTAATGTGGAAAGCCATGCATTTCAGTTCAGTTCTGTATGCAAACTCCCAAATTAAGAGCAGGCTGAACATCACATTTTGGTTCAACCCATTTCACACCCTAACAAACAGATCCACGTCCACAGGGTTTCTTCTGTCCTAGTGGCCATGTTCATCTGTGTTCAGCATGCATGAGCCCACCTAGTATATGAAATCCCAATTTTAGTTGAATTTTTGTTGGCTTGTGATTGTTATTTATTAATATAATCTGGTGCATTACACTAGCCATAGCTGTGGATGTGCAAGTAATAGGGTGTTTGTGATGGCCCTTCCTTCCCTTGTTCATCCTCATGCCTCTTGAATTTTTATATGCTTATCATAGTTTAACTGTATTAGACTGTATTAATCCCGTGCTTTTAGCTTCTGCTGATCACCTGCAGAGTCCAGGAAGAAATTTTTCTCCCTCCTTGATTGCACTGCCTGGATCCCTGGGTGAACAGGGGAGGGAAGGTCCACCTTCATCAAACATTATCCAGGGCTAAGATTGGAAGATTAGCTAGGATACTGTGGTGTTTCTAAGTCTCTCAGGTGACTGGCTGTTGGATCTTATTCACAGGCTTAAAATAATCATCAGATTAGTAGCAAGGAATTTTCCCCCATTGCTTTTTGGCTTTCCTCTGTGGCATGGTTCACTCCTAAAGATCATGTGGATATATTTTAATTAATTCTGTTCCATTACAGGGGTCCAACACATTGGGGGTGCCATTGCCTCTCCTGGGTACATCCCCATGAGCGGGAACATGCATTTTCCTTAGGACAACTAGTAGCGGCACAAATATTTTTGACATATTTGTGCCATTGCTAGCTGTCCCCGGGCACACCCCTGCACATGTGCTCTGATGCAAGGCAAATTGCCCCAGGTGGGGTAGGTAAGGCTGAGGCCAGCACCTGGGCTGGCTCCAACAGCCTTACCTGGGATCCTGAGGGCTTCTTAGAGCTGCAGCAGCAGTGATCTGGCCACTTGGAGCCTGGCTGATAGCTGGTGCGTGACTCTGGTCTCATCAGTGGCAGCACATGCAGCCACATACTCCATGCTGCTTTTTTTTTCCACAGTTTTTTTTAGATATCAGGATTTCCTGGTATCTAATTTTGCTGCACATTGCAAATATGCAGCACAGCAAACGGATTCGCATATGCTACACGAGTTTTGTGGCACCTGAAAAGGCTTTGAGGTGCTACAAACTCCATGTTTCTGCTCATGGGAACACGACCCCTGTGCCACACTGTATGGTATCTGGTTTCTCTTTTTTTAACTATAGGCCCTATGTTTGTTTAGAAGGCAAGCAAGGTGAGCAGGTCAAGGGAGAAGACAATAAGAGGCAGAGTACAACGTGAAGATGGGATGAGGGGGCTGAGAGAGAGAGAGCTAGAACAAGCAGGTAGTCTTCAAAAGGCAAGAAAGCGTGGTCCAAACTGCAGAAAGTTTCTGATTGTCCAAAATACCCTGCCTAGGCTGCTTCTGAAGCCATTTCTACTCACTGGAGACTGAAATATCAGTTCCTCTCTGTAGGTTTTCTCCATAGCCACACAATGTTATGTGGACAGAAGGTAGCACATAGGTCCTTGGGCCTACACGTTGAGGAGTTCCTCCTACACAGTTTTGCATTTCATTCCCCCTGCCTTGGCTGCTCTGTGCCTACTCCTATCACCTGGGTTACAAAGCTGGTCTCTAAATGAATAGCCATACCCTATTAATTCTAGATTTGCTGGGTTGTTATTGTAGTAGGCTGTTTTCCTGGAAAAACAAGTTACTGGGTGCTTGTTACAAAAGTAACTTAGTAGCAGCTCTTTTGATTCAAAGAGACCTACCACAACAAATAAACCCAGATCTAAAATTTCCTGAGGTCTGGAAGTGTCTGCACAGCACTGGTTCACTTCAGAGAGGGGGACACTAGCCAAAGTTCAGATCTAAATTTTACCATTTCCAAAGTTTGAGGTAATCTATGGTATTAGTCTGACCTGGTGTTTTATAGACTATCTAAGCTGTCAGAAGTTGGTAACGAGAATAGACTACTAGCATTTATTTTTAAAATAATTATTCATAAACAATGTAATTCCTAAAAGAATAAAAGAGTTTCCTTGAAGGCATAAGTTTAAGTCAAAAAAAGTATTTCGCTTCACTTGGTCCTCTTTCCTGAGAAGTAACACAAAAAGTGCTTCCAGGTTTTTATATAAAAGTAACTCAGCCATCTTAAATTGTAATGCCACAAAATAGTCCCTGTAGTGTAGACTATATTATTAGGCACTTCATGGTTTTAGGTGTTTTTACAACATCATTATATGCTTCTGGCTCAGAATGAGATTCCAAATGAAGCTTCTGTCTTGCACACAGCATGGACTGTTTTTCAATGATATTACAACGCAAAAGTTTTTAGAACAGTCTTAAAAAGTACAGACTCTTAGCAAAGCTAGAGTTCTAGATAAGTGATGCAGGTAACTGGAAATCAGCTTCCATTTCACCTGTGTAAATGACAAAATGAGTCATCTTGAACCTAGTGTACCCATTATACACTTTATAAAACACTTTTGTGGAGCAGTGAAACATGACAAAAAGAGAGTCTACATGCCTAACTGTACTGGTGTTGATAGACACTAGGCTTTACTATAACTTCCTTTGCCACTGAACATACAATTAAATAATGAACTGGATAAAGTGAAGTTAGCGCTTACAACATTTCAGAGGGCATCTCTACTTCCAGTTACATAATTTCTTACGTAACCTTTTCCTCAACTATTTACTTGTATTGTTACTTTAGGGTTATTCAAAATACCTAACCAAACCAAAGTCCATGTTTCTAAGGTATTTTCCACAACCTAAAGACTTACACGAAGCTGTCCAGAATCCAAACAGGACTTGACCAGTGCGAAAACTCAACTGAAAACACATTCCGTGATCCTGAAACATCTAGAACTTGCTCTGTTACATTCACAAAGTCTAAGTTTTGAAGGGCTTTTCAGATCCCTTCCTACATAAAATAACTTTTGCCAAAAATCACCATAAAGATATTACGTTACTTCATACAGCTGAATCTGTGCGCATGGACCATAGAACACAACTAACTTCAACATGTCTAGATTCAGTTGCAGAATACGGTCCAATGTAAATACCTGCTGTCTCTGGAGAATAAAATAGCAGCCTATCAGCTCATAACATGTAGTAGATCAGTGTAGGCAAGAATATTTTATATCAGGAACCCCTAAGTATTATGAAAAGTTCTACAAGACTAAAGAATACATTCTTTAATGACTTAAAATGAAAATAACAGACTAATAAACTACAAGCTCATAAGAGAAAGTCATTTTCCTTAAAAATATAAGTCCATAAATACGTATTAATTCCATATATTTTAATATAGATATTCTATATACACACACATGCTCAATCACTGTTATTTACAGCCTGTCTTTGCCATCTGATATTTAAAATCTAAAGCATGTGTGCATAGACTCATGCACATGCACACACGTTTGTGCATGCACGCGCACACACACACAAAATGTATGAAAGGCCATTTTAGAAGGAAAAAGACTATGCAGCTATCACCAGCATTCAAACTTGTAGGACACCTAGCCTTTTCAAAATTGAGACAAACTCTTTGCATTTACAAACCTAATGTACACAAGTGGTCTCCTGAGTCATGAAAGTCCTAAAAACTATATACAATGGGCTATATAAGACAAAGCAGTCTGGAATGCAGACTTTTATGATTGGGAAGTGCTAGATAACGAACCTGCATTATACATAACAAAAAAGACTTCCCAGGATAGCCATTTCATTGTGAACTCAAATATTGTAAGAGAAGAAACCCAATATAAATTTTCTTTTTTTCCTAGTCCCCTACAATAGATTACCTGAAAGTCCCAGCACAATAAACAGGCTTCTCAAACACCAGCACTACCTAACACTCAGTGACAAAGTTCTACAAGAAGATACAACAGTCCATAGCTAGCAGCAAAATTTTCTTATATTATTAAACCAGTCCCTAGAGAAAGAACATAGTCAATGTAAAACATGATGGAGGGAATATAGCCCCTAATCTCCTTAATCTCTAATTGTTCATAGACACTCCAGAGGTTGTGAGGTTACATAATATGGGCTTCTCACAAGCTTGATGTTCTCAGACATCCAAATCCCAGTCACTGCATATCATATTTATTTGGAAAAAAAGCTCTACACAGCCTTCAGCTGCTTATGTCTACTGCCCCTGCTTCTTAAAAGAGATTTTTTATTACTTGAAACAAAATGAGAATCAAGCATTTTCTAGCCTGTATTAACTGGGCTGCATTTCCTGAATGTATAGCCACATACACCGACTTTTTATGAGCCCAAATTATTCCAAACATTATTTATACAAAGTATGGACTATCATCATAGCTTTTGCCAATCTTTTATGCTTCAGAGTGTTGCACTTAGAAACCGAATTTTTAACCCAATGTTTTATGAATTGATACAACACTTGGATGATGAATAGCAGAAAGGCTTGGTTTAATAACTGCTAACAAGCTCCAAAACTAAATAACAGAAAAGGACTCTTCCCCAATATAAAGCAAGCTATTAGTCCTAGTTTTGTCTTAGCTGCAAAGAGATCTTTACCCAATGCAGGCAGGAAGCAGTTCTTGTACAGCCGCAAAGCATGGATCCTTCACTTGTTGGCTGGGTGGCAGGGTGGCTTCTTGGTCTTCCCTGGACTGCACACACCTTGCTGGCAGTTCTGTCTTGCTTTATACTGTTTCTTTAAGCATGTTTTCTTGATGGGTTAAAGATCAGGGTCCGGACAAAGCTGACAGTGTGGAAGTCATTGTCCATTGGTTGCGTTGTAAATGTTAGCCTTCTGGATCCATCTCCAGTTGTTGTGGATAAAACTGACATGCACAAAAAGCCTTGATCACTCTGGAGGTTCATCATTTGCTTAACTATAGTATGGCTTGATTGCATTATGGATCATTATACAATGTTTTTTGGGAGAGATAAATAATAGGGGTGTGTGACACTTCACTTGCTGATTCAATTCAGTGGAGCTTCGACCTGATTCATCGGCCGCATCTCCAAATCCGAATCAAATTGGGAGACCAATAAAAAGGTCTGAATCAAGTCAAAGCCAGATATTTACTACTTGATTCATTGCAGTAGGACTTGATTACTTGAATTGAGCACCTTAGACCATGAATTGTAAGGCACTGTATAGGTCATTGTTATAACAGAGCAGATCCCAACCTATTTTCCAGCTGACACAGACACCTAGATTGGTGAGGAATGTGATAACAGGGGGGAGGCAATCACTTTGAAGGGGCAACTTATCCATAATCAATTTAGAGTAGTTGGGCATGGGGTATATTTGGTACCAAAGCCAGAGATGAATTAACTGTATTGTTATGTTTCAGGTGGTCCCAGTCACGAGTTTACATTCTAGTGCAAAAGGCACTGGTATTATAAATGCTCCCTGCTGTACTGCCGTTGCATATGCTGTGCTCCCAGCTGTGCTGCTCTCCCCTAGGCCCTCCAGAGCACAGCGTGTGCGACCCAGAGGGGCCACACAAGGAATCTGCCTGCTGCTGCAAGCTCTGCACTGCCCGGGTCACACTTCCCTTGTGTGCATGGGAGCAGCGTAGGCAGCATGCAGGGTTAAGCCCCTTGCTGCTACCCCTGCCTTCAGGGGAAGTGTGGCCAGAGCAGTGGGGAGCTTGGAGCAGCAGGCAGCTTTCTGCGCCTCCCGCTGTGCCCTGCCGTGCTGGGTTTCAAATGCTGCTCTGCAAAAGCGGCAGCAATAGCAGCACAGTGGGGAGCATCACCGGTATCTGCTGCCTCCCTAGAGCCCAGGGCTGGATCTGGGGCTGGGGCAGAAGGCAGCAGCTGTTTGTAGCCTCCCGGCTGTAGCCCACCCAGGTTCTGGATAGCTGCTGATAGCCACGAAGCCCAGGTAGCTTGCAGCAGGGCTTCCATCCACCCAGCCACCTACTGAGAGCAGCCCAGGCTCTGTGGCTATCAGCAGCTACCTCAAACCTGGGCCAGCTGCAGCTGGAAGGCTGCAAACAGCTGCTGCCTCCCTACCCTGGCCCTGGCTGTCTCCCAGCTCTGGGCTCCAGGAAGACAGCAGGTGCTGGCACTGCACCCACTGGGGCCGGGGCCGGGGCTGTGGTCAGTGTGGGGCTGGGGCCCACCAGCAGCATGGGGGCTGGGGCTGTGGGCAGCATGGGGCTGGGGCTGTGGGCCACCCAGCAGCATGGGGCCAGGGCAAACAGCATGGGGCTGGGGCTGAGGCCAGGGCCCACCGACAACAGGGGGCTGGGGCTGGGGCCTGGCTATGGGCAGCATACAGCTGGGGCTGGGGCTGGGGCTGGGGCCAGGGCCCACTGGCAGCATGGGGCTGGGCCCTGCAGCAGCACAGGGCTTGGGCTGCAGCCAGGCCATTGTCAGGACCAGATGTGGCCAGCAGCGGCACTGTGCTGGGGCTGAGGCTGGGGCCATGCAGAGCTGAGGCCTGCAGCAGTGGTGGTGCTGGCTGGGGCTGGGCCCATGCAGGGCCGGGGCCCACCAGCAGCACGTGGCTGGGGCCAGGGTCTTTGGCAGCACCAGGATGGGACAAGGTCCCATGCAGGTCCATGGCTCTGGCCCCATCCCGGCACTGCTGATGGCCCCAACCAGGCAGCAACACTGGGCTGGAGCGGTCGGCAGCAGTGGTGCCAGCTAGGGCCAGGCCCACCGGCAGCACGTGGCTGTGGCCATGGCTGGGACTGTTGGTAGCGCTGGGATGGGGCTGGGTCCTGCGCAGGTCCACAGCCCCAGCCCAACACTGCCAACATCCCCAGCCTGGCAGCGCAACTGTGCTGGGGCCAGGGGCAGCGCTGGCTGGGGCCGGGGCCGGGGCCGGGGCCGGGGCCGGGGCCGGAGCCCGAGCGGTCAGCAGCTCCGGGATGGCCTCAGCTCAGCAGTGGCACTGGGCTGGGGCCAGCCACAGCGGTGGTGCCCACTGGGGCCAGGCACAGGCAGGGCCAGGGCCTGGCAGTGGCACATGGCCAGTAGCATGGGACCAGAGCCAGCACTGGGTCGGGGGCAGGGCTGGGGCTGGTGGTGATGCCGGGCTGGGTCTGGGGCCTGAGCAGGGTTGGGGCTGGGGCCTCTTACCCAGCTGGGGTCGGCGGCAGTGCAAGGCTGTTCCTGGGCAGCCACGTGCTGCTCAATCTGGGTATGGCTCTTCCCACCCCTCAGGGTGGGAATCAATCTGCGTGCCAATCAAAACCATGCCATGTGCCACCTTCGGTACGTGCACCATAGGTTGCCAGCCCATGGTTTAGTCAAAGAATTTCTCTTTAAGTACATCTCCAAAAGCATTTTACGATAGCAAATCTAAGTAAGTTTAGAGGTGAGACCTGAATTTTGAACACAGCACAAAGGTAGCAGGCTCTGAGAGAATGAAGGTGACTCCTCTATACTGATGCATCACAGCTATGATAAGAAAAAATGGATCTATAAATATTTAGATAATTTCAAGGAGATTGCGTGGGAGGGAGGGTCACCCTACTGAGCTAAATTCTATTCTCAATTGCTTTAGTATAACTCCAGAGTGACTCTGTTAGAAGACTGCCCTTTTGCACTAGTACATGTCATTTTATGCTTTGTTTTCCAGAACAAATGCTTTCTCTGCCAAATAGATTTTAGATTTCTACCACTAACTCTCTGATGGGGTTAGTAAAATAATTTATGCAAAATAAATGAGAAAACAGAAAGGTCAGTCAGGGTACCTAAGCTACATGAGGGGTTTATTGTTGGGATTTTTTTTCCTCTAGACCATGTTTAAATCTCTAGATACTGAGAATACTTAGAGAGCTCCCATAACATCCTATAACAGACAATAACTGAACTGAAAGTAGAAGCCCTTAAAGACTTGCAAAGTAACTTGTTTAAAATACAAGCAATTTAATAAACAAATCTTACTAAAATAAATTAAAACTTTAAAAGATGCAGGACTAGAACAGACTTTGCAAACAAAACTTTATGCAGAGAAAATAAGTGATTTTATAGTTTGAATTTAGATAAACAATCTCCTAACCCAATTTCTAAAAAGGAAAAGAAGAAAGAAAGGAATTCCACGGAAGCAAAGGTCATAAAGAAAGTACGATGAGAAACATTTATCCCATGCAAGTAACCCCTCCTTTAAATTCAGCTACGAGCATTGTGCAAAACAGCCAAACTTGAATAAATTCAGCAAAGTTTGCATTTAAATAGCAATACATGTCATAATTAATCTAACTGACAGTCACAGCTGAAAGGAACCACAAGTGTGTGAATGTGATGAATGTAAGTGCTATAAAGTAGGCCCTGCATCTTTGACTCCTTACCCAATATTTATAGAGCCTGGCAGAAAGATCTCTGTTTGGAAGGCTCTCTTGAGCTCTGTCACCAGCAAAGCCTGAAAAGGAAGATTTTGTTTAAGGTATATCTTTTGTGATAAAAAAATTTGATTATCTAGAGTCCCCTCATTTAGATGATATTAGGCATAATCCTTTATAGCAGTAAACATCTCTTGACACATTCTATAGAAACCAAGAGTATTCCCCACCTCGCATGACTGGACTCTCTATGAATAGATAAACAGGTGTACCAATAAAATATCTGATATATTTTCTCTTAAGGCATAAACTGTAGACATTACAATCTTAGGATATATAGTACTCTACCTTCTGTTTTTCTGTAGTTGTGTAGTTCTCTTGAATGGCAAACTGAAGAGCCAAGTGATTTCACTGAGTGGAAAAATAAATGAAAATGGGAAGTCATGACTTAAAGGAAAATAACTGTATGGTACCATATTACAGTAACAGTCCACACACCTTAAATGTATAGTACATAAAAATAACAGAGTAAATGTCAACTAAACTTACTAATATCAAGTTATTTTTCACTAAAACACAGTTTCAAACTATGTATTCCATAGAAAACAGTCAATAGGTTAACCAAAAACCTCTTAAAGGTACCTGGGTTCAGGGGATCTAAATGCCGTTCCCAGCTGTGCCAATGACTGCCTTTGTGACTTCTTGCTGCCTTAGTTTCCCATCTATAAAACAGAACTAATCCCATTTTCTATCTTGTCTGTTTAGATAGCAAGTTCTTCACAACAAGGATTATAAATTTCATGCGCAGTGTCTAGAACAATGGGGCCATGATTTCAGCTGTAACCTCCATACACAATAAACAGTAAATTTTTGAAGAATCTATCATACCAAATAGAAATATTGGGCATTAGTTTCCATATCTGTTACTGCATCTGCTTTGCTGCATTACTTGCATGAAAAACTGTTTTTAATGCCCACCATTAAACATTATCCTTAGCTTGGTGAGGGCACTCACTATTGGCAAAGTTACTGTGCTTATGTTAGAAATTAAGACCATCATTTAGTACAGTTCATCTGCAACCTTTTGAACTGCAGAAACTCTGACAGGCTTTGGATTCTAGGGCAAGCTGATAGAGGAGGTACTGAACAAAGGGGATAGATGAGAGAATAGTGTGCTTGCTGCCACCCATATTGTACCGATCCTTACATTTTATCTGTCCTGCTATCAAACACTAGAGATGCTCAGCTGATAGAAAATATTACAGACCTATGGCTGGCTTGAACTCCCCTAAACTTCACAGACACTTTTTCCTTCACTCTTCGCTTCCCTCAGTGAAAAGAACCAGCTTGAAGCAGAATCTATTGTTGCATTAAAAACATACCTTGGTAAGGTAGAACCTTATTCTTTTCTCCTATCAATGTGAAAAAGTTACCATATACCCTTTCTCAACCATTGTTTTTAAGAGGTGGAATCTCCATTCACGGTAATTTTCAGGAGAAAGTGAAACAGATACTTGACTGAGATGGTTTAGTTAGGGACAATCCTTGCCCTGGGCAATGGACTGGAATAGATAACAGAGTGTGGTCTCTCGATCACCCTACTTTCCTCTGATCTTCTGATCCTAACGTGTGAATTGATATCCTTCAGCCACATAACCCTTTATCTTATTTGCAGAACAGATCCAACAGCCACTAAGAGCCTGCTTCATCCCATACCTTTAAAATAGTTGCATGTCAAATAAAATACTAATTTATGGAATATCAAAAGTAATCCTTGCTCAAGCATCAAACAAATCTTTTCCCTGCTCCAAGCAACTTCTCTCCATTTACAGATTCCAACAGCACACATGCTTTGTGGTGATCAAGTTGGATGGAGTCCACAACCTGTTGTGAATTTTGCTGTTAAAATAAATGAAGGGTAACTTCTCTAAAGGTGAAAGAGTTACATGGGTGTGAGAACAGAAACATATGATTAACCTCTTGTAAAAAGCCATATACTTACCCAATTTGAATCAAAAAAAGCCCTTATAGATATATATAGTCTAGGGGGGTTGCAGCACTTCCCTGAGCTAGTAGTCCCAGGTGCTACTTTTGGGTTTCCTAATGAAGCTCTAAATCTGTCTGCATAAGTTTATATGTCTTCAGCCATGGTATAACTATCGCTGATGTCACACTGATACCAGTAAGCATCGCATAAATGCTTAAACAATTACCTACAGTTAAGCAGCAATTGAAGATTAGAATTTGACTTTTAATAAACCCATATCTAGTCAGATATGTGTTTATTGTGTGGCACACAAACTCACACACAGTAAAATCATTTCTATTATTTGCACACAAAATCTCTCTCACAATCTTCTCACAACACATAAGAAAAATGGCACATGATTGCACAGGTCTACCTTTAAAAATAATATTCAAAACATTTCAATGAAGGATAGACAATTATTTATACTAATGAAATAGTAAACATTATAGATAACACACAATTTCGTGTAACCATTTGATCTTATTTCCATTGGGAGGGTTCAACTCATCAGGACTCTTAAACATAGAAAAACAATGTAAAAACTACAAATTACAAAAAGAAATGGTCATGCACATTCTGAAATTCATCCATTTTGCTTTGTGTTCTCTTTGGGCAAATATATCTCCCAGAACAATTTGATTCTTTTGTACACTAGCGACTAAAAACCACATTCTAAATATACAACAGTAAACACATGCCACTATCAGTTGAGTAAGCAGACGCTTTTTGTCTCCCTCCTATATGCACATACATAAACATGCACACAAGTATGCTCAGACACTTGGCAGTATATTATGCTTTTGCAATAATATGGATGTGGGTACATCAATGCCTTCTGGGTAAAAAAAAAAAAAGAAAATTCTGTTAGTAACTAGAGTAACCTGCTTGATCTACATAATAACTACCCCTACTATAACAACTTCAATATGACTATATTTTAAAGCTTGTTTACATGACTCTTGTATGTGATAGTTATACAGGTTACTAATTTAAAACAGTGGTTACAAACTTAAAACAGTACCCAAGTTAAAATTTGAAATTTAACTCTTGAAATACTATGAACTGCAATTGCAAGGGCACCGGTCACTAGGGTATTGTTAGTGCCTTGAAATGACCAAGAAGAATTGCTGATTTTGCAAAGATCGCTCGAAAAGCAGGAATTCTATTTGAATTACTAACATAACAGATGTTTGTTAGGATCCGCCGTGCAGCCTGCACACACAGTTATGCTAATTTGGCACTGTTTCCCTTCAAGTTAGCTCTGAGTCATTAGAGCACGCAGTTAGTAGGTCCTTCTGTCTAACTAATAATTGCCTATTATTGATATTAATTAACATTTTTTGCACCTTCCCTCAGTTTTGACCTAGTATCTGTTGGTAGTCTAATCACAGTGGCCTATTAAAAGTCAAAATACAGAGGCCTATAGCAGTCATGAGCCATTTATCAAAAAGCAAACAAGGCCAATTAAACAGGCAGCCAGACAGTTGTCTTGATTTGCCGCTGACTGTTTCTTGATCACCATTATAAATTGCTAATCGGGCAGAAAGTGCTAAGCAGTGCATCTGCAGGGGGTGGTTATTGCTCATTCCCCGCCTGGTGACAGGTGAGAGAGGCTAGTGATGGTCTTATTGATGTGAACTGCCCATCAGTTGGTAGTTATTGTTAAAGTTCATGATGCTACAGCTGATCCCTTCCTGCTGAGAGTCAATCAAATTAATTAGAGCTAGAAATTCTTCTGAATTATTTTAAAGCAGAAATACAGGAGGAATATACTCTGTAATTTGGTTCCAGGGGCAATGGCAAAAAAAAATCTCCATGTATTACAGAGTGGAAAAAAATCAAATATTGCTTCTTCCATTATTTTATAATAAGGGCTGCGGCTAAAGGTTTTTATAGCCACAGATCAAGAGATCATAATAGAAGCATATTGACAGATTTTTTTTTCTGCAATACTCCAAGGAACTGGCGGTAGCAGGAAAATATATCAAAACCTTATCATCAGAGCTGAGATCTTCTGTGAAAAATCAATAAAGAGTTATACATGGTTTGAGTTTAAACAGTTCTCTGTAGTCATTTAAACATAGTGCATCTGTGCAGCTTTTTACCTCTGGAGACTGGTGTAGCCTAGCAACTGCAAGGCTTAAACCGATTAACTACAAATGAAGTACTGTATGCCTATCAAAGCAATTGTTCATGGTTGCCTTTGTTGCAGAGGCTGAGCTAATTGAACATGATACAGTATGAAGATAATTAACACCCATGAGTTTGTTAATTGCCTGTTAGCATTACAACACAGTCTCTTGGTTTCTTTTTAACTTGCTCTCTTGCAGCTTCTTCCTCTCCTAAAAGGGCACAGGACTTATTTAGCTAGCAATATCATAGAGTTTATTAACCCTTTTCAAAAGAAAAAAACATTGTGGTAATGAAGCATATTTGCATGCTCTTGTCAAACACAAGCTCCCATTTAGTCACTGCAATTTATGGAGAACAGAAATTTGTTTTACACAGAGTGTACAAACTATGTTTATTTTCAGGGCTAATTTATTTCAAGCAATTTAGCCATTATAACTGCTTTAAAATATCTTTTGTGGGTTACTTTTATGACTCATCTGCTCTGCCTTCTAAAGTGAGCGATAAATGTCTTTTAGGGTTGGAATATTAATTGAAGGCAGCATCTGGTCAGCAGCTGACCTGCTATATTTGTCATCTTTGTTGACTATCCAGTTAAAACTAACAGCTTATTTGCTTTATTTACCAGCTTCTCCCCTTCCATGACGGGTGGTAAACTCAATTTTATCTATGCTAACATGGAAGGCTGATGTAAAGCAAAATTGATTTTCCATAATATATTAATCTGAAGTAGATTTAATCTTAGCAAATTCTTTTAAATTAATTATTGTGTGTGGGAGGGTATTCCACTGTCATTTCTACTGACTGAATTGGTGAAGAATATATCTGCAAGCTCTTGAGGACAATGTAATATCTGAAGGTATAATTATGTGGAAGTTTTCTCTGTAAGAAGTAAGTGCTTACCACACAAAGCAAAATATAAACAGAATAGACACAAATGATTAGTATTTGGTTGCCACAGGCAAGTCTTTGATGTTGAAGCTCTACTTTTCCCACACTGAGTGGAAATAACGTGGCTGTGTCACAGTTGTTTAAAGCAGATTTTCTTAAATGATCTTGGTTTCTTTGCTGTTACTGTCATAGTTAATACTTGCAAAAAAAGCTGATCCCTTGAGGAATACTACTAGTGCCCAATTACAAGTTCCATCATCAATCATAAGTATTATTTATTCAGCAAAATGAATTGCTAATTAATAACTGATGAGCATTATGGCCTTGAAGTCTGTAACACTATTAATTATGCTTGGCAATTGGGATTCTGCCCATGAAGGACTACCAGGCAGATTTTCACAACAATTAGTATAAAGAGGTTATCAAGGTACACACATACCTGCTACAATAGCAAGGAAGGGAAAAAAATCATCTCTAAGGTTTTTAGAAAGTCATGCAGATTCTGTATAAAATAAACAGTAATACAGTCCACTGTGCTGAGCTGTATTCTTTAAAGTTTACAGTGACAAGGAGGCAAATATTATGTTCAGCATGTCAACTGGAAGATTTGGCATTGTGTCCCAAAATGAGTGTTCCTGCTGAAACTATACATAGAAGCAATGTGGTAACAGTATGCTTGATGTAACACTGCTGCCTTGTGTTTAGTATCCCATGGTTGCTTGGCTGGTACAGCATGATGTGATTAGTGGGCTGACATGGAACTTTGGACCTCTTGCAACTGCTAACTGATAATTCATTTGTATGTTACAACTGGAAATATGAGATTTCAATGGGAAAAGTAGAATACTGTCTACAATAAGCCCAGGAGTTTGCTAGTCTCTCAGTAACTTTAATATTCACTATGATCATGCTAGATTTGCCCAACAAAATCAGAATATATTCTCAGCCCTTCTTACCCTTTGTTTACTGTCACCGCTTGCTACATTAAGTCTAATTGTGATTGTAAATTCATCAGGACAGAGATCCACTTTTTTTATCTGTAAAATGCCAAGCACGTTGTGGATTTAAACAAAATTTTAAAACACTAAAGAAACTGCACAATTAAAACTAAAAGTGAACTCCTGCTGCTGAGTCTGTAAACCATCAAATAAACATGAAGGGCGACTAGAAGTTAAAAGTAGCCTTTGTCATTATTTATATTAGTGTGGCACACAAGAGTCCTAATCAGAATGAGGACCGCATGGTGTTAGGAGGAGTGCAGACAGATGGAAACACAATTCCCTGCTCTGATAAGAATTTGATTCTCTCACACAATCTAAACGCTATAGTGAAATTTAAATGGTGTTATAATACAGACCAGTTATAATATTTGTATTTAATTTTCCTTGAAAACCCAGAGAGTGTCAAACAAGGAAGGGGCAGGGGGAAGAGGGTTGATAACTATTCTGTACTTACTTAAATACCATCCTGGCAAGAAACACTTTGTGACCCAGTTCAGCCCTCCTTTCAGTGGGGCTGACTTTGGCCCTATGAAATAATATAAATATTTTTTGAAAAAAAAGCTAATTTCAAAACAAAGGCATCTATAATTCCCACAAAAGAAGAAATGTTAACTACAATCTCATGGTTCAAGGCTGAGAATGTGTTCACCTTGATCAGAGATATAAATGCATGGCATGATTTTTAAAGAACAAAACAGTAGAGCTTTCACTCATTTATAATATCCTCTATTTTTTCTGAAAGCTTCTATAGACTTACATTCATATACTGTATTTCTGACTTGTAGAGGTGAGGTGAAAAAAAGTACAAAATGTATTTGCTTCACAGTCGCATAGTAACAACAGTGATCTCTCTGAGCTTTATAAAGGGACCCCTTCTTTTCTTCCATGGGTGGCTTATATGTATAAAAACTTATCTGGAGACAAGAGTGATTATTTAGTTTTTTTCCCTACACAGCAACTCCACTGCTTTCCAAAACTGATATTTGTCTGTGTAAAGAATAGCTCTCTAATGGATCTAAATAAACCATAATCTGTAAAACTGGAAAACGACACAATCATTTGCCTAGGGTTTGTAAGGATTTTGCCTTGAAAAATATTTTATAAAATACCAATTTTATATAGAATTCTTACAGTCTTTGTTCTCTTATGCCTGATGAAGGGTGAGTGTGCCCAAAAGCTTCCAAATAAATAAAATAATTTGTCTGAAAATAATTAATGGTCTAATAGAAAATATCAGCTCTTCCATGAGTTTTGGGGATTTTTTATATGTGCAAGCGCCACAGTGCCAGGCACTTTGAAAGGTGCCTGGCGCTAGGACACATGCAGTTGTATAAGTGGCAAAATGCTTGTCAGCATGAAGAAAATGGCAGCGGTGCGCTTCTGAACTAAAACACCTCGGAGGTGCTTTAGTTCAAAAGTGCACCGCTTCCATTTTCTGCATTCTTATATGCATTTCGCCTCTTGTACAACCACATGCGGTACAGCACAGTGCACATCAGCTCACATGTGGAGAAGACTCAGTTAATCGAGTCTGCTTCAGAGCGGCAGATCTCCAGCATGTCGCCGGACAAAAAGGTACGTATATAATTGCCCTTGATTCCTTTTGCCTCTAGACCAATACAGCTACAACCTAGATACCTTATAAAATAGCACTAACTCAAAGAAAAAAAAATCTTTTGGTTGTGATATGTTTTTTCTTAACTGGCTCTCTCTTTACAAAACATACTATAAATGTTTGTTTGGCAATTTCTGTTGACCCATTAATCATATATCATCAGCATCTATCCATGCATTGCAACAGAGTAAACAACTCCACTGTAGGATAGTACTTGTGTCTGGCAGCACTGTCCTATGGCAGAGTTAATTAGTTTGCTGCATCCTAATATCGCTTCACATGTAGATGGTGATATTTTACTTGTTTTACTGTGGAGCTAATGAGTCAACTCCACAGTAAATATCTCATGTAGACGCACTGGGCATGTCTACATGTTCATTAATACACAGTGGCTACTGCACATTTAATTTAGTACTTGTATAATCAAGTGTTAAATAAATGTTCAGTAACCAGAGTTACTGTGCAGTAGCACCAGTAAACGCTTTTTTGGTGATGCTACTGCACAGTAGACTAATAATACTTTGCAGTAGCATATTAGCACTGTCTGTGCTTTGTCATGCTACTGTGCAGTGTTATTAGGCTACTGCGCAGTTAGTATCTTATGTAGACACGCCCACTGAGTATTTAAATGATGTTCTAAAGCATCCTTATCCTTCCAGCAGGCAATGACTGAATAGGATGCCGTCAGAAGCACTGACAGGGAGGGGAAAAAAAGACTTAGCACTCAGTGCTGCACATCCTGGTGAACAAAGCGAGTAGGGGCAGATCTGATTTTTCTATGACAAAAAGCCAAAAGTAAATGTCAAACTGTATAGATATTTAGAATTTGCTTTATTATGGTGATAGAGTCACTGGTAGGCTTCCAAATTGCTTTAAAACTGTAAATATATCAATAAAATATTGCCCAGCTGATTTGACTTCTCTCTCTGTCTCTCTCTCTCTCACTTATATATTGCTGTTGTTTGTTTGTTTGAATTGTGGAAGAACATGGATTTGGGGGTAGTTTAAAGAGTGACTTGAGATTTTTTTTATCAGGGATTTCGCAGTTTTTAAATAGGGAACACCAGAATTCCTGCTAGTGAAGCAAGTGGCAGGACCCAGACAGAGGAGCCGGCTCAGAGCTAGAAACTGGGACCCAGCTGGAGGTGGCAGGCCACTACACTGAGAACATCTTCTGGGTGATAGCTGCCCAGATCACCGGATGGTGGCACACATGGCAGTTGTGCTACACAAAGAACATCTGTGTAGCCACAGCCCACTGGCAGCTGGCCCAAAGGAGCAGATGCCTCTAATGGCTGTGCAGTCCCCATCTGGGTCTGGCAGGCATGCAGCCTTGGGGCCAGACTGCTGCACTGCATAGAGAGTGCAGGGAACTCTCAGGGCTGCTTCAGGGCTAGTGTCCTCAGGTACCAATTGGCTGGGCCCCAGAAGCTACTGTCCATTCAAAATTGCCATGGGCTCTGAGGCCCACCTGGTAAACTGGTAGCCCTCACTATATGGGGGCTAATGGATGAGTGGAACAACTGATTTTGTGGGACAACTAAAGAAAAAAACGGGATAGGAGTGACATGGGGGTCAAAGGGTCAAAAATTGAAAGTAAGTGCTCTGGAGGGGGACACTGAGCAGAGTCCCCCCGGCCACACCCACCAGTCCTCAAAAGCATCCAAGCAACTGGTGGACGCTGCCTGCTGGTGCTTTGCCTGGAAACATGCATGGACAAATGAGAGAAAAGGAGCCTCTCACAGTCTCTGGGCACCTTCCCAGGCAAAGCCTCCTTCCTGGTCAAGTACAGGGCCCACGTGGCCAGGGCCAGGAGGAGGTTGACCAGGAGGTCCTGAGACTTGGTGGGGCTACAGATAGGGTGACCAAAAACAAAAAGAGGGGAGGGAAAATTCAACTAGAACCTCAAGAGGAGGTTCTGGAGGTGGAGGTAGAGGGGCTTTAGCCTGGCACACTCGAGGATCATGTGTGCCAGGGTCTCCCTCCACCCACGGAAGGGGCAGGCGACAGGTGTCTGTGAAGCTCACACATACACACCCATGGCAACAGCTCCATGTGGAGCTGCCAGCTGAGGTCCCCAGTGGCTTGTGGGATGAGGGTGGAGTACAGACTCAACCACTGGGATGCCCCACCCACACCCGTGCCAAGCAGGTCCCACCACTTGGTGTCTGGGTGGGACACGAGGGTGGCATGATGGATCATGCAGCACACAAGCATGTAGAGGTAGTGGCGATGGATAGTGGAAAAGCAGATTGGCCTGGTGTCCTCCAGCTGGCTCAGGTGGTGGAGTGGGGAGTGCCACAAGGTCGGGCGAGGTGCCAGCCCCAAGACAAACTCCAGTGGGCTGGGACCACCACCACACAGCACCTGGTCAACAAAGGCAATGGCGTCATGAGGTAGGGAAGATTTCACCCCCTGGACCAGATGGTAGGTCACACGTGTCATGGGTAGACCCATGTACCAGACCAGTGCAGCTGGGTCCACCAACTCCTGCCTATTATAGTTCAGGAGGTCTCCAATACGGGTGACACCAGCCAGGATCAACCTCTTTCACAACTGGGGTGCCTCTGCTGTCGGCACCTCCAGCTAGAGGAGGTCCTGGTAGAACTCTGGCAGCCCCGCAGGTGCTGTAGGGAGAAGCTACGCAGGCCAAGGAGCTGCCAGTCATATTGGAGCCCCCGGAAGGCATGCCCCAGGTGGCCCTATGCTGTGTGGCTTCTGACACTGTA
The DNA here is from genome assembly GCF_001723915.1 of Gavialis gangeticus. Lineage (NCBI taxonomy): Eukaryota > Metazoa > Chordata > Crocodylia > Gavialidae > Gavialis > Gavialis gangeticus. Next base: position 58,288,137 of record NW_017729031.1, read on the forward strand.
TAGCAGTTGCTGCAGGGCCTGAAGGTGGAACACCAGGACCTGGCTGCACAGGCAAACCAGGCCCTGGCCACCCTCCTGCAAGGGGAGTCTCAGGATCTCTACATCAACCTAGCACCATGCTGGCCAGAAAAAGTCCCATCTCTGAAGCCCTGCCAGGACCTCAGGGGGCACAGGCAAGCTGTATAAGTGGTACTAGAGCATGGCCAGGACCAGAGGGGTATATGGGAGCCCACCATCAGGTCATAGATCTTGACCCAGTTGACCTGGGCAGAGGAGGCTGCCAAGTACAATGCCTGGCAGGCCTCCACTTGCTCCAGGTCACCTGAATCACCAGGCAGAGTTATTGTGCCCCAAGTGGCACAATTTTCCCCACACCAAAGTGCATGTCTGGGCACATGTGCTGAGGCAAAAAGCCCTGGCTCAAGTTTCTGCCTTTTCTGTTTGAACTGCTGCAAGCACACATGCCTGCATGTGTGGACATGCCCAATGTTCTATTTACCTCTGTTTATGATAAAAATCTGGATTAGATATGATTTGTAATATGCTAAATATAGAAGAACAATTAGCAACATTAGTCACATTCTCAAAAACGTAATTCTTACCAAAAAGGAATATACAACAAAATCTTATAATATTTTCACTTATACCCTGTAACTTAGAATTTTGTGTCAGATAATGTTGACGAATTAAGCCCACAATTTAAAACTTTAGCATTCATACAAGCAGTTGGAAAAGGGAGTATGTCTTCAAAAGTAAGATGCAGTAAATGTATCTCATGATATGCAATATTCGCAGGGGAATAGAATGTAAACGGATGCTAAAAACAGGTGCAACGGTTGAAAACCCTTTGCTGAATAGAAGTAGTGGGCATATAGAAAGAAATTACTAAAATATAAGAAAGGCAACATGGCAAAATTATTCTTATATTATGCTGGAGAAAACAACCAAAACTATTTAGGTTTTAGAAACGTTGACTATTAAAAATAGCTACTGAAGTGAAATCACACTTCTTGAAGGCAGAGAATCTCATTGAGGAATACAAAATTCTGAAGGGAAAAAAGAAGTGAGAGTCTCCAAGAGTCTTCAAGGTAATGTCAAATACAAGTACAAAGGAGCATAAACCTAAAGCTAAGGAGGGGTCAGACCCTCAAGGAATTTAGGCAGAATTTCTTTAGATACAGCGTAGTGAATATATAGAATAAAAGACAAAGGGCAGCAATAGAAAAGACTGCTATAAAGAGTTATAGAAAAGGAATGGAGAAGCCCAGTACACCAAAAAGAATTGTGTGGTATGATGGCTAATTCCACAAAGAAAATAGACTTATGTATATGAATTTATATTTTCCAGCCTTATTTTCTATATTTCTATCCCTTTCACATGCAGGGTGGTTTTTTCAAAAGTACCTAAGTAACTTGAGAGCACAAGTTCCACTGATTTCAGGTGGACTAAGTCAATCAGCACAATATCCACAAAAGGACTTGAGCTCTGACCCAATGGGTGCATCCACACATGCAATTAGTCACTATTAAATTTACTGTGTATTAAGCTAATGCACAGAAAGGGATTTTTGACAGGTGCCTACATGTGCAGGCACTTGGCATTAAATTTAGTGCCAAGTCCCTCCAGCCCTGCCATGTGTCCCTGTGGCCACCAGAGGGAGCTGCAGGGTCTGGCCCTAGCTTCCAGCACTTGGCAGCCATCTTGGAAACACAGCCCTGCGCTCTGATCTCTGGTCAGCCCCTTTCCTGCGCAGGAGCTGTGTCCAGCACAGGAGCAGCATGCAATAGCTCCCTCCTTGCAAACCCTGCCTCCCCATACCATGGCTGCTCCATCCCCTACCTGTGCCACCAATGCCCAGCAGCCTGCTGCTCGAGCCCTGCCGTGGCAGCAATAATCCAATGGCCCTGCACTCCTGCTGGCCCCTGCAACACCCTCCGCACACAAACACCCAACCCCAGGTGAGCCACGCACCTGCCAGCAGGGACCGGGGCACTGGGTGTGGGAGGTCCTGACTGACCCCACTCCTCCTGCACTCTGAGCACCAGCCCACCTGCCCCACCACCCACACACACACACCCTGCTCGCCCCCAACACCACTCTCAGGCCAGGCACATGTTTGAAACAAAAAAGCTTTATTTCCCTAACAACATCCACACTCATCCCCCTCCCCTTCCCCCTCAATAAATACAGCCCCCTCATCCTCCCTCCCCAACAAACAGAGCCTCTCTACCACCCTTCCTGGCTACCAACAATAAAAAACCTGCTCACAATGTCAAAACTATTTATAATGTCTCTGTTTTTCTGCCCCAGAGTGGGGGGCAATGGAAAGGGGCCTAGGAGGCAGAGCCCAGGGGAAGGTGCCCAGCATCCCAACCTCAGGCTGTTCCTCCATTGTCCCAGGGACCACAGCAACCTCAGTGGGTGGTGGCCTTGTACTGCGGCCACTTGGGATTGCAATCCCCAAAGGCCATCCAAAGGCTCCCCCTCCATCTGGCCCCAGCATCTGTATGAGGCATATCCGGGTCCTTGGACATGTGGCGTGGGGCAGAGCAATGGGGCCCAGCCCAGGCAGGTGGTGGCAGATCTGGGGCAGGGGCCAGACCAGGAGCTCGTGAGGGCAGGAGGCACCAAAGGATCTTCTCCCAGGCCCAAGGGTGCCTGCAGCCAGCACAGCGGTGGGTGGTAGTGAGCTGGAGCCCACATCCCTACAGAGACTGGTGCGGTTTCCCCCATATCCATATGTTGGCTCCGCAGAGGCAAGAGGCAGAAGCTTTTTGCGAGAGTTTGCAATATTTCAGAGATAAGATGCTCTGCACCAGAACCATGTGCTGCCTGGCCTCAGATTGGGGGCAGCTGTATACTGGTGCCCAGGAACCATGGTAAGTTGGCCAGGAAAACCTGAGCCCAGGTAGCCACTAGCCAAGCCCCCAAACCCTGCCTGGGGTAGGACAGGCCAGGCCAGGCTGCTGGCTCCAGACCCCACTCTCCCACTCTGCCCCTGCAGGCCATCTGCTCTGCTGCACTGCTGCCCAGCCCATGGTGCCCAGGCTTGGGGCACATGGGGCTCCCAGGCAACAGGGGTGAAGGGGTGGCCACACACCTGCCCTCCCTGCTGCGTGCCTCTGGGAAGGCAACTCAGGGCTGCCCCCCCCCCCATGCTGCCACTGTACCCTTAGCATGCCACTGTTGCATGTGCCCTGAGGCAGCACATGATAAGCTGTTTGTGCAGGCTGAAGGGTGCTGGAGCCACTACGCTCTGCTGCTGTTGATTCTCCTGGTGCCCTGGGCACACCTATGCTCTTACTTTGGAACCCTGAACTACGATGGCACAGAGGGTAATCCCAGGCTGCCCCACAACCTCTGCCACTGCCTGGAGGACTACCTGTGGCAGCGCTACACATCCGTGCCCCCTGCTGGTGAGGAGGACATTGCCGCTGGCATCAATGCCTTCATCATGGTATGAGAGGCCCATGCTCAGCCAGCTGTAGGAACATGGGCTGCCTTATAAAGTTCTAGCCTGTGTCCTACCTCTCTGCATGCTGTGGGGGGAAGAAGGGGTGGAATCCAGGGCCAGGAGAGCGCAGGCAGGCCAGGCAGGAGGTGGGAACAGGGGGCAGGAGCAGGGCCAGCGGCCAGGACTTGGAAAAGGGGCAGGGGAAGATGCAGGGGCAGGGGCAGTGACTGGGAGATCCTCCCCTCAGTGCAGGACTTACCATGTGTCCAGGGTTGGCAAGGCTGGTGACTCAGCGTGGGCATCCCCATCGGCAAGGGCAACCAGCTGCACCAAGTGTTCATGACCTGCAGTGCACGGTGGGCTGGTGACTGGCCAGGGGCTTCCCCCAGGGAGAAGCTGGTGCAGCTGGCCACCCAAGGTGATTTTGCAGGCTGCTTCTCATAGCAGGGTCTGGGGCTGTGCTGAGGGTGAGGCAGCTGCTGGCAAGGGCTCCCTGAGCTGCCAGTGGATGCAGCAGCTGGGAAGGAAGGTGGGGTTAGGTGCTGAAGGCCTAAGGTCCCCTCCTCCAGTGATGTGTCACTGGAGGGGTCAGAATGGAGTGGGGGCTTAGGCAGGCTGCCCATGTTGGTGACACTCCAGGGGTGCAATGAGTCTCACTCCTGGGGCACCAAAAATATGGCTCAGCTCCTGCAAAAAGGCCATAGCCAACACCTCAGCACTGCCCCAGAGTACCACGAGGCAATCCAGGTGGGGGCCCAGGCAGTCAGCACAGGTGTGCACACATGGGAGGGACCGGGGCTCAACAGGGAGGATGGTGAGGACATGATGTCCCACAGTGGCTCTCTGGGCCCTTGCGCAGCTGTCCCTGTGATGCTGGCCCTGGACACCAGCTAGCAGGACCCAGCACAGGGGCATGGCCAGGGACTTGGAGCCATGCAGCAGAGGCACTTCAGCACAGCACCTGCAAAGACAGGAGACACTGCTGGGGATGAGGAGCAGCAGCGAGCAGGTGCTGGCTTTGCTGCCAGAGACAGCCAGCAACAGCCCTCAGGGGATATCAGGGCTGGCAAGGGGTGCAGGAAGCTGCAGCCCTTTGCAACACTCATCTGTGGCCAAGCAGCAGCTCTGGAAATGGTACAGGCCAGGCAGAGGCAAACTGTGTCCTGCCCAGGGGGCATATGAGGCCTGCAGTGGTCCTGGGATTGCACAGGTCCCACCAGCCTTCTGTGCAGTGTGCCCCAAGGCACAAAATGTCTTCAGGCTTTTATAGCTTACAGCTAGGGGCTGCCAGAGAGCAGCCCAGCCCTGGCCCAGGAGAGGGTCCCAGCCACAAGACCTGGGGCTGGGCTCAGGCCAGCCCCCTAGTGGCAGGACAGACCTGGTACTAAAGTTACTGCTAGGTCACATCTATACATGTGTTACTGAACATTAATTAATCGCGACTAAATTTAGTCATGATTAGCCATTTTTAATGTGCAGTAAGGGCATGCACATGTAGACACACACCTTTACTGAACAGTAAACTAGGCTAAGGCACACTAACACATCTCATGTAGATGTACCCCCGTAAGTGTTTAATTATCCCATGAAAAATGGATCAGCTTCAACTGGATGAATTGAAAATACCCTCCTCCAGACAAACTTGTTCCTAGGGATTAGGGCACTCTACTTGGAAGCAGGAGCCACAGATTTTAACTCAGTGACAGATCTGAACCCACATCCCAAATGTATGTTTTAACCACTGTGTTCTTATTTAGAAAGGCAAGCAGTCTACCATCTTCTTTTTTAGCCAGGTTTTGAAAGGAAGGGCATAAGTTATCTACCTTTTGGAGTAGATTCAGAGCTGTATATCCCAAGAGGTGAAAGATGCCACACTGTAGCACAAAGTATGGTGGCTACATACCAAAGAGGGTGGGACTTCTGACATTCCCTGTCTGCAACATTTCCTATTGACTGCCTTAGGTGGCTCACCACTCAGCATACTGGTTATTGGGAGTCCCGTTCTGAAGTACCATATCTTTCCAATTAATTTTATAAGCAGCCCAGGAACCTAACTCAGGTCTTGATTCTGTGGCAGTGGCCAAGCCCCTAGAGGTTAAGCACTGAAACACACAACTGCAATGCCTTAACTTCTTTTGTGGTTCTAGCCTTTAGGCCTAGATCCTAAAGGTATTTAGGCTCCCTATTTTCACTAATTTCAGTAAGAGTTGGCACCTAAATATCTCTGAGGGTTTGGATCCTGGGTAATTTTATCTGTGTAATCTCAGTCTGATACTATATATTGAGAAATAAGGTGTCCAATCCATCCCCTTGCTGAGGTAGCTTCTTAGGACACACATATTTTATCCAGATCCAAGTGTCCAAAGGTGTGGGCATCCAAGATTTCCCATAGAAAGCATTCAATAACTTATGATATTTCAGTAATGCTTTTTTCCTAACATGCAGCTCAGACTTTCCCTTACTTAATTCCACCCCATCACTCTTAGTTCTACCCTCTTGTGCCCTCCCAGTTAATACCTCTCCCCCTTCGGTGTTCACTTCCTTCAGATATTCTTAGACTTGTTACCCCTCCCTCAAGGAGTCCTTAGCAAAGTGATAGGTATGGCAGTTAGCTTGTAGCAAAACCCCCACTTTTTCTTTTTTTTATTTATTTTAAAATGCATTCCCTTCCCTTCCCCAACCACTTCTGACTTTTTCTCTCCCTCTCTATTCCCTATAGATAAGTATAAGTAAGCTAAAATGTAGGATAAGCTTTAACACTTTATTTTAGCTGGTAAATTTTATTTTTCTCTCCCCTCTTTGCAAATAAGTTCCCTGCTAGTTTGATATCAATACCCACTGTTTTATAAGTGATAATTATTATGTTTGTACTGCTTTTATATTGTGTGATTACTGTTTTAAGCTTATATATGTAAGTTAGCGTAAGTCATGTCAAGTTTCCATTTTGTATGTCAAGCCTCCATCTTGTGTCCTCTGCCCAGGCATCCCCTGGGTTGCAACTGAATGATTCTTATACCCCTCCCACGTAAATTGGTTCCCGGATGAATGAGTGTGACTGGGAATGATAGAAATACAATGGTAGCAGGCCTCTACTGAATGGCTTGTAACAACCAGGCCATCACCTCACATTGATTCATCCAGGAACCATGGACCTCACCCAGGAACAGAGACAAGAACCCAGCATTTGAAAGACAAAAGACCCTGCAGAACCAGCAAGTCTACCATTGTACCCCACCATTACAAATACCTGAAACTGCACATCTCTGCATGGAGCACACATGCTCAGTACACCAGGGGCTGACCCATGCCTCGGCATGCCTCCTGTCACTAGGGTCACACAAGGTCTGCCCCTATAAAAAGGGGCAGTGAAGACAGACCCAGTGGGAACGCCATTTCTATCTGAACCAGACCAGCTCCACATCACGCTGCCTATCCACCCCAGAGGCCCCACCGGCGACCCCCTCTGGACAATATCAAGCTGAAGGAGACTCCGACTGGCCATCCAGAACCAACTTCCAGCTTGGGATAGGTAGATATCACCTGCACATTTCCTCCTCCAATTTGGACTCTCTCTCCTCCCAGACTTCAGCCCCTGCACCAAGCCTCTTTAACCCCTGCTGCCATTGTGTGTGTGAAGGAACCAATAAAATACTGTGTCACCATCTCCCCTGTTCAATAAAACCACTGTCATTTGTAACCCCAAGTTGGGTTGTATGTTACTGAGCCCCAGTCCCTTTCCCATCGTAAATTCTGGTCTCTCTCAGCTTTCCCCCCGCCTTTTCCTGCCACATCTCAGCTATTCTCTGTCCCTTCTCTGTTCCCCTGCTGCAGCCTCTTGGCCCTGTTGCTTTCTGCCATCTCTCAGTCCCATTTCTGCCGTCCACTGCCTTCTTCCCACGTCTTTCTGCAGCCCTTCCCACCATTTTTGCCGCTTCTTGTCTCCTGGCCCCATTTCTGCTGTCCACTGCCTCCCTCCCGTGTCTTTCCGTAGCTCTTCCTGCCACTTTTAGCCTCTCGGATCACCTTTTGACTCCGCTGTAGCTCTGGCTTTGATCCCAGCCTCTGTGTCGGTTTCTCTCCAGCATCACTCCCCTGTTCTGCAGGCTTTGGGCATTGCCCTTTAATCAATTAAGGTCAATTAACCTAAAGTAACCCCCCAAGCCTCAGTTCTTCAGCCCAGTTCTCTCTAATCTACCAATTCTAATCCTGGTCCAGGTAACTTTCACTCCCTACACTTCCACTTTCTTACCTTAACTTTTCCCCAGGTATCCCAAGTACACCAAGCACATACATACATACACATCACAACACCCAAGTTAGAAACTCACCTGTGTATACAAATTAGTGATCTGTGTATGTGTATTGGGTGTGCAGGTATTGATAATTGATTCTGGTCTAATTTCTTTTGGTCTGTATAGTGTGTGGAGGTGTTTGAATTGGTGATAGGTATGCATTTGCCTAGGCTGGTAATTCTGGATGTGTATATGCCTGGATTGGTAGTGTGTGTGTGCATGCCTGGTGGGGGTGCATGCACCTAGAGTGTGTATATGCACCTAGTGTGTGTGTGTATGCACCTAATTGATTTTCGAGTGTGTGCATGTGCAGTTATACACCACGCCCTCCTAACAGCACAATGTTGAGATCCTGAGAGTTGGCCTGACCCCACAGGGCAACAAGCTCTTTTCACCTTCCTTCATAATTGAATCCCTTTTTCCCTGACTGCTTTTTGTTGCTCCTATCTTATGTTCTCATGGTGTGTCAGGATTTTTATAATAATGGTATGCCCAGAATATAGTATGGCAGGTATGGCATTTGAATTGCCTCAAGAGGGACTATAATCTTCCTACTTCATTATATTGCTTTTACAAAATAATTTCCATTAACCACATCTAATCTTGGGTTTTCAGACTTGTTGAAGACACAGTGCATTGGTAACAGAGGTGTAGTGAGCTCCTACAGTGACTTGGAGAGAATGCCAGCCAACAGGTGCAGGGAGCAAGGAGGGGGCAGAGTCTTACCTTCCCTGGTTCTCCCCATACTCTGGCACCAGCTCTTGTGGCTGTAGTAGCATGTGCTCATGCTGCTGCAGCTGAGGAACAGGTTCAGCAGGAGGCATCAGAATGTCCCTGCTACTTCCTGGCCTCCCGCCAATGAAACTTGGCCATGGCAAGTGAAGCCCCACCACCCAACCTTAGAAGCCAGACAGCCCTGCATCTTGTAGTGAATGAGGGGGAAATAGGTAGAGCTGATTCAGTAGAGTATCTGGAGAGGTGGTGAACAAGACACCAGGGATAGCCCTGGGGAGCCAGGTGCAGCAGGTATTTGACAAGCCAGCCCCTCAGCTGCAGCAGCCCCACTACAGGCCCAGGGCACTGTGGAGCCCAGGTTGCCCAGCTTCCATGTCTGAGTGCACAGGGTTGTGCCTGCTGTAGCAAAGT
>NW_017729031.1:58302029-58308803 GCF_001723915.1 Gavialis gangeticus
AGAGTATCTGGAGAGGTGGTGAACAAGACACCAGGGATAGCCCTGGGGAGCCAGGTGCAGCAGGTATTTGACAAGCCAGCCCCTCAGCTGCAGCAGCCCCACTACAGGCCCAGGGCACTGTGGAGCCCAGGTTGCCCAGCTTCCATGTCTGAGTGCACAGGGTTGTGCCTGCTGTAGCAAAGGCTGCTGGAGTGAGGGGAGCAACTCTGGTGCCCCTCTAAATCAACACTCAGGGTAGGTGCTCCGCTCACTCCACCCTAGCTATGCTACTGATTGGTAATAAAACATGTGTATCTTGAGGTCAGATCTTACAAAGGGCTACATTTAAGCATCAAAAGGGGTTGCCAATTTAGCAAAAGAACTCAGTGTGTTGGGAGTTGAACTCCTTTAAAATCTGGCTCTTAGAGGATTTGGTCTGGGTTGTGAGTGCTGAGTGCATGAAAATCTGAACCTTTTGAATATTTGTCTAAGGTATACAGATGGATCAAATTTATCCAAATTCACTCCTGAATAAAAAGGTATAATGTTAGTGATAACAAAAAGAAGGGTGTAAATTATATGTAAGTAAATAAATATAGGAGAAGCACTATTTGATAAGCAATAGGGCTTGCTTTTTAAGGAACGGTTTGTGTGCCTTGTTTTCCACTTGGAAACTGGCAGCAGTATATAAAAGGCAAAGAGGCTGCCCATTAAACATGTAGAGACTGGGAGCCCACTGGAAATTCTGGGCCAAACCTTGAATCATGAAACATCTGGGCTTTCCCAGCCCCACAGATCTCTGCCATGTTGCTACTGGCTCTCCTCATAACTATATGCATGAATAATTACTATCACAGTGAGAGTACTGATTTCAGTGGTGCTATTACACTGTTGAGCCAAAAATCTCTATTGCTACAGAATACATTCTAATAGAATTACCCCTTTTGTGTCATGGGAGCTCTGGAAGTTATAACATTTCTCCTGGAGCTACTAAACTATTTCTAAATGCTGTTCAGCTTTTTGGAGTTACAGCCCAAACATACTGGAAGCTCTGTCTCTCTTCTTCCCAAATATAGCTTGGGAAAAATGTGTTTACTATGTAAGAAGTACGCACTATGTCTCCTGGGAGTAAGGTGTGTGTATAATTATAATTACAAAGAAGTTAAAGGACAAGCTTTGCAGTTTACAATAATTCATGAGCACAGTACAATACAAAAGCACCATTCACTAGGGTACTGGTATGGGTAGTAGTGAGTTTGTAAAGACAGATTACTCTTGTTCACAAAAAGGAGCCCAGAGGATCCTTACCTTCAAGTTAGTCCACCACTGTGAAGACACCTGAAGCTGAAACATCAGCTAATTCTTATCCATTCCTACAAATAGAAAGAAAAGAAATATCCTGTTTAGGTCCCTGTCAGATAAGATTATAGGGAACTCCTAAAACCCTTTAGCTTGCCATATGCAGTCTAGTTGCCTCTGCAAGATTTTGCCCTCTCTCTCATAACCCAGTGTCCCGATAGCCTCTTATTGTAGTCTTTTCTTCTGTACTTCAGCAGCGTCTGCTCGACAGTCAGGGATTGTGACTTGGGGATGGGGAGGGAGGATGAACAGGGCACCAAGGAAATCTGTAATAGGAGGAAGGGAGAAAATCTACTGACCCAGACAGGGCAATGAGTTCAATGATGGAAAGCCTTACAAGGAAAGATTTATCCTAGTGGAAAGAAGAATTCTAGACTCTTTACAGTTAGGTAAACCAGGCAAGATCAATTATGGTATGCAAAGAGGGAGTATAATGATGATTTTACTTAATGGTAAAAATGACAGTAAAGGGCTTTTTGGTGGAGGAGAATTTACCAATGACCTATTGACTCAAGGATCTTCTGCCTGGTGCAGGTCAGAACAAGATGCTTTTAGGTGTGAGAAGCACCATAGCAGACAACTACAAAATAAGGATTGTTGCAGGAGAAGCTAAAGCCCCTATCAACTATTCATTTGCCTATGCCTTAAACCATGAAAGCTTGTATTCCTTCTAAATGTTATTAATATTGTCTCTAATGTAAAACTGGAGGGACTCACATTATCTCTCTATGTTTAATTGTTTCCTTTTTAATCCCACCAGGTGTATGGTCTCTATAGCACTGTTGCAATATATCTCCTGGGTTGTACAAATACATCTCCCTTTATTAGTTCGAAATTTCCTGCTTTTCCATTTAACTGAGTGTGCCTTCATTCTTGTATTATGAGAAAAGGTAAATAGTAAATCTGAATTCACCTTTTTTTCTAAATTAAATAGTCTTAATTGTTTTATTCCCTCTTAATTCAGAAGTCTTTCCATGTCTATAATAATTTTCATCACCCATTTACCATCCCTTTTATTTCTACTATTTCCTATGGAGACAAGGAAATGAAAACTCTAGGCAGGGAAGGATTTTATAAATAATGACAATTTAATATTCTCACAAGTATAACCCAAACTCAACCCTACATTTCGTAGCATTTGGAAATTTCCAAAAATTTAAAACTGGTAATGTGATCTAGATTTTACCTAGTGATTTCTTTCATTTCTGTTGGTACCTAGTATTGTTCTTATTCCTTCTGAGACCAAAAAGCTGATCACATTCACTGCTCTCAGATAGCCAAACCTTGAGGTTTTCAATCCATATATTAAATCAAACTTCTGCTGAAACTAATTGTTTGAGAATAAGGACTGACTAAAATTGAATAAATATCTCAGGCTCATAATGAACACTACATGGCCATGAACTCAAAGGAGATGGAGCTGCTCTACGCAGAATAAAATTGTGGCAAAAATAAAACTAGAACTGTAAGGGTTGCACAGATTCTCCTTTAGAAGTCCCTCATCTCCTTGGTATTGTTTTAGTGGTGTGGGAATGAGTAAAGTTTTATGGAGATCTTAAGTAGTTTCCCCTGGGAAATGTGGCTTTTGCCTTGGTTAAAATACACTGTCAAGAGGTGCTATGAAAATGTTTTGATGCTGTTTGATAGGATGTGCATTGAAACAACATGAATTTGACAGCAACCCAAACATCTGAAAGGGTGCCACAAAGAAGTGTGATGTTCATCACATGCTAATCCTAGAATGTAAAAATGCTAGTTTTCACTGACAACATTAGGACTATGCTCAAGCTTCACAGATGTGATGAATTCATGACAGAGTACACCAGGCTGAACACTTGCACAGGTTTGCCCGAGACAGCATGGTAGTGCAGTTAGTTGTTGACTTTCCTTCCTTCTGCACCTACAAAACAGCTGTTTATGCTGACAGCTGGTCAAAGGGTAATGCCCAGACTAGCTTTCTTAGAGTGTGGGCAGAGGTCAATCTTAGAACTTTAAACACACTTTATACCCCATGAGTCTACAGTCTTCAATCCCCAACCCTAGTCTTCCCCACTTTCCTTTCTTATTGCTTATAAAACACCACTGATCATCCTTTATAATTACTGGCAATAGTTTTAGACTCCGTCCGTTCAGCTCTTCTCTGACTGAAAGTCTATAAATAAAAGCAGATTAAAGTTGAACTCAAGCTGAACTCAGTTGAGTCTCCTTAAGCTTCAGAGACACCAAACATACCCGTTTGCACATATTTAGTTCCCTACAGTACCACAACATCTCTCTCATAATTGCATTCCCTCCCCACATGATTTAGTAGCTTTGAAAATAGTGGCAACTTCTTGGGGGTAATGTACCTTTTAGATCAGTGGTCTCCAACCTTTTTAAGTAGATCAGCTTTGGCATTTAAAAACAACCCAAGATCTACCGTACACTGCCACCTCCCCCCCATCCCCTACCTCCCCAGCAGGTAAGTCTGTGGGAAGGGAAGGGAAGGGGGGGCAGATTAAGAAAAATTATTTGGGGATGCATCTCCCCAGCAGGTAAGTGCCACCCAGCCGGGGCCCCACACAACTTACCCCTGCTTCTGCGGCACTGTCCCTCATCCTGGAAGCCTCGATCTAACCCCCACTGTTTCCCTCCTCCACAGACTGACCTGCTGGGCTGCACACGGGCACTCAGCCCCCCACCCCAGCTTTGGATCGACTCCAAGAGGCTCCAAGATCTACTGGTGGATCAAAATTCACTGGTTGGTGACCACTGTTTTAGATCAACAGCATTCTTTCAGAGGTAACTCAAAAAAGACTTGTCTTTTAGGAGTATATGCAGCTGGTGCCGTCTGAAAACTCATCCCAATAATGTGTTTGAACTAGAATTCTAATATTATAAAAGCCTAGGTCTGTCTGCCTGTCTATAACGCTTTATTCACACTCTGACTGGCTGACAGAAGCAGCCAATCAGAGTGCTCCAAGTGTGAGGGAGCACTGCCATGATTCAGCAGAGCTGGCCGTGGCTCCCCCACCGTGTTCCCTGTAAGAGGCAGAACAGCAGCAGCATGGGGCATTAGGTGGCGGCACTCCATCCCAGCCCCCTCCCCCCTAAGTCCCTCCCCATCATTCTTGATGGGCAATTGCCTAGTTTCTTAATAAAGACCCATTGATTGTACTAACTCAGTTCATTTCTGTTACTTTCCATTTTCCTGTTAATTTAATCCAATTATATTTATGATGATAAGAGGTAAAAAATGGATTACTGGCATTTGAGAAAGGAACTATTTTTAAACAGACATTTTCTCTGACCAGCAAGCCATCTCCCCATGACTGTTCTGGCGAGTGAAAGTGACAGAGCAAATCAGCCAAATTTGCTGAGAATTACATCATCTCATGCTAACATAAGCACTATGGAAGGCTCCTACTGGCAGAACTTCAGCCCTATATATACACAATTCATGGTGGCACAACCTCAATCCTGGAAAGACTCTAGAGGTCTGGTGCAATATCAGGAATGAGCAATGTTGACCATAAAAGTTCCATTTCAGGATATGGTGCTGCAGGAATAGTTAAAGTTCCTTTCCAACTGATGGAGCCCCATAGAGACAATGGCTGAGTGAATGTATGGTCACTGATCACAAGCTGTTAAATTGGTACAGGACATGTGCTGGACATTTTGCATGACTAGTTTTGCTGAATTTGGGAGGAACAAGATCTTGAATGGCCTACAAAAAGGTTTTACTTTTTTCTGATGCTATATACTCTTAGGTGTATATAATTCATCATAAACCAACTCATTTTCGGCAAGCAGAGGAAGGTAATAGAAGTTTACCAATTGTTACAAGTATTTTTTTTTGTTCACATGTGTTTATATAATAGATATTTATATGTATGTTTGGGCACCTGGATATGTTGTCATAACATTATTAATCTCATGTTAACTTATTCTATTTTCCTTGAGCAGAAGCCAGCAGAAGTCTTTTCTCCATCTGGTAGATACTTTTCCCTTTCTCCTAGTGGGATAAATCAGAACTGTAGAAATAGTTTCTTCCTCCTTCTGGAGTCCAGGAAGCAAAAGAGTGAGGACATCAGGTGGCAGATGGATATAGCCCAGGTGATTGTCTTAGGACTGATGCAAGGCTATTAAAAAATCACTGCAAAGATTCCTTCAGATCCATAGGGAACTTCATGGCTCATTTCCCTTTGCCTTTCTGATGTGAGATAAGAGTGGAACATCTTATGGTCCCCAGCTTGTTCACTTATGCTCTGATGTCCCAATTTTCAACTGAATCATACCCACAAAATTTTAGGCAGGGAAGGAATATAACTGTTTTAAAAGAAGAGAAATAACAGGTAATCAAGCTGAAAAAAGTAGAACATTTTTTTCTTTTCAGTAATTGTTTTTCTTGAATGTTATTTGTAAAAACAGAGGATTTTAATATTGATGATGTCACTTCACTCTCCAATACCCTTTGCCTAAACGGGATATGCATATTTGCTTAGTATGGCTTACCTGTCCCTTTTTCACTGGCATCAGCAGCGGGGCCAAGAGCCACACCATAACATATATAGAGGCAAGAGGAAGAATCATCTTTTGGCAGCTCTGTCTCATTCAGTGCTGACTTCTGTTCTTGAGTTCTACAGTTTTAGGTTCCATCTGAGTGTCCAATGCCATTTCCTAATAAAGATCCACCACTCAGGCACTTAGAGTAATGCAGTGGCCTCACTGCCACTTCAGACAGGCCACCATCACTGCATAACAACTGTACCCACCACTGACCAGCAGAAACCATCTCAGCCACATCACCATCTAGTTCACCAGTTTCTATAATTTTAGCACAATGAGTTCATTTATATCAAATGCACAACTGCATTTGAATTCCAGATTCCACAATCTGTGACATTTGCATTTGTTATTTGTATTCATGAACATCCATAGAACTGGATGAGAAAATAAAACATTTATTTTTGTCTAGGAATTTCAGTGAATTGTTGGCCTGTGGAGAGCAGAAAATTTTCACAATCCATATTTTTATATTAGCAAAAAGACACCAGAATTGAGTAAGATAGTGTTAAGATTCATGCTATTATTTCTAATATGCATAGCCAGTTTAGGCAAAGGGTACTGGGGAGTAAAGTGACATCAACATTAAGATCCTGTTTTCACAAGTTTAACATATCAGGGTCCATGACGCCCCCTAGTGGCTCCACGAACATGGCCTGCTCTGTCCCTCGGGCTTCTCACCATCTTGCCCACCATGCCTTGATAGTATACCATATTTTTGCACATATAGCCTGCACCCATGTATAACCCGCACCCATGTATAACCCACAGAAAATTATATTTTCGTAAAACAGTCCGTGTATTCCCCACACCCATGTATTCCTCGCACCCCAAGACATGGCCGCAAGCGTGAGCTCTGCAGGGGAGGGGAGGGATGAGAAGCTGCGAGCC
>NW_017729031.1:58313803-58318803 GCF_001723915.1 Gavialis gangeticus
TGTATAACCCACAGAAAATTATATTTTCGTAAAACAGTCCGTGTATTCCCCACACCCATGTATTCCTCGCACCCCAAGACATGGCCGCAAGCGTGAGCTCTGCAGGGGAGGGGAGGGATGAGAAGCTGCGAGCCCCACTCCCCGCCGCCACCGCCAGCCGCACTCTGCTGGGCACAGCCACCGGAGCCAGAGCTGGAGCTGGAGCCCACAGCTCCTCATCCTTCCCCTCCCCTGCAGAGCCCACAAGCCTGTCCCCGGCTGCGGGCTCTGGCTCCAGCCCCAGCTCTGGTGGCCATGCCCAGCAGAGTGCAGCTGGCGGTGGCAGCGGGGAGTGGGGCTCGCAGCTCACAACTCCTCATCCCTCCCCTGCAGAGCCCCACTCCCTGCTGATGCCTCCAGCCGCACTCTGCTGGGCACAGCCGCCAGAGCCGGAGCTGGAGCCCACAGCTGGGGACGGGCTATGCTGTTCGAAAAACTCTGCATAGCCTGCACCCTTGTATAGCCCGCACCCATCCATCAAGTTTGTAAAAACGTGTATAGCCCGCAGACTATATGCATGAAAAATACGGTAATTATAAATAGGGAGACTGCCCACAGGCCTCTGCATGGCCCCAGTTCCACCGAACCCCCGCTAGGGTTCCCTGGCCCCTTGCTGGGCCTTGCTGTATAAAACTGTGCCACACAGGGCACCTCTGCTGTTAGGGACTAATTGCATGGCTCCAAATCCTCCCTAATACCATGCCCCAAGCCTCGCAGAAGTTACTGTAACATTGTTCACCTGTTGGGGCTTCGGCCCCCTTAGCCTCTGCCCCTTTACTCTCACTAGGCCTTGTAGCCTGAGTCCACTATGTCAGACCTGGCTTTGAGGCACTAGCTTTATCCCTTCTTGGGCACTGGGCTCCTAGCCTCTGTCTCGCTGTACCCTTCTCAGGTGCCAGGCCCCTGACCCCTGCCTGGCAGTGCCTCTCTCAAGTGCTGGGCCGCTGGCACATCTTGCTGTGCCTTTCTCAGGCACAGGACCTCTAGCCCCCGTCTTGCTGCTGCCTTGCACTCTCTGCCCACTCCATGCTCAACAACCACTTGAGCCTGCCCCTGGCAGGACTCAAGGCTACTGCATGCCTCATGGACACTAATGGGACCTCCATAAACCACCTCGTACAGTCCCAACCCAAATTGCCAGTTCAATTGTAACATAAACGCAAGCCCCCGGGCATGGGCAACTGGTGCCTTTTGAGTCTGGGGGGACATTTGCACAAGCTGCTGGCAGCAGCAGGGACAGGGCTGGTGAGCATCCACAGAAGCTGGCGGCAGGGACAGAGCTGACAAGCATTTGCAGAAGCCACCAGCAGTGGCAGCAGTGGGGACAGCCCTGTTGGGGTGGGGCATGTGCCTCCCACCATGTCCCCCTTACCAGTTGCCTACCCCCCAGGCTATAACAAACAACAGTAGTGAAAGCAGCCCTCTGCCCCCTTAAGAGGACAAACCTTCCTTCACCCCTTCCACTTACATAACTCCTAGCCCAGGCTCCCTATGAGCTCCCCGAGCCTCACTGTTCCTGCAGGCAGCAAAGCAATCCACCTAGCATCCCTAGGTAGTTGGAGCACCTGGGCAGGAGCTCTTAACCCTGCAGCTAACAGGGAAAACCTGCTTGCTAACCCAAGCCTCGGGTTTATATGCTCCCAGGGCCCTGCCTACTTCTGGTCATCAGGCCATGTACAGGTGCCTGCTAACTGCCTTGTCAGACCTGTTGCTCCAGCAACCATCAGCTGCTGCCCCCTGCCTAGCCTGCACAGCTCCCTGGCTGGGCTACTTTTCCTTTAAAGGAACAGAGGGGCCCATGCTTTCTGTTACAAATAACATCTAAGAAAAACTTAAGAAAAACAACTAGTGAAAAGAAAAAATTCTACTTTTTCAGCCTGCTTATCTGTTATTTGACCATACATTCTGCACTGTCTGTTCCACAGTTCCCCTTGTAAAGTCACTCAGCTTTCCCTTTTGATTTTGTGGATCTTTCACAAAGCAACAAGGAAAAAAAATAAAGACAAAAAAACCCCAGAATAGTACTGGAACATAAGAAATTGGCAGAGAGATTTTGTGGTAGCTGTGACACCTGGAATTATTTAACTCATTTTTAACTGGGCTTCTAGTTGATGGCTTCCTTTTCATGCATCATGTAGAAAAGTTTGAAGGAAAGGTGTTGTTCACATCATACTAAAGAAAATCATAATCTAATAATTTATTCAGAAGCTTTTTTATACTTCTCTTCTGTTTGCTCATCCCATCATACAAAGTTAGATCCATTAACAATTCAACAGTTACCATTTCTGGTACCTACACAAACAACCCTGGTATGATTCTGTATCTGGTGCAGAACCGAATCACAATGAAATGGCAAATATTGAGTGTTTAAACACTGTCTGTTGCTTGGCATATATCACATATACACACGTTGCCAAGTAAAAAAGCAGCAATAGACTAGGTTGTCATCCACTATATATTTTTACCTCCCATAGTTACATACATGTTCTCTGAGGGTCATCATGTGATAATTTTTTCCATACTAGTGTTCTATGGAACCCAATGTTACATGAGCAACAGACTAAAAGAAGTCTAGTAGCTCTCATAAATGATATGAAAGGGGATCTGTTGCTAATAAGTAAAGTAAAAAGCAGTCAGTTAAACCTTATCCCAGACCCACAACTCCACATGGAGGATTACTTGGCATGTGGGATGGAGCTGCACAGACAAAGGATTTTGCCAGATCTTGGGACCGAGAAAGTCTCCAGTCATGCTTCCCTTTATGAATCTTAATTTGTACATATATTGTAGATAATAACAATATTAATAATGATTTAATAAATCAAAATTTAAAATGGATTTACCCTATAGTGAAGCTAAATTCAACTTTTTCTGCAGTCAAACCAATAACTCTTCCAATGCTTTGCATGTTATTAACAAATGTTATGGTTAACACACTTGCGTAGCACTTATTCTAATTAGAAAGTCCAATATAAAAACAAAACTGCCAACAAACAATTTATTAAAATAGAGAGCTGAAAAAATGGGGGAGATTACTGATTACCAGAAAGAAAATGAAAAAACAGTTAATTTATTAGTGTTTGTTAAGGATTCTATCCCAACAACCATCGAGGATGGGTTTGCAGATGTCAAAAAAAAGAAAAAAACAGGGGCAACTGAATCATGTGTAACAGCAGCACGTGTTTACATGGCTAGAATAAGTATAGCTGATGCAACAGGCAGTAATGGGTCAAATCCACAGGTAATTTTTGAGATTGGGAATACAAGCATTCATGTGCTAAAAGTTATGTTTTCCAAGTCTTTGCATGCTGTGAAAGAACTGGGAACTTGGGAAACTGCTAAAATAGTCCTACTAGAGACTAATAGAGAAGGGATACAGAAATGAGATTGAAAGTAATAGGCCTATAAATCTGGCATCCAGTGCCCTGATCTTGCAGTCTGATATGCCTGAACAGAGTGCTGCACCTGCAAAGAAGCCAACTGATTTCATTGGATTCTGTATGTATATAAGAGCCTGCCATGCAGATCACATTGCAGAACAAGGGCCTTTATGATTACTAAATCACTTAAGGACAATCAGAAAGGTACAGCTTACATTGTGAGATCCAGCCTGGATCTGTAAGAAGGAAATCATGGCAAATAAATATAATCAAAGGAAATGACTCCTGTGGAGAGAAAGCAGCAGATACATTGCCTGGCTTTTTCATAATGCTGTTGCTGATCCTGCAGACCTATAGCGATCTTATATTAGTGATGTGTGATAGCTCATGGGCCATGACCAATCACACTAGCACGGGGTGCTCAACCCCCAGCCCATGGGCCAGATCTGACCACTGGTGCTGTGTCATCGAGCCCATGGGTTTCTCATGGACATGAAAGTTTGGTAGAGAAGACCCATGGGCTGGATAGCGTGGCCCTGCATGCTGGATTGGGCATGCAGGGCATCATGAGACCCAATCTCAGTGCATGGGGATGGCGAGGGGCCCCATAACCTGATCCTGGCATGGGAAGGGGGGCAGTGTGGAGTCCCAGAGTCCAATCCCAGCACATGGGGGCCAGGCAGAAGCAGCATGGGGCCCTAGGGCCCAATCCCTGTGCACAGGGGCCAGGTGGAGGTGAAGCTGGACCCAAGGTTTGATCCAACACAGGGCCCGCTCCTGGCATGGGGACCCCCTCCAGCCCATGGATCAGCCCCACCCACCTCATCTGATCCTTAGGATCAAAAGGTCAAGCACCGCTACACAAGCACACCCCCTGTCCTTCAAAGATTAATAATCTTTGAATTCTTAAAGTTTAGTTAACTAACTCACAAATCAGGTAAATAAATTTGCTGGTTGCTTAAATAATTGACTTAACTTCCTTGCACAATTCATTACTCAAATAATAAAACTGTACAGTCTATATATTTAGTTAATTATTCTCAAGTTTTCACATTATATGAATTAATATAAATCTTTTTACCATGGAATGAAAGATGAACTATTGACATGATCTTTATGGTTTCAAAGTTAGAACACAAATATCAATAGTAGGTGCAGTTTTGTTATTGTGGTAATACTGATATAGTAAATATTTTACATAGATTTGAACTATTGTATTGGTCAGAAAGAAAACTTGCCATTTTGTTTGTCTAATGTCTTAGCAATTCTTCAAAGTTCTTGTCTCAGAGATTAACTTCTATCAAACTAAGATTAGGTTATTCCACTGCAAACAGTTGAGGACATAGCAACTATCCATGTGTTGTGATGCTTGCACTTGTAATTGGTTCCTCTGTGTAACCAATATATTTCCTATGAAACAGAACACAGCACTTTGCTACATATAAGCATGATGTATATCTTCATAAGCAAAGCACTTTTATTTAAGGACTGAGTTTCAGTACAGCTTAGCTTCCACCACAGTGATAAGATTTTCAAAAGCACACAATACATTGAGAGAGGAGCTTGCAAAGACCTGTCTCT
>NW_017729031.1:58328522-58332074 GCF_001723915.1 Gavialis gangeticus
ACAGAAAAGACAGTGCTGTTTTGTCAGTTCTTGCTCATTTCACTCACAATGTAATACACTCTAAGCCACTGCACTCCGTATCCATTTTTCCCTGAGATGGGGAGGGAAGGACTGCCCTTTGGATCACTGGTTGATAGGGGGAGTGGAGCAGGGGTAGGCAGGCACGGCAGGCACAGGACAGAGTGGACAGGCATGTGAACAGATCATCTAGGGGGCATGTGGAGGAAGGACCATGGGGAGGAGGGCATGGGGGGATGGATGCCCCTGGATCTGCACACAGAGCAGGGCAGGGCAGGCTGGGGCCAGGGAGGCACCAGGCTCCTCCTAGCATGGATCTTCGACTATGCAGTCTTGGCCTGGGTGGCAGCGGTGGTGCTGGGAAGGGGGATACAGCAAATTTTTGGGTGCCTGCAGCCCCCCCTCCCCCCTAGAGCCCAGCTCCCAGCACTGCTGCCACCCAGCCTGAGAGCTGCACAGCCAAAGAGCTGTGCCAGGAAGAACCCAGAGCCACCCTGACCCCACCCTGCCCTGCCCCACGTGTAGATCCTGGGGCACGTGCCCCCATCCCCTCTTGGGCTGCCTGCCCCCACCCACACCCCCTGAACGAGCTGCTTACGGTTCCATCCTGCACGCCTCCCCCCCAGCTGTGCAGGACCTGCCTCTGATCCATTCCCCTACTCACTGCTGGGGGGGGTGCAATTTGAGACCCCAGAAGTGATGAAAGGAGCAGGGCACAGGCAGGAGCAGGGGCTGGGGGACAAGCAGAGGCCTGGGGAGTATGTGCCCCCCAGGCCTTTGCTTGTCCTACCACCCGGCCTGGCCAGGCCCACTCCCCCTAGCCCCTACTCCTGTCTATGCCTGGCTCCCTCCCTCACTACTGGGGCTTTGACTTGTCCTGCCCACCCATGGCACTTTCCCCACCCCTTCCCCTTAGACTTACCTGGGTGGGGGGAACAGCGCAGGGTAGATCCTCATTGCTTTTTAATTTAAAAAGTGATCTCCTACCCAAAAAAGTTGGAAACTACTGCTTTACTGCAATGAGTGCAGGTGCTCATATATAACCCACCCCCTCTATTTTATTTCTGTACCATTTATTTGTTTTCCCTTGGCTTCCCATTTATTAATACAGAAGATTTCCACATTATCTGTGCTTTCCTTTGCTCTGGTCTGTCCAGGTTACTTTGACTTTATGTTTTGGCTCCTCCCAAATGGAGGCCATCTTAGGGGAAGGTCTTGGCAATGGAAAAGGGTAGAATTGTTGTTGGTTGGAGTTTTTTTCTTTGTTTTTTTTTTAATCAGAGCTGAAATTGGGGTAAGTCTTGTGCTGTTGTTTGGAGGGGACAGTGAGGGCCATATCATCTGCTGCATTAAACCAGACCTGTGCTAGTCAGCAATACAAACCTGTGTTTTCCAGCCCCTGGATGTTTACCCTACCACAAGTAGGTTTTCAGGTGGCAGAGTTACTATAGTAGCCTTAATGCAGCCACTCCTGCAGTTAGCACAGGCAGTTCAGACAGTAAGAGAAGTTGCTATACCCTCCAAACCCTAACTAGTCCTAGAATCTCTATTTGCCAGAACAGCCACTTGGGCTGCGTCCATACTTGGTGTAGACATTTGGTTCCCCAGGGAACACCCCTGCCAGGTGCCCTGGGGCACACAGCAAATTTCTGTGGGGGCAGAAGGGGAAGCTGGACCCAGCATTGGGCAACAGCCTTACCTGGGGTTCTACCAGAGCTGCAGCAGCAGCAATTCTTCTATGTAAAGCCTGGCTGGCAGCTGCACCATGGCTCCACTTTTGAGCAGCTGAGCTGCCTGAGCATGTGCCACTCCAGTTTTTTTCTGTGCTCCCTTTCAGCGCAGAGAACAACTGAATGTACCATATGTGGCGGTGCAGACACATCTGTGGCACCACATACCACACGGCCACACTTGTCTGGATGCAGCCTCAGAGTCAAAAGCAATTTATACTACTTAGGGTAGCGTTCTCACTTCACCTCCAATAACACAAGTAAGCTCAGATACTACTATCAGTATAGCTGGGGTAGCACACAGTTGACAAGCATCCCCAATATATAAGGGCTTTACTCAAGTTCTTTGGTGAGTTTTGTAACCTGTACCAACTTTCATATTGCCATAGTCACACTGCTAGAAGTAGTAGTCACAGGAATCATATAGTGCAGACACTTAGGGTGGAAACAGGCACCACCTTTCATTGCCTTTGTGCCACCATAAAAAATGTCCGGAGTTGCGATCACAACAAAAAGCCGTGGTAATTGTTGCTGCTTTGTTGTGATGGATGTATTTGTTTTATGAAAGGAGAGCACAGGCAGCCTGGAGCTGTCCACACTCCCCAAATGCCCCAGGCAGGTGGTATCATGGCTTGAGGGACTTGGTTCTACATGTACCAGGAGTTTTCAGGTGATCAGACCCCTCAAACCTCTGGCGGGTGTACCCAGCTTCCCCTGCTTCCAGACATGCCTCAGGGATCTGCAGAAGTCTCTGAAAGTGGAAAACTCAGACCTTCGTTGGTTCCAGGGATGCTCCCCAGAGATTGCCTGGGGTGTGTCTCAGGAAGTAGGAAGCATATTGCCTCTTGTCCCACAAGATCATGGGCAGGGCAATGAACAATGTGTGTTACACCCAGTGAAACAGATTGGCTGTTCCAGGACACATCCCAGTACTGCTGATCCGCTTCATTTAGCAACATCTGTTTCTAGCCATAGTGAGTCAGATCCACATGGTGCAAATAAACCTAGCACTGAAGCATAAAAATCTTGTCCTTTTTGCCTTTGAAAATCTTGAGGCTTTTATTTTAATATATTAACAAAGAGCAGCATTTTAGTATTTTATACAAAGCACAAATGGGTTTTTACTGTAGACAAGAGTCAAGCCACTCCCTGTACTTTCCAGTAACAAAAGCTTTATTTTCAGTTTTGTCCAAAAGAAAGAGTAACAATCACCTAATTGTACTAGAACAATCATAACAAAAAGTCATCCAATTTTATAATATTCATCTAAAGAAGTATTTGTGGGGAGTTGAGCATTTCTTCTTTCAATAATCCTGCAATCCCTTTGCTAAAATTTCCCATAAATTTTGGCCTTAGATTCTGTTTCTTTAATAACTGTAGTTTTCACACAGAAGATGTCTCATCCTGAAAAGAGGCTTGCCAACTCATTTCAGTGGAACCAATCAGCCAACCTTTTTATCTCCACATTTAGCTTCTATAGACCACTCAAAGATAATTTGATTTCATTTGATTGTCTTTCATTACTGACTGGCATATTGGACCTGGCAAAAAGCCTTCCACATTCCTCAGTGGTAATAAGCTTGCATAAACCCATCTGTGGGGTACTCCTGGAACCCTGAGTTTCTCCCTGCTGCCCCACTGCTTATCCCAAGGTTTGCCTTGGGATAACTCCTTATCCCTTCAGGCTTCAGCTCTAAAGCTGTAACACTGGACCTCACAGCTGCAGCAGGGGAATCACTGCCAGCCTCAGGTGCCTTCCCCTTGTTTCATAGTTTCATAGTTAGTTTCATAGTTGGTAGGGTCA
>NW_017729031.1:58334129-58335432 GCF_001723915.1 Gavialis gangeticus
ATGATGACCACATCCTTTGACCTAACTACCTCCATGAGCGAACCTGTTCTGTGAAAAAAAATTTTTGCCCCTTCTTTTCATAATTTTTGGCCCCTCTTTTAATAGCCTGGAATATCACTTGCCCAGAGATCACACTTTACCACAGGCAATCAGAGGAAACACAGCTCTTTAACCTTTGTATCACCTCTGCATAGAGTTTGACACTTGAACTGGTCTGGCAGTTTAATAGTAAGTCCTGATGGTGGAGTGAGGAAAATTTTGGCTTACTCTTTATATTAGGGTTCTACTTACAAAGAGTTGGTAAATAATTAATAGATGTTTTAATAATAGAGTTCAATGTTTTGTTCGTACATATGGATTATAACCATCTGTAACGCTTCCTACTGAGGTGTTTGTAATAACCTGCAACACTTACTTGTGGGCTATAACATGTTTATAATACCTATGAATCATATATCACCACTTTATAATTAAAATAAATTTACTACAGGCCACCACATCAGGAGGAAGAGCTGGATCTGGAATTTTCCAGGCACCTTGGGGAGGCTGTGCATGCAAAGGATATTGTGGTCATGGGTGATATGAACTACCCTGACATCAACTGGGGGAGCAGTTGGCCAGGTCTAGCCACTCACAAAGGTTCCTGATGTGCATACAGGACCTACACCTCATGCAGGAGGTACTCGCCCCCACTAGGGGAAATGCCATACTGGATCTGGTGTTAGCCTCTGGGGATGACCTGGTGGGGTATGTGCTAGTACAAGGGAGGCTAGGGGACAGTGATCGTGAAATGGTCCAGTTTGTTATTCAGAGGAAGATGGGGAGGGTAACTAGCACAGCGCAAATGCTTGACTTTAGGAAAACCAACTTTGATGTGCTCAGGGCAGTAGTCAGGGAGGCACTCGGAGCCCAGGGGGTAGCTAGTATGGGGGTCTCACAAATGTGGCCCTTGATAATTTTTCAAAGACCTTCCCCAGGATAGAAGTGAGGCTGATTGGCCTGTAGTTGCTAGGCTCTTCCTTCCTCCCCTTCTTGAAAATAGGGACCACATTGGCCCTTTTCCAGTCCTCAGGGACTTGGCCTGAGCACAAAACCACGTCCCCAGCTTTACTAGTTTCTGGACAAAGGATATGAGAGGATATGTGCTATAGTAGACCCATAAGTTAGTGTTCAGCTGGACTTGTGTTTTATATTTATATTTCAGGATTTAGGTAAGGATGAGCTGTCACTTAATAATTACCTACAAACAAATATTTTACTGGGTTTTCAAAATAAATGTGCCTGATGGGGAGGGGATAAGGGG
>NW_017729031.1:58340432-58340992 GCF_001723915.1 Gavialis gangeticus
AGAAACTTAATGGAAAATGTGACCAAATTAATGTCTTGAAAGAGAAGAGGTTCATATGAGATGTTCTGTGTCATGTAAATCTTAAAAACATAGACAACAGGCTGCATCAAAGCCAAGTAGTTCAGCAGAAGAGAAGTTAGAGGCTGGTATCACCATCACAATTCCCTTTTCCATTTCCTTTGTCCAGAAACTAGTAAAGCTGGGGACATGGTTTTGTGCTCTTGCCCTTCTTTCTCATTCCCTGTATCCCCCTTATCCCCTCCCCATCAGGCACATTTATTTTGAAAACCCAGTAAAATATTTGTTTGTAGGTAATTATTAAGTGACAGCTCATCCTTACCTAAATCCTGAAATATAAATATAAAACACAAGTCCAGCTGAACACTAACTTATGGGTCTACTATAGCACATATCCTCTCATATCCTTTGTCCAGAAACTAGTAAAGCTGGGGACGTGGTTTTGTGCTCAGGCCAAGTCCCTGAGGACTGGAAAAGGGCCAATGTGGTCCCTATTTTCAAGAAGGGGAGGAAGGAAGAGCCTAGCAACTACAGGCCAGTCA
>NW_017729031.1:58345992-58352751 GCF_001723915.1 Gavialis gangeticus
AGTTAATAGTGTCCTTCACTAAATTCTTGGGAAGACTTCTAAGGAAGTCTAGCCAAGCACACAGAGCAAGACGCTAAGCTAACTAATAAGACACAGCTAACTGTAACTGGAAGTTATAAGTACAGACCGCCCTATGAAGTTAAAACATAATTTCTGCTATCAAACTTATCAAATGTCAATAAGTGTTAAACAAAGGAATCAGTGCATAATGATATGAGACAAATGCCTTTTCCATCATGACACCCTGGGATACAAAAATTGGAAGCAAACAATAAAATAGTCAGATTTGGTAGAGTCATGGTGAAATCTGTTCATGTCTATATCAACCTGTTGGCACAGACAGCTCCTTTCCTATCTTGTCTTAAGAAAATCCTGGCATTATGACATTAAACATTACAAAGGAATAAATCATCGGTACATCCAGTGTTGCATTAAACCACTCAAGTCATTTTGGGCAAAAGAGAGAATAAAATACACATGGATTGTTCATGCCTGAGTGTACTAGAAATTAATATTACAACTGTCATTTCTGTTTACATTTGCTTTACCAAAAGAAAAGTCAATGGCCATCCACAGTGATACTATTCAAAGAAAAAAAGTGGTATACACTCAGTTGTCATCTGTATTGTTAAATGTGACAGTGAAAGTATATAACCATAATGTAAAGAACAGCACTATTTTCCAGGATTCTCACCTCTGACCTTGACAAAGACTCAGTTATTCCTGTTACCAATTTTATAAACCCTAAGGGGACATTTGTTATTTCTTGTATGACAAAATACAATACCAAGAAAAGTTGAACCCTTATCTACTCAAATAAAAGGTTTTATTAAAGAAGATTGTAGCTGTACAATTAATGACTGAAAATGTGCAAACCTGCCTGTAGTTTTTATTCTTTTTTATTCTCACTGAAAAAAAGATTACCACTTTTAATTTTTGCCATCTGAAGATATGTCATTGAATTCAGTCTCTTTTGGGAAGCTAAGTCTCAGAAGCAGGAATCATATGCAGATGGTCTCATTAGGAAAAAAAAAATCAGCTTTTACCAGCGCTATAAGCCAGTAGCATAATAAGGGCAGGGCAACAGGGGCAACCACCACCATGGGTGGGGTGTGAAAAAAAACAGCTTTTGTTGCAGCCATGCAATTGTGATTGTGGTAGTGACAGCAACCAGAAATTGCCACTGCCCCTGGTAGTGTCAGCCGCTGCCAGCACCCTGCCATGTTGCTGCACTGCTGCTATAGGCAGTAAAGTGTACATGGCATAAAATATGCATTGTACCCTGAAGGAGACAGTGTTTCCCTCCATGTCCACTCCACAGAATTAGATCTCTCAAGACCTGCTCATGTCTCAAAGGATCTAGAAGACATGCTTGCCCAACTAGCTCCTTGAGGTGTTCTCTAGGGTTATGATGTGAAAAAAAATCTGTTTTTAAGTACTGCCCAGGGGCTCCATTTTCCATGTTGCACACAACGAAGTTCAAGTGAGCAAGTTCATCATCAGAGTGTCTAATAGGAAACTTTTGCTGGGAAGGTTACAATACCCCAAACTATGTTTCTAAGCTTCAGAACTCCATAGAGATGTTTCAACAGTGTGAAGATGCCAAAGCCATTGTAACATGGGGCCTGCTTGGGGCCGCTTTCCCTGCGGCCTGCCCACTTGTTACTGGGCTAACTGCCGCGTTCTCGCCCACCACACCTTGATATTAACTAGTTAATAGATGTTAATCAAGCGAGAGGCTGCCCATTTCCTGCCTCGATGCCAGGGGGTGCTATATGTGGCTCCTTTCCTTCCCTACACTGCAGCCCAAGCCTCACAGATGGCATCATGTTGTTCTCACTATCACCGGCCCCTCACTAGGCCCCAGAATCCTACCATTGAACCCCGCCTAGATTCCTCCCCTCAGACGGACTCTTCCACTATCATACTGGGCAACATAGCTCCCTGAGCTGCTTCCCCTTCGGGTGTGATCCCCCCACCACGACCTTTGGCTACTACCCCTGGCCCACCTCCAGGCCAGTCAGAACCCCAGGCCCTCAGCTCTTGGGCCTTCCTCAGGGTGGGCTCCCCAGCCCTTCAACCCTTCTGGTCCTGGCCCCAGCATGGGCCAGTCAGGGGAAGTTCAGACAGGTCCTGAGTCAATGGTCCTTACTCTTCTTCATGGGGTCCACCTTCCTGACCCTCCAACAAGGGGTAACCCACCCGGTTGTGGGGGCCAGGGGTTAAGGTGCCCCAACCCACCTTTCACCGGGGTGGTAACCGGCCTGGCATTTCCTGGGGCTCCCATGCCACTGGGAGCCCCACCAGGCCACCCACTCCTGGCAGGGTGCAGTTTTAGGTCATACCCAGGACCCAGAGCCTCCTTACCATCCCCTACAGCTCCTCCCTTACCTCCAGATGATATCAGCAGCCCTCCAGCCAGACAATGTTATTGCCTGGCCTTCAACAGCAGAACTGCTCTGTTTATATGGGCAGCCCTGAATCCAAAATTGTTGCCCTCATCAGGCACCTGCCAGCTGCTGCCTTCTGGCCCTTAAAGTGGCAGGCACCAACAGTGCCCTGCCACAGCCATACACTCACTCTTTGTGCTTTGCCCTGTAGTTTAGAAATGTTCTCTATGAAGAGACTGATATTCCCTTCAACTCATCTATCAAGATTAGAGCATATCATTTGGCCCTAAATTAACAGCACTTCTGCCTCTGGCTCCAAGAAAAATCTCAGAGCTTAATTTAGAGTGCATTGGGCCCTTAAAAAAGGGTTGCTGAGTCCTAAGGCCACATTTGAATGTCTAGAGGTCAGATTTGGTGGACTTTTTAAATGCTCGTGTTTGAAAACTGAGGTTAACTCTTAGCTAATTTTAATAAGCTACCTCTTAGTCCTCAGCAAAGGTGCTTGACAACTAGTGTTAAATGTTTTTGAGGAGGAAATAAAATGAATGTGAGCCGTATTCTTGTGCATGTTTTGCATATTTTTTTGCAAGTTATATAACTTTAGTTTTGGAAAGCAATTTTCCAAGTTTCACTGAGAAACAAATCTGATTTGAAAAATCTTTCTTCAGCAGGGTTGGTTTGCAGATGTTATTTGCACCATTTATTTATCAAAAATAACTAGAAAATGTTTTTAAAACATCATTCCAAACTGTACAAATAGAAATGTGACACGCTTGGCATGGCTGTCTGTTTTACTTATACTGTTTTACTGTTTCATATTCTGAGCAAACAGGGAGGCTATTTTCCCCAAGGGTTCAGGAGGGCATACTATTTCATTTCTTCAGAAAATTGTTTCTCTGGATTTCAATCTTTTTAGCTAGATATGACAAAACATAGTATCAAGAACACTTATGCTTTTTATCAGCTCTATTTTCAAAGTATAAATAATAGATCAGTATATATGTAAGGTGACCACGTCTTATCTAGAAAATCAGATAAACATCAGAATATTTAAATGAATCTGTACATTTTCACAACTATATCATTATGCCTTTGAAATACATTCATAAGACCAATTTAGAGGGACAGAGCAATTCTGCAGATATTTCACCAGTGTTAATAATACTTTATTCAGGTGGCATTCAATTTTCTGAATCCCTGGGTTAATGAGGCAAATGCATCAAAATTAAATTGGCCTTACAAAAAAAATTCAAACAAAATTGTATCTGTCACATTATTCAAACTAAGGCTTCTTTGGTATGGCTCATACTGGCTAACAGTATTTTGGCTCTCAGCATCATTACACTTCTGTTCATGAAGCATCTTGCAAAAACTTTAGTCTCAAATGTTTTAAGAATCAAACAAATCAGGCATCCATGAGCAAATGAACATAATGTCTTGCTATGATATACCATGGGTATTCTCAACTAGTGGCACACAGCTTTAGCTGAGCAATTCCCATTAGCATTAATATACCCCTAAATTTCTACTATCCTATCACTTATGCGATAATTTGAGCATCAACTCAATTTCATGGGGATTTCACTGTTGCAAACCTTTGTGATATTGCATTGAGACAGCTTAAAGCTTTCATGGATTTTGAAATGTAATTGAGCAAAATCTATATTAAAGCATCTTCAGGTTTGAAACAAGATCTCAAAAGAAAATAAATTCTGCTTGCAGACTGCCACAATCTGTCAAAAAAAAAAAAAAGCTACTGCAGTACATAGACCTGAAGCAAAAGACCTAGTAGCACTTGACAAACAATACTGTAAGATCAAGGGAGTCTTTCACAAATAAATAACAGTTTATAGTAGGAATAGTAAAGATAATATTTATATCAATTCCCAACCTTAATATATAACAACAAAAGAACAAAATGAAACATTTGCCCTATCTCATGGGACAGATCCCACCCTTGTAGGACTCCCATATGCTTCAAATCCTTTTTTAAAATGGCTTACTATATGTCCTTATTTATAGGACAGAAGAATTAAAGCTGGACAGATACCACTAATTCAGTGTATGCAAACTACCACCAAGAAATGCTGAGTGGGGTAAATATTGGTGTTAATTGTCTTTTGTAATGCAACATTTCCAAATAGTGACTTGCATTCCTCTACACTGAGGATCAACTATAATTTCAGGAGGATTTCACTGTGGATTATTGCCCTTTAATTAAATAAATAAACCTTTTATCTTTAAACTTTTCATAATTAATTATAACTAAACTACTCTGTTTGCAACACATACCATGGTCTTGTCTGAAAACTTGTTTTATGCCTTCAGCATCCTGAGTTCTGTCTCCTTTTATTTCTAAGCATATTTCTTCAGCTTCCCATATATTAGCAGGAGGCTTACAAACTAGACCGCAGTACTGTGGGATAAGGTTATACCTCTCAAAACAACTGATTACTACTACAATTTAAAATTTCTTCAATGGAAACATTTTGGTGAATATGAGACTCCAAAAAAACAAGGGTTTGGGTTTTTTTGATTCTTTACTGGGGGGTGAGGAGAGAGAGGTATTGGTTTGTTTTTTTAAACAAATTTTGGAACTTTAAGAATCCCTTAGTCGATATGGTTCCAAGTCCTGCAAACTTTTCCATATAGAGAAGCCTCTGTACTAACATGCAGCAGCTTGGAGGGCAGAAGCCTTGGTTAGCCCCATTTATGTAAATGAAAAAATGCAATTCCATCACAGAGCAAATGTAGGTACATAACTGGAGTGCATCAGGAGATCTCCAACAAAACTTCTTTGCTGGAAAATAATAATTTATCAAAACACATTTTTCCACAGGATCTAACCAGTTTCAGAGAAACTTGCACCCAGAAAGTTTTCACAAGATCAACTTCAAGCAAAAGGAACACTGAAAAAGGGAGACCCAGCCCAGCATAGCCAATAGTGTAGCCTAATGATCAGGGCACTTGGAAACCCAGATTCCAGTCCCTACCCTAGACCAAGTGGAGCTGGCCCCTGAAACCATGGTGTCCATGTTCCAGGAGAATGACTTGATCACCAGCCCATGCCCAATTCTGAGGTGGATTTCTTTGTGCTTTGGACAAAATCACAAAACCTGTGCAAGCAATTTTTTTTCCTGAAACCAAAACCTCTCTCAAAAAATTTTGTTGAATGGGAAAAACATTTCCTGTAACTTTATGGTTAAAACAGGGTGGGCAAATCCTATCTTTATAAATATAAGTATGGAAATTTTTGTACTGGACAGAGGTAGTTCCAGAGTGTGCTGTTGGGAATCTGAATAAACTACAGAAATGTGCCATATCTTCCCATATACGAAAGGGCAAGCATTGACAGACATTCTGAATACCCACTCACTAGACCACAGGGAAATACTATCTCCCCTTCATATGCTGATTGCTGTGGTTACAAGGAAATGGCTGGATTCTGTCATATTTAGAGAGACATACCCAGAAAGTAACTGTTTAAAAAGTCACTATAAAAGGGAAATTCCAGATCCCCATAGGAGACAGGGTTTACTTAATTTTCATAAAACTATAGCTAACATTAGGAAACATTTTGAGGCAGGAAATAAAACAAATTACCAAGCAGTGTGTCCCGAGACAAAATTTTAAGAAACAGGGATTGTATTTGTACCATATGTTGTGTTGTGTTTTTTCATGGGCCACCAAACAGTTTGCCACGTTGCCATGCTCAAGATCTGGAAAGTTTGATCTGGAAATTTTGTAATGGTACAAACCCTCACTACTTTTGAGACCACCTCCTTCCATTCCATGAGCCCCATATACTTAACCCTCCCATCTTTTTTTAATTTTAATGACTATTGTCTGTCTGTGCACAGAAGTTCTCCTTCTTCTTCCAATATTCCTCCATTTGTTGCTTTAGAAGAGCTTTTATTGCTCATTTTCATGCAGTACTCCAAATGCCTTATTGCTATTACTATTAAATTAGCAAATTGCCTGTCAAGAATGATGATGGGTGACAGGGACAGAGCCCCCCGCAGCCCTCGCCGCTCCACCCCGCACCATTGCCACCTCTCAGGACCCGGGGGATAAAGCTTGTATGCAGTGGCTGCAGCCGCCACCCAGCACCCTGTGCTGCTGCCATTCTACATCCAGCTGTGCAACCCCCCTCCCCTCCCTCACTGTTGTTGGGGCCCGGTGGCAGGGCATCACCACTGTAACCTCCCATCCCCTTCCCACTCCCCTGCCTTCCACCCTGCCGCCTCCCCATCCCTGCCAGCTTTTGTCAGGGCCTGGCAGCAGCATGCTGCCACCATGACCCTCCCTCCCTCCCTCCTGCTGGGTGTTGTTGGGGGGCACAGTGCAGCTCGGTGGCTCCCTTGACTGC
>NW_017729031.1:58357751-58367986 GCF_001723915.1 Gavialis gangeticus
GCAGGTGGGGACGGAGCACTACTACCTACCACCCATGCTGCCAATGCAGGCCAGGAGCAGGGGAGGTGAAACTTTCCCTGCCATCCCTGCCACCAGCACCCCACACCACCAACACATCCCAGGAGTGGCCTGGCCCTCCCCAGCCCTGATTCTTGAAGGCAGCAGGGCCTGGGGTGCTGGTGATGCAGTGCTGGCCTCACCCTCAACTCTGTCCCCTCAATCATGGTAGCGTTGCGCCGTGCCAGTCTGTCCCCTGCGTCCCCCTGTGCCAGGGACAGAATGCCACCATGATGGCAGGGACAAAGCTGACCAGTGCCACTGCTGCTTCCAAGGAGCAGAGCTGGGGGGTAGGGCAAAGCCAGCGCTGCTGACCTCAACCTCCACCCCGTCCCCGCTGTCACAGCAGTGCTCCACCGTGCCAATCCATCCCCACCGTCCCCCTCTGCCTGGCCTCACTCCCCTGCATCGGCCCTGCATCCTCAGTCCCCACTGCGATGGCGGTGCTCCCCCATGTGTGTCTGTCTGTGCAGATCACTCTGATTGGTTGTTTCAGTAAGCATTGTGATTGGCTGCCGAGACATCCAATCAGAGTGCCTATAAAGCATTACAGACAGACAGACTAAGGCTTTTATTACATTAGAATAGCATTGTGAAGTTCCATTCAGCATGTTCTGGTGGACTTCCTGTGCTTTCTGCCTGCAGTACATAGATGAATTGCAAGCACCTGGCAGGGAAGGGCAGGTTGGTGGCAAGCTTCACCTGAGGTCTTTAAGTTCAGCAGAGCCTCTGAGGTTAGACTGGTTTCCCACCAGAAGTCAAACTTTAGTATAGATGGTTAGCAGGTCCTCACCTGAAGGAACCTTAAGTTTGCTTCTAGCAATGAGGACATAGCCTTAGTCCCTCTGTCTCCCTGTTCCCAATGTCTTGTCCTGTGCTCCTTTTTCCCATACTTTGCCAAGCCTATTTAGAATGCTTGATTTGTAGGACAGAGACAACATGGTATACGTTTGTATAGTGCCTCCTGCAATGAGACTCTCAGTTTGATTGGGGCTCCTAAGAGCTACTGTATTACAAATAAAACTATAAAGACTTTGGAGACCATCACTAAGGGGAATTTTCAATGCACTAGTCTACCATGCCTATAAGACTAAATGCCTGGCTGATGATGGAGTAGGCATCTCAGGAGAATGATAATGGGATTTACTTCTAGGTTATCACTTCGAATTTTGCCCCTGACAGTATTGATGGAAAGCCACCATCTGACAGTTATTCAGTTGCTTGTTTAAAAATGACCTGGTGATCTCATTCTAATTCTTGGTAGAGAGGTATTTATAGCACAAAAGCCACCACAGGTATTAAACTGTCCTCATTTTGGAGGTCTTTGGAGATAGTAAATTTTTTGGGACAGGGACTATATTTTTGTTATGTGTTCTTACAATGCCTAGTGCACTGCAGACCCCACCTCTATACACATAATAAATTCTAACAGTAGGCCAAGCAAAGAGAGGCTGCAGATACTACATTAAAATCTTCTTGATCTCTTCAGCTGGTTTAAAAATGAGACACAGTGATGAGGCAGCTTACATAGCCTCCACTTATTATTATCTCTCTTCTCAAGTGTACTTTCTCTCTTCAGGTTACTGTAGGCATGGCTATACTGTATCCCTGGTGCTCTCTGGCAAGGATGGTCTGGAGCACACCCTGCACAGTCACTCCTGCTGGAACATGCTAAACACAGAAATGCAGCAAAGCCACATTACCACTTTTGAGACCTGTGCCTCCAGCATGCTTGAGGAGGGTCACAGGGAGGCCCCCGTTGAGCTTCTGTGCCACCTTTCTGAGCATGGTACATGCAAACAGAAGTGGGTATGCTGGGAGTACTCAAAAGAATCTCTCCCTGAGAGTGCCAGTGATGTGGTATAGACAAACCTAGATAACTTCTGCTCGTGTAGATATCAATGAGGCACCTGCAGGAGTCTGAAAAGACACTTAAAGTTCACCGAAAGATGAGTACTAACTGGCCTTTGCAGACATGGGTCCTTGTCCTGAAAACACAATGCATATAAATAACATGACTCAGGAATAAAATCACTGATATAGCACTCAGATGGGTAAAGCTGTATATGGAAATGCGTGAGGGAAAACTATGGAGCTTTCTACTGGAGTGAAAAAATTGCAGTGAGAAGCTTTAAAACAGCATCTCTCAAAAAGCAGTATTGCTATTAACTGCCAACTGCAGAGGAACCAGAATTCACTTGTTTCTGCTACTGAATGACATTAAAAAGCTAGGACTCATGAAATACTCACCTTCCCATGATTTTGTAAATCAGAAAGTCTCCGAAGATTAATTCCTACATTTGCACTATTTGCAAACTACATTTAACTTAGAAGCATCCTCTTTTCTGAAATAATTGCTTATAAGATGAGAGCTCAACCACAATCTCAAGTGTAGTAAAGGTAATTGCTGCACTTACTGCTCGTGTCATGTTGATGTATTACTATGTATCAAAGGTCACAGTTCTGTACTCATACATTATCAAATTTGAAAGAGCAATATTCGATTCTGACCAACCTTTAAACTGCCCACAATGTGTGTGAAAATAGATGGAGGACTACCTTGGTTGAAAAAAAATGAACCCATGTTTCGGAAGCTGAGGGGTCAATGAGCCAGACTGACAGGGTTAGATATCAGTAGTATGCATCTAATACACTCTTAGATTATCAATGAGGTGCAGTACAATGATCAGAAACTAAAACAGCTCTACTAATGAAAATGAAACAGCCTAAAAAAATTAGGTAATACAGGCCTGTGACATAGGGCAGTACCTTGTGGACAATAATGCAAAAATAAGGACATAAATCACCATTTAGACACAATAAACTCCATAATACCTACCCTGCAATGTTTACATGCATTTTGAAAGGAGACTCACAAGACAAAAGTCACAAATTCTGTATTTTCTTGTAAAGCTGCAACACTACTTTCATACTGAATCAAAGCCAGGTTTTGAATGCCCCTACTTCACTGAACACACAAAATTTAGTAGTTCTTTATGCCACCCCGACCCAGCATGAGCTGAGTGTTCATGCCATGATCCAACAATTTTCACAATTGTTTTTCTTATAGATAAATTGGTTATATCAGAATCAACTCAACCTTGAACAGCTTCTGCTTTCTACCTATTGATGTGATATTGGCAAGAGGAGGATATTTTGAAAAAGAGAGGAAATAACAGAATCATTGCAATCAAAAAAAATATCACATCACCTCAGAAAAAAAAAATCACATCATCTCAGAAACATAACCCATGTCATCTTAACCCACTGCCAGGAGAGAAAGAGATACTTGCTTAAAACGCACATGTAGGTCAAACCCTGGAGACACCTCACAAGCACTAATTGTTTGTAACCCAGATAACTTCTCAGCACGGTATAATACAATACTTGTGGTTTTGGCTGACACAATTCAGATAGAAGAAAGCATCCAAGGGTCTTTCTAAAATCATAGTTTGTTTTTGCAGTGAATACACAGACACAAAAGAGAGCATATGTTTACACAGTTAACTGCTAGGGCTGTGCGAAGCTTCAGTCACTGATTCAATTTGGCGGAGATTCGGCCCAATTCGGTGGCTGAATCTCTGAATCCAAATCAAATCAGGAGACCCTTTAATCTCTCTAAATCAATTTGGAGAGATTCGATGGTTTAGACATAGACACAGCTTCAAGTGTTTTTTCTACATACCTCAAGGTATCAGGTGGCTTGTGAAGGCTGCAATGGTGGGGTGGAAAGAGTGTCCCACAGGGGCATGGGGGGGTCCCCAGCGCGCTCGGCAGCAGACCCGGAAGTGGACCAGAAGTAGTTCTGGTCCACTTCTGGGTCTGCCTGGGAGCACGTTGCCCTCCCCCACCCCGCACCTCTCTGGTTCAGCAACTGGTGCCTCCTGGGAGGCACCTGGGGTCTCCCTGCAGCCGATCACTGAGCCAGGGGGGTGCCCCCCATGTGCTTGGTGGTGGACCCAGAAGTGGACCGAAAGTACTTCTGGTCCACTTCCGGGTTCACCACCGAGCATGTGGTGGGTCACCCCCCTGTGCTCCTGTGGAATGCTCCATCCACCCCACCATCTCAGTGTTCACAAGCCACTCCTGGTACCGCAAGGTTTGTAGAAAAAACATTTAAAGCAGTGTCTATGGACAAATCACTGATTCTCTGAATCAGCATCGAATCTTCAGATTTGGATTCAGCCGAATCAAATCGGGACAGCGATCCAAATCAACGAATCAAATCACTGTCCCCAATTCAGGCCAAATCTGAATCCAAGTCAAATACTGACTGTTTTGCACACCCCTATTAACTACTGGTATATTATTTTACTTGACAGAGCAATTTAGAATAACTGAGCTTTACCAGAATATACCAGATCTCACAGAGTGAGCAAAATCTTAAATTTCTTATAGATACACTTTCTTACAGAGATGAATTTCCTGGGAAGACAACTCAGAACCCTGGTGACATATTCTGATCATGAGCTGAAAGATCAGATTGCCATTGACTTCAATGGGTGTCCAGATGTGTTCACTTGTATTTGGTTTGACTGCCTTAGTGCATTTGACTTTCATTTTACTATTCAAATGACAAATCCATGTAATATAATATATTAGGCTAGATTCAAATAATCTCAGTAGGTGCTTGACTTAGGCAGTGACTACTTAAGTGCAATGAAGTGTACACAAGACAATTCCAACTGGCTAGAATCCCGCTATGATCCATCAGTGCAACTAGGTATCCATTATAGCCTCCCTTATACTCAGTGGTCACAGGCAATGAACCTCCAGAGAGTAATTCACAGACTCCATATGTTAGTTGGACAACCAGCTACAGGCAGGTAGCAAGCAAAGAAAACAAAAGTACATGGAGGATGCCCAAGGGCAGACCCCTCTGCCTTCAGTACCCTCGCACCATGTCCTCCACTGATGACAGAGTACAGCAGACACAGGATCAGAGCCAGCCTTAGGGGTGGGTGATGTGGGCAACCACCCAAGGTGCCATGGTCAGAGGGGTAACACACACACACACACGTGTGTGTGTGAACACCCCACAGTCATAGGAGCACTCTCTCTCTGCCCTGTCCCGGCAGAAGCAGCAGTACCCATCCCAGCCCAGTCAGGCAGCTGGAATAGAAAGAAACAAACAATTTTGACTTTTAAATGGAAGTTAATGGGTGCAGACAGAATTTATGTTTGTTGCACAATAGGCCCCCTGAAAGTGCTCTACAGCCATGCCATGACATATGTACATGGCTGCAGAGCACTTTTAAAGTGGCTGATCACATGATAAAACCCTCGTCAAATGACAGATTACATGAAGGTGCTCCATTTCAGAGCCTTAGGCAACTTGTGTTCCCTAGGGTTAATCTGTCACCCAATCAGGGGATGTCTGCAGGGAGGGAGGGAGGGGGATGGGGATAGGGATGAGGAAGGGGGAGCAAGCTGCCAGCTGGAGTTTGCCCAGCCTGAGCTGAAAGCGGGGGGGGGGGGGAGGGGAGGGCCTGCCTCATGTCTCCCCCACCCTCCCCACAGCAGCTACCTCCCCTCCAGCTCAGGCTAGGCAAACTCCAGCCAGCAGCTTTCTCCCCTTCCCACATACCTTCCTGAAGACAGCCATGGATCTGGGAGAGGGGATATGGGGCTGGGGGAGAAGGGTGGTTCCTTAGCTGGAGGCAAGCTCAATTTCCATGCCTCCCTCCCCCCTGCAACCCAAAAGGCGAACATCTGTTGGGGGGTGGGCTCTCACTCATGGAGCTTTATTTTTTATTATTCTTTGGGAATGTTTCCATGTATTTTACTCAGATATTTACAATCTCTTTCAGATTACTGCACTTTGGCTTTTGCTGGAGGAGTAGCCCCTTTGCTTGCCAGCTAAGGTTGGGAGAATGCCCAAAGTGGGCAGACTTTAGTAGCTGTACTGAAAAATATTGGCACTTGTTTCCTGAAAATATTCATTGATAGAAACCTATAAGCATTTAAAATAAAATAAAAATTCATTATGCCTCAAAAAGGAGACAGAAATGAGGTAATAGGAACTGCAGTTCTGCATATGTATGAATGTGTGTGACTTTTTTGTTGGTTCTTTTTTGCAGCCCAACAGATTTTCCCTTTGCTTCCTTGGATGTCTAGGAATAACTCTGAAATGCTAGTCCTACATGGTGGCAAGATGTGAGGAATGAGGAATGTCAGGATCAGCAGAATTGTCTTGTGTGTTTTCTTTCTTTGTGTCAAAATGAAGAAACTGATTACAAAATGGATGTTGTCATACAGCCTGGAGATGCATAAAGTCTAATAGTGATTTAAAATTATAGTGTTGCTAATTTCCATGATTTTGTCATGTTTTATCTTGATTTTTTCTTTAAGCTCCAGCTCCTGGAAATGATTGATTTCACATCAAAATTTAACATTAATTTAAAAATAATCAACTCCCTCCCTCCCTACCACATGCGCACACACACCCCCTTTCTAGGTCTCATTTTTTAAATGTAATTTGAATGTATCCATATGAAGAAGATCAAATGCCAAATAACAAAGAAAACACAATTCCTTTTCTCAAATGTTATTTTTATGGTCCAACCCATGTTTTGTCATTACTTAGAAGCAACAATACTTACAACTTGTCTCTAAATTTTGTGTTCGTTCATGCAACAATAAAACTAAGTATTGGCAAAGGTTTCTGCTCATCTCAGACGTCCTCTGGAGTTCCATAGTTTGCAAGAATGAGCAGAAGCAGGACATTCTTGCACTTGAAAGAATTAAGTGATCTTTTTGACTGCAGCATTTGAAAAGACAGGCTACTAACTGGATGGTCACACTCGTATAACGTAAGGCTTGTAGAAACTTGAAATTTTTGTTTTCAGGAAAATTCAGTATGTCATTGCAAATCAGATCCTGGAAATCTTGGGGTCCCTGGTTCCTGGGTAGCTTGCATGCTTGCAGAAACATAACTAGCAAGGTTGGTTCCCTGGAAAAAATCCTACTGGAGAGTCGGGGGAGGCAGGGGGAAGGGGAGACTCAGTCTTACTTGCCCTAGGGAATCAAACTCCACTGCTGCTGCTGCCATGGCAAAGTCTGTCCCTAGTTGTTGTTGCACCCAGTTGCTGCTGTTGCCACAGTGCATTCCCAGGGAGACTACCATTCTGGTGCCCCCTCTAGGTCAGTACCTTGAGCTAGTAACCCACTCATCCACACCTTCTTATGTTACTGTTAGGGACAGGACCTGTTTTAGTTCATTTTCATTTCTGCAAAACATTTTGGTTTCAGTGAATCAGAACTTTCTAAGGATTAAATTGTAAAATTTGCCCATCAGCCTTAATGCAGATATTACAGTTTGTGATTTATTTAAAAAAATGCAGAAACAAAGGAGTGGGAGGGATCTCAGTAACTGTATTGAGAAGAGAGCTGAGTGCCAGGAAAAACTGAGACGGTGATGAAAGGCACGAAAATACTGTTTTGCTTTAAATCCTCAAATCTACCATTTTGAATAATCTTGAATACTTAGAGAGCCACTAGCCCATTTCCTGATTGTTAGCAAGTTCTCTCAACATTTTTGAGAAGTTGCAAGTTTCTAACCTGGCATGATTCCAGGAAGTCATTATTTATATTGAATATTCAGTAAGATGGGCACTGAAGGTGGAGATAAAGAAGACAATATTAATTTCTGGCATATAGTACTTAACTTGTTTCTCTGACCTGGTCTGGGTTAGGATTTAAAGGTCTGATCTGGGCTAACCCATGCTAGAAATCTAGGCTAGACAAGGAATGCATGCTTTTAACATTAGACTGCTCCAGTAGTCAGAAAATGCCCCACATTTCCCACCTTCTTGATCATCCCTCCTGCCCCCATTTGTAAAGTTATTTTTTGTACAACTGAAGCAACTGCAAGTCCCGTTCATGAAACAGAACCCCACTGCGCTAGGTGTAATGAGAGGGGAAAAAGGAGACAGAGTCTGGTGAAAAGCCATTACCACTTATATGTAACACAAGAGACAACAGATAGACTCAGCCAAAGTGGGGAGTGGAAGGATACAAGACAATACAGCTCAGCACATCAGCATTTTGTTGGTATCACAGAGAGTTTTAAGGAAGGCTTTGTAAGTAAGCATTGACATCACAGCATGTGGGAAAGCACAAAAAAGGCTTGTTTGAAAATCTATCAAGTGGATGTAGTAGGCTGAAATGAGCTTCTCAGCACTGACTGAGGCATGAGGTAGCATGGGGATAGGCTGTGAAAGGGGTTAAAAACGAAGGACAACAGCTTACATTTTATGAGAAAGAAAAGAGGAAGCCAGGGAAAGAATGCCAAAAAAAAAGAGGAGTGACATGGTCAAAGCAACAGGTGAGGGAGCTGATCTTAGCAGCAGCATTCTGCATGTTTGGATACAAACAAGGAGAGATTGAATTGTTCAAGGCCAGAAAAAAGGATGTTGCAGTAATAAAGTTGAGAGTCTGGACATGAATCTAGCTAAGTGGAACAGGAAGTGAGTATCCTAGCTTATGGATATTCAAATATTTTATCACAGGATGAAAGGAGATAGGGCTTTATGATGTGTCAGTTACTCCATGGTAACTGCTAGTGTTCCTGCTCTTGCACTGGGGTAAGTTGAAACTACACTGCAGTAGCTCAAAAAAGCACCTTCCACCTATGCTGAAGTAAATGTGCACTTGGGGTAGTTACACTGAATGGGGAATATGCTGTACCATTTCACCTCATAGTAAAAATGTTCCTATCTCTGTAACCCTAGAACAAGGGTTTGACTGGGTACAATTTATGCCTGTGGTCAGTGTCTACACATGTGTTTAATTGCAGGTAATTACCCTGCCATTAAATAGTACTGTCCCTGACAGTACTATCTTACAGCAGAGTTAATCAGTTTACTGCAGCCTAATACCATCACGTGTTTAGATACAGACACGTTGCAGCTAACTAGCCTACTCCACAGTAAAGTGCATGTGTAGATGTGGCCAGTGACCCTGAAAGAGCCTTCAGAGTTTAACACTATTAGAATCCATATGGGGAGTTCACACATCTTCTATCATTGCTTTTAGCTGCATGAGAGTTGGCACTCTATCCATTTAAAATTGTTTCATTTTTAGTTGTGTCAAAGGACCTTCTTCACACCCATAGTGGCTAAAGACTTTAGATTCCAGAGCTTTAACTTAAGCAATGAACATTACTTTACATAAATATAAAAATATGTTCCTATCCACCCCTCCCCTAACATTCACAACCGTATTTTATATAAATGTTTATTAGGAACTTTTAGCAAAAGAAACAGTTAAGCCAGATCCTTTTAATTCTCAAGTGCATGAAATCGCTTATAAAAGCAATTATTCCTGTTGCAATTTCACTAATCATAAAAATTAGAAATAAACTAAAAGGTCTTTTCTATCTACTAATGAATGATGGCTTCCTACAGTATATTAGCAACATTGCTACTACCACTGCCCCATGGGATTATTCCACAAGATTATCCTCGTCATCCACTAATTTTGTTGCTCATTCCAAAAAGCAATCAGTTCCTCTGGCAAGATTTGCTGTTTATTGCTTAGTTCAGTTACACCCTAGGTCCTGACAAATCTTTTCTTAGTATCTATTTTATTAGTTAGATTCACCAAACAATATAATGCTGAGCTACATTTTATTTTTTTAAAGACCAGTACCAATTTTTTCTAATAATCAAAAACTATCCCCAAGTTTTCCCTAACTTCCCAGAAATTGTGATATAATGTTAATAAAAGGTCATTATCATCCTAGATACTTTGGAATCTATGTCTAAACATAGTTATGCCTATATAAAGTCCAGTAGATAAACAATATATGGAAGTGTTTCACATTTTAAGGTGAAAAAATGCTTTGCTTTCTTTTGTGTGTGTGAATAAGTAATTAAATTAACATTCAAAAGATGAAACAGCAGGCAGGATTAATTTTAGTTGCACATAAAGGCTCCTTCAATCTATTTTGGTTATGCCTATGTCTTAATCAATAAATCCGTTTTATGCACATCTCTACGTACGTGTGTGTGTGTGTGTGTGTGTGTGTGTGTGTGTGTGTGTGTGTGTGTGTGTGTGTGTGTAGTGGTATTTCATTTTAAACCATGGGAATACACAGATTTGGGGTTTTTAATTAGAGAATTTGCAATTTTATCAGAGAATTTGTGATTTTTACACAGAGAAAACCAGGAACCTTG
>NW_017729031.1:58372986-58398683 GCF_001723915.1 Gavialis gangeticus
CACTTCAACCGATGACATTAACTCTAAGTCTACTTGGCATGATATTGCCTTATTTATTAGAGTCTTTCCGTTATAGTCATTAAGTTTGGCATTTGCTCCCAAGGTCAAGGCATCTTCCACTTCTGGCATCCTTAGGGTTATTTTTTCTTTTCATCTCCTACCTCCCAGCCCATCTCCTGATTGTCAACAACTTCTCTCAAAATTTTTGAGCAGTTGCAAGTTTCTAACCTTGCATGATTCCAGGAAGTCATGATTTATATTGAATATTCATTTAAATAAAAGCTGGTCTGTTAGTAAAGATTGTTCCATTCACTGTAAGGGTTTCATCCTTAATTTCTAATTGGTTGCACAGATGAAGAGAAAAGAATATGAATGAATGAATGAACATGTTCAGATATTTATATTCTTATCTTATCACCCTATGAACAAATGGTAACCAAAAGACAGTCCAGTTCACAAAGATTCCCATGACAATCTTAGAATACAGGATGCATAGTCTGCATATAATAGATATTTCTTGCCTAGAAAAGCGCAATTTTGAATGATTGTCTCAAAATCTTTTCAATATCTATTCTTCTTTCTATGTCTACAGATGAAACTCCTGTCCACACTTATTCTTCTACATTGGTTACTAGGACCTTCTCCCCAACAACTTCTTTTGCCTGCCACAGTCTATACAAAACTCAGCTACTAAGATCATCTTACTTGTCTCACTCTCTTGTCACTTTTTTCTTTAAATCACTCCCTCAGCTCCTATTCCTGCACCATTCAATCTTCTTGCCTTCATCTTCAGGGCCCTGTGTAAGTGCACCATCTCTTCTTACCTGCTTGTTATATTAGATTACATTTCAGTCCACTGGCTTCAGTCTTCTCTTTGTACACTTCTCCCACAAATCTCTGCACACTTTTTTTAAGCTACTGCCACTAGACTTAATGATTTTCCTGAACTAGTCTGCAAGGACACATTATTCTATCCAAAATTCCTCCTGAAGACCTATTTCTTTCACAAGTATCTGCAAGACTCTCACTTTACTGGTTAATCCTGGCAATTTTAAGGGCTCCTAGGGGCTACAGTCTATGTACTCCTCTTCTCCATGTTAAACCAATGATGAGTTTAGTTTGTTATTCTGAAGTAGGTACAAGAAAAATGAGTACCTGTACAAGACTCTGCATAGCCTTTATAGTAGTAGTAGGCATCTGCCTTGTGAGACAATAGGATTATGCCAAGTGAGACATCAGCTCGCTGAATGTAATCCTCATTTGAAAGAAAGCGAAGCTGGAGTGACCTCTCCAGAGCATAAAAGCCTGGGCAGTGTATATGAGCTACCCACACACCACTGCCACCCTCTCAGCCTTGCTGTTTTAATCCAAAGGAAAGACAGGTCCAGTACATTTGGAACCAGTTTCACTGCAGGAGATGCCAGAGCACAGGTATAATTCCTTTCAAATATACAACCTACACTTGTAAGGAGATTTCTTCTATTAGTCCTAGACCACAGTATCCCAGTGTAGCAGACTATCACTGTTTACAGTTCAAGTTTATTTTTCCTGGGTCAAAAATTGCCCCCACAGGAAACAACATAATCACAAAACAAACACATAAACAATACAGGGTTAACTTAAACCCTTTGGTCTTTTCCAAGACTATAAGAACCTAATCCTGGTTCTGTGCTGCCTCCTTAGCTTTTCCTCTCCCTTCCCTGGGAGCTTGTAACTTTCTCTGGGCCATCCACTCATCCCCATCAGCTGAGCCATGCACCCTGTTACAACCAGCATT
The DNA here is from genome assembly GCF_001723915.1 of Gavialis gangeticus. Lineage (NCBI taxonomy): Eukaryota > Metazoa > Chordata > Crocodylia > Gavialidae > Gavialis > Gavialis gangeticus. The sequence goes on from NW_017729031.1 coordinate 58,374,764, forward strand.
AGCTTAAAAAAAATTAGCACTTACATGAGCCTTCCAAGAGTATTTTACTGCCCAATCTCACAAGTCACTCCTTACCACCTCCCAAAAGATGGACATTTTATGGCACATTTTCTCATAGCCTCAAAGTGGGATTTTCAAAGCAACCAAAGGAAGTTAGACAAAAATTGACCCTCAAACAAGTGTGAATCAAAAATTTGGGGGAGACATCAGAGGGCCAGATAGAGAACACCTCTCTTGTAATGTTCCCTAAGGTGTAGCAGTCCGTGAGCACACCACTTCAGTCTATGAGCACGTCGCTTTGGAAACAGTGTGCTCCATCATCTCCAGCACATGTGCTACTGGACTTCATGCCAACCCTTCCTGTTGCTCCCAACCTTCTTTGACCAAATCCAGAATTCCCCAGGGATGGTGGCCATACAATAGCTTAAACAGTGAAAACCCAGTGGTACTCTGGGCAGCTTCTTGGTAGGCGAACATTAAGTCTTATCCCACCTCTGTGTGTCTCACCTGGCAACCTTTTTAAGCATACTCTTAACGGTCCACTTGAACCATTCAACCAGCCCATTGGTTTGAGAGTGGTAAATGGATGTTTGAAGGTGCCAGATTCTTAACATAGCACAGGCTTCTTTGAACACCTGAGCCATAAAATTGCCGCCCCAATCCGTTAACATCTGCTTCGGCAGGCCCATATGGGTAAATATCTTAAGCAGTTCCTCTGCCACTTTGTCCATGGTCACTGTCGTTATGGGGTCTAATGTATTGGAACCCTGCATTACATTGGGGCAATGACCCCATGATGTCCACAGCCACCCATTCAAAGAGTTGTTCCATGAGCAGCATGGCAACCAGTGGAGCCTTCAGGGGACAGTTTGAGTGTGCTAGTTGGCACTCTGGGCAGGACTGGCAAAACTGCCCTACTTCTCACTGGATCCCCAGGCAAAAAACATATCTAAGAGGTGCAGTTCCACAGAGCCAGTGGAGCCCGTGCAGTGCCTGGCTCTGCCCCAGCATCAGCCCCAGTCCCAGCCCCCATTCCCATCCCCACCTCACCTTGAGGAGCCACTGCACTGCACTGCTCTCCCTCCCCGTGGGGATGCCGGCACAGTGAGGAGTGCAGCAGCGGAGTAAAAAGCAGAGCAGAGTGGCCCCTGTGCAGCCAAGTGGTAACTTATCACCAGTAAGTGTCATGCACTGGCCCCAGTGCCTCTGCCACACTTCACACCCAAAGTTTCCAGTAAGCCACAGCCCAGCTCCTATCCGGGCAAGTGCGCAGCCTTAAAAAGTTACTGCGTAAAAAGATTTTTTATTGTGCGCGGCCACACATGTGCGCAGCTTAGAGGGAACTTTGCCTTCTTGTGTTTGATGTTTCCTCCTCCCCTCCATCTTTCTGTCTTTTTTTGAGTTACGTTGTTCTGGGAGGGACTCAGGGGGAGAGGGAGAGGAGAAGAGAAGAGAGTTTGACTTGACCTTTCATTTAAATGGATTTTGTGATTGCTAATCAAGTATTTTTTTAAAGTTTACAATTAGGCTTAAGGCAGACAAGGTTCTTTGGGTAGATGTGATATCTTTTATTAGACCAACTGAGGAGTTGGGAAAAAGTTCTTTGCAAGCTTTCGGGTGCAATTACCCTTCTTCAGGCATAGGAAGTCTCTGCTGTTCTGAGACTCCGAGGAAAGAAAGAAGCTAAAAGTGTGACAGGATGTCAGTGAGAATGTAAATAGGTGAAAATTAGGAAGACAAAGGGTAGAAAAAGAAGGGAGGGGAGGAGAGGGGAGGGGAGGAACTGGGGGAAAGAAAAAAGTGTAAGAGGTCAGGTCTGGCAGGTATCTGGTGAATCAAATGTCAGACAGGTTGTAATGCATCATAAATCCAATGTCTACATTGAGTCCATAATTTTTTGTATCCAGTAGATTCATGAAGTGAAGTTCATAGGCTCATCTACAGAAGGTGTTTTGTGAGTTCCCTTTGAGTATCAAAACTGAGAAATCAGAGAGAGAGTCATTGTCTTGTGAGAAGTGGGCACCCACAGGTAGTTGGGTATTCTTGTCTTTGATAGATTTTCAGTACACGTTCATTCTGGAGTGCAGTTGTTGTTTGGTTACTCCTACATATTTTCCATTAGGGCATTTTGTGCACTGGATGATATGTATAACATTTCTGGAAGTGCAGGTGTAATATCCAGAAATGGTGATGTTTTTGTTGTGGGGTGTGGTTATTGTGGGTGTGGTGATATGTCAGCAGGTTTTGCATTTCTTGTCCTGGCAAGGGGTTCAGTACTTATTTAAAGGCTAGGATAGGTGGTTCTGGAAATATCTCTGTAAGAACTGGGTCTTCTTTTTGTAGGGGTTGCAATTGTTTGAGGATTTTCTGTGTAGGTTCCAGAGAACGCAGCCTCTGAAGAGACTTCCGCCTATTGGGAAGAAACGTCATCCACCTCACACCAAAGGGGAAGGAGATTCTTACCTAGAATGGCAGACTTCCTGGATAGGGCTTTAAACAGAGATTGCCAGGGGACAGGCCAACAGCTGCTAGTACAAACCCAAGACATGGCAACCATGGAATCAGCAAACCAGGGAACAATAGGAAGCATAATCTGACACCAGCTGAAGGACAGGATTTTCTGGAGCACACCAGGAAGCCTAGGGCCTCCAATGGCAGGCTTAGTTGCCTGTACACAAATGCCAGAAGCATGGGGAACAAGCAGGAGGAACTGGCCCTCCTGATAACCAACAAGCAATACAATCCCATAGGGATTACAGAGACCTGGTGGGACTCCACCTATGTTTGGACCATAGGTATAGAGGGCTACACCTTGCAAAAGAGGGATTGTGTTGGGAAGAAGGGTGGAGAGTTGCCCTCTACGTGAAGGAACAGTACATCTCCCTAGAAGCGAAGACTGGCAATAAAGAAGGGCAACGCTATTTGGGTCAAGATACAGAAAGAGCACAGGGAAGGGGATTTGACTGTAGGAATTTACTACAGACCTCTAAACCAAGAGGAAGAGCTTGACAGGAATTCTCTAGAGAACTAGTAGAGGTTGCACACTCTCGGAGCATGGTCGTCATGGGTGACTTCAAATACCATGACATCTCATGGGATGAGCACTCAGCAAGATCTGCTCACTCACAAAGCTCCCTCACTTGCATTGAAGAGCTCTGACTCAAGTAGTCTACAGGCCAACCAGGGATAAGGCACTCCTAGATTTGGTTCTGGCCAAAGGGGATGATCTAGTGAGGATGGAAGGGAAACTAGGTGACAGTGACCATGAGATGATTATTTGCCATTCACCACAAGACAGGGGAATCAGTTATTAAGGTAGAAATCCTTAATTTTAGGAAAGCTGACTTCCACAAACTTAGGAGATTGGTTGGTGAGGCCCTGCAGGACCATGGTCTGATGGGGAAGGGAGTACAAAAAGACTTCTTGTCCTCAAGGAAGTGATCCTAGGAGCACAAAGGAAGTCCATTCCTTTAAAAAAAAAAGTAGCAAAAGGGCTGGAAGACTCCTTGGCTCGATAGAGAAGACATGGACCTCCTGATATTGCAAAGAGAAGCTTATAAAGGATGGAAATCAGAAATTACCACCAAAGAGGAGTACTCAGCAATAGCCTGCACCTGTAGGAAGCGGATTAGGAAAGCAAAGGCAGAAACCAAATACAAATTGGCAACCGGAATCAAGGACGACCCAAAGTCCTTCTTTAGATATGTAGGAAGTCAGGAAAAAAAAATAAGGGAAGCATAGGGCCCCTGATGAATGAAATGGGGCAGCTGATAAGTGACACTCAGGAGAAAACCGTACTCCTAAACAAATATTTTGCGTCAGTAGTCCACCAGTCCGAGGGTGTTAGCCTTCTCAACCGGATACAAGATGATCAAGGTGGAAGTGATCCCCCCTCCCCGCCCCCCCCCCAGGTGGCTAAGATCTTGTTTGGGAATACCGATAGAGGCTGAATATCTACAAGTCAGCAGGATGAGTTGAACTACACCTGAGAGTGTTAAAAGAACTGGCTAACATCACCGTGAGACCAAAGCTGTTTGAGGACTTGTGGTGCTCAAGAGAGGTCCCAGAAGACTGAAAGAGGGCCAATGTGGTGCCTATCTTCAAGGGAGAAAGGAGGACCCAAGAAATTACAGGCCAATCAGTTTGACCTGAATTCCTAGTAAAAACCTGGAAAAAATTATCAAAGAATCCATTATTGATAGGCACTATTCTAAGAGGCAGCCAACATGGCTTGATTGCAGGCAACTCATGCCTGACCAACCTCAATTCCTTCTATAATTAGATAACCTGCCATCTGGATAAGGGAAAGGAGGTTGATGTCATACACTTGGACTTCAAAAAGGCCTTTGATTTGGTCTCCCATGATATCTTAATGGTAAAACTGGGAAAATATGGCCTTGACTACTTTACGGTCTCATGGCTAGGTAACTGGCTCTGAGGTAGGACCCAGAGAGCATTAATAGACGGAACTGAGTCAACATGGCAGAAGGTGACCAGTAGTATCCCTCAGGATTCAGTACTCAGACCAGTGCTTTTCAACATGTTCATCAGTGATTTGGATTCAGGTGTTAAAAGCATACTGGCAAAGTTCACAGATGACACCAAATTATGGGGGAGTGCGATCACACTAGAGGATAGGCTGGTGATAAAGGCCAACCTAGACAGGCTTGTGAGGTGGGTGGATCATAACCCGATGACATTTAACATGGAGAAATGTAAAGTGCTCCATCTGGGGAGAAATAATCTGCAACACACTTACAGGCTTGGCAGTGAATCGCTTGCCAGCACCACTGCTGAAAGAGACCTGGGATCATGATAGACCACAGAATGAACATGAGCCACCACTACGATGCTGTAACTGGTAGAGCAAATCAGACACTGGCATGCATCTACTGATGTATCTCAAGCAACACTAAAGATGTTATCCTCCTACTCTGCTCAGCCTTGGTGAGACCGCAGCTGGAGTACTGCTTCCAGTTCTGGGTGCCACACTTCAGGAAGGATGTGGAGAAGCTTGAGAGAATCCATTGGAGGGCCACACATGGACTAGAGACATCTGGAGAGCAGGTCATACGAGGAGAGGCTGAAAGACATGGGACTGTTCAGCCCAGAGAAGAGAAGACTTAGAGGGGACTTGGTGGCAGCCTATATTAAGGGCGTACGTCAGGGCCTGGGGGAGCATCTGTTCACCCCAGAGAAAGACAAAAAACAATGGGCACAAACTGACTGAAGACCAATTCAGATTGCACATAAGGAAAAACTTCTTTACAACTCAAATGCTGAGAGTCTGGAACAGACTCCCCCCAGAGATGGCACAGTCACCTACTCTAGCAACCTTCAAAAAAATCTTGATGCCCACATTGCTGAGGTCATTTGACCCCAGCAGCCTTTCTTGCCCAAGTGCAGGGGGGATGGACCTGATGCTCTTGTAAGGTCCCTTTGAGCCCCTAACGTCTATGAATCTATGTGCATGTCATAACTAATGGTGTGCAATTTGTGGCGATTTTCTTTTAGTACTGCAGCAAACCTTTGTGTGGTATCTGGGTGGCTCTTTCAAAAGTGCGATCTCTCTCTGTGGAGGAGTGTCCCAGTTGGGCAAAAGCCCTTTTTGAGATTTGCAAGGTGGCCATCACAGATATTCTCCTTGGTGCAAATTCAGTGGTATCAGAGAGCTTGGCTGTAAATTACAACTTTCTGCATCATGGACTCAATATAGACATTGGATTTATGATACATTACAACCTGCCTGACATCTGATTCACCAGTTACCTCCCAGACCTGACCTCTTGCACTTTTCTCCTCCCCACATCCTTCCTCCACTCCTCTCCTTTTCTGCCCTTCATCTTCCTAATTTCCAGCTATTTACTTTTTCACAGTAAGCCTCTTTTCTACCTTGAATTACTACTACTGTAGAGTCTCCCTTACTCACCATTGCATTTTTTCTCCTCTCTTTCCTGCTCTATCTTTTGTTTTGCTAATTTCCACCTATTTACAGTCTCACTAACATTTTGTCATACTTTTAGCTTCTTTCGTTCCTTGGAGTCTCAGAACAGCAGATTTCCTATGCCTGAAGAAGGGTGTTTGTGCCCAAAAACTTGCAAAGAACTTCTTTCCAACTACTCAGTTGGTCTAATAAAGGATATCATAGTTTCATAGTTAGTAGGGTCGGAAAGGACCCGAGCAGATCATCAAGTCCGACCCCCTGCCATGGCAGGAAAGATTACTGGGGTCAAACGACCTCAGCAAGGTGATTGTCTAGCCTCGTCTTAAAGACCCCCAGAGTAGGAGGCCAGCACCACTTCTCTTGGAAGTTGGTTCCAGATCCTAGCCACCCTGACAGTGAAGTAGCACCTCCTGACATCTAGCCTAAATCTGCCAGCTTGTGACCGTTATTTCTAGTCACTCCTGGCAGTGCTCGGGTGAACAGGGACTCCCCCAGTGCCTGCTGGTCCCCTCTGACTAGTTTGTAACAGGCCACTAGATCTCCCCTCAGCCTTCTCTTGTGGAGGCTGAACAGGTTCAGGTCCTGTAGCCTCTCCTCATAGGGCCTGCCCTGCTGTCCCCTGGTCATGCAAGTGGCCCTCCTCTGGACCCTCTCCATGTTGTCCACATCCCTCCTGAAGTGCAGCGCCCAGAACTGGATGCAGTACTCCAGCTACGTCCTGACCAGTGCCGCATAGAGGGGGAGGATCACCTCCTTGGACCTGCTTGAGATGCATCTGTGGATGCATGACAAGGTGCGGCTGGCCTTCCTGACTGAATCCCCACCTGCCAGCCCATGTTCATTTTCACATCAAGATACCACATCTACCCAAAGAACCTTGCCTGCCTATGTCCTTAGACCAACACAGCTACAAGCAAAAACCCAGCAATTAGGCTTAACAATGTTGCTGCAGTTGCTCCTTTGTCAGGTACGTCTCCATTCTTCCCCTTACCTCCCCCCTTGACCCCCCGCAAGAAGTGGATAAAACCATGACCAAAATAATTTGGCTACTCAATCTAAACAGCTTGTTAATATATATGTAGTAGCTTGGAATGTTGTTTTAACTATGCCATATATGAAATTCATTTGTGGATTCAGTCCCACTGCTATGGGACACAAGTTTCTTTCGATTCCACTGTTATAGCAGATAGAAGTGAAGGACTGATCACCCCAGAAAGAGAATTACCCTTTAACACACATTTCAGAGCTGATACATAGCAGAAGAAGCACATGGAAGTGCACTGTAATATGAGGAGAGCCTCAGTCTCTTAGTAAGTTCTACACCTCCCCTGAGCATCACCTTATTTGGTGATTGATGACCCCCCTACCCTTATTAAAGGTCCGTTTTAAACCCCTGAAAAGTAAGGAAGTTCAGAGTTAAAAATAAACTGCTCTTTATTAAAATAGCATCAGGACATTCCTAGCAACTTCTTCCCAGATAGTTGGAAACAAAATCACTCAACTGTCCTCTGCTTGTGAAGACTTACAAGAGACTTTCACGTGGAGAAAACTTACCCATGCTTGAGAAACTTAATTTTCTCTTAAGTCTAATTACCTCTTTCAGAATTATACAGTTAAACAGATTCATTTATATCTCATGTTAACAGTCTCTGCTTGATCCTGCAATGGCAACATTAATTATGTAGTAGCTTCCATAGCAAGATACTAACATCATACACGTGACTTTACTGCAAGATTAATCTTTCTGAAGGAAAGATTTCCTGCATACTTTTGCAGACAGTGTCAAGGAAGCAGTAAGCATGGAGACTAAGTTATTCAGAAATCATGCCACAGAGTCAGGGTAAAATACAGCATTAGAGACTCTTCTTCCCAAGTAAGGCACAAATAACTCAGAGGGAAGAATTGTAATTACACATGCTAAATCAATTCAAGCTCTTTCAAGAAACACTTTAGAATATTGGTTCTCAACCTTTCTAGACTCAAGAAGCCCCTCCATAACTTCTGTGAATTCAGTGGTACCCCCATTTAAAAAACTAATGTATGTATTACACTGCTTAGCTTCTTGCAGAGGGGGGAAAGAAGCAGGTAGGCAGGGAGAGCCTGTCCTTATGGCTAGGGACAGACATTACACATAAACCAGTTTAAGTGATCACAAACTGGTTTAAACCTATAACAGAACAGATGTTCAGTGCACATAAACCACTTGAAAGTGATCGAAACCAATTTGAGATAAACCTGGTTGAATGTAGTATCAGACTTAGCTGATTTGGGTCAAACCGGTTTATGCAACGTCTGTCCCAGACCCCTTGCTGGTTTAAGATAAACCAGACACCTCCAGCATCCCAGCATGGTCTCTGGGCTCTGCTCCACAGCACAGCTAGCCCCTCCCATCTGCTCCCCGGCTGCAGCTCCAGCAGACACCTGCAGGCACAGAGCATTTGCCTGGCTTCTCCCTACTAAACAGGGATTATTCCCTGCTCCCCTCTGCCTTACGTAGACACCTAAGCATTAGCTAGCAGATCACATGCTGGCTATGGTCTGTGCTGTGGAAGACGACAGGCTGACAGGCTTTTTGGATCTAATCAGCAGGTAGCTTAGTGTCCTTCCTTGGAAGAGCTGTTTAAAAAGAGCTCCATTAGTTAATGGAGAGAGACTTTGGTTTCTTAATGGGTTGATAAACACTGAGTTTGGGGTGATAAACATTCCTTGTTGGGCTGCTTAGGAGGGTAGGAATAATCAGAGTCCTGCCAGGGCCTGACCATGCCCCCCTCAACTCAATGTGCCTGCATTTCTGGGATGTCTGTCTGGTTACAAAATTGATTTAGCCTAGCCAGGTTAGACTAACCTGCAAAGATTGAATCAATTCAGGCTCGGGCTTTTTGAATGCCTGTCCCTAACCTATTTCCTCACACCTGAAGCCTGAGCCTGCCTTTATCTCCTTATTTCCTCACCTCACTCATCTCCTCATACTTCCTGCAACACTCTTGAAAGGCTCTGGTGACACCTCAGGGTGCCCAGCACCTAGGTTCAGGATCACCACTTTAACAGATCTAATTTTATTTTACATATCTTTAGGCTGCATTAGAAGGACAACAACTGGTTAGGACTGTAGACTGGCTTTTCTAAATTTCTTTCAGAATTTTTCAGGCCCTCACTGAGCAACCAAAAAGCGACATGTTTCAAATATTCAAAAATGTTCCAGTTTGTTTTCAAAAGGAAGTAGATAGGTCATGGAACATCCTAGATTCAGAACCCCTTGACATTCTCATTGAAAAATATAATATTTGTTTTTTTCCAAGGAATGAAAAATATAGCATCAATGCAATTCAAATTTTATTGGCATTCATTATGGATGTCCTACGTTACTCACAATTGGGTGCAAATAATTTGTATGAGGTCTTGCCAAAGTCTTATCAAGTTATGTACACAAACCACTGAAACGCAGCCACCTCAGATATGCAATATGATACTTTAGCAAAAACAAACAAACACACACAGAAATGGATTAGAATGGGGTGTCAAAAACACCACTTCTCACAGTTCAGATCTGGACCACAGAGATCCTTGGGGAACAAAAAGCCATATCAACCATAGGAGTAAATGTAGCTGTAGCCACCCACACATGCCCCCAACAGGAGGCATCTTTGTGCCCCAGATTTTGGCAGCAGGCCCTGCCCCCACTTGTCTTGGAGCTGTACATTTGATACACCTGAATGAGGACAATTTGGATTATGGCCTTTTTTGCAAGTAGTACATGGAATCTTTAACCACCACCAATGACTAGGATTTGTACTTTGTTATTTTATTGAGAGCCTTTCCAATAGTTGCTCATCTCAACTGTACTATAGTACTGATGCAGTACTTTGCTTGCTTGTACTGAAACTGCAAAAGAAGTCTGCCCTTAATTTTCCTATTGTCTCCTGGCTATGCACTACTCAAGTTGTCAGTTTTGGATATCTAAAATTATATACTCAAGTGCCTTGGTGTTAATAGGTGCTAAGCATCCACAGTTCTCAGTGAATTCAGCTGAACTACATATGCCTCGCACTTATGAAAAAAAACCAAACAGATAATCTAATTAAATCCCTCTATTTTAGAAATCAAAGATTGAAAATTCTGGTCTAAACTCTAAGTAGGTTTGCACAATGCACATTTCTTCTCCTCCCCTACCTCTCTCGTTGAGGCAACACCCAACTCATAGACTTTAAAAATTATTTCATGTGCATCCCAAGTGAGCTGGGTTCATTCCTCAGTAACAGACCCAATGTATCCAAGTAGCAGAATAGACTTGATCTTAAGCTACAAGCCTAGCTTAAGTTAAACATTTATTAGAAATTAAATACATGGTTTTCATAAAGTAGATTTTGGTATTCAAGAGCTTTCACAAATTTGTATTATTGCTATACAGTAGGAAAAAAATCATGGAGGTCTGTTGTTCTCTTGGAAGGCTGGAAAAAGGAAAATATAGTGCCCATTAAGAAAAAAAGGTGGGGCAAGGGGGAAGGAATGAAAAGATTATGTGGAATATCTGGTCAATCTGACCTCAATATCTGGAGGGGGAAAAAAATCATGGAACAGGTGATCAGGGGCTATTGTTAAGCACATGGAGATCAGAAAAAGCTTACAAATTTATCAAGAGAAAAATCATAAACAACTAACTTGATTTTCTTCTATGGAGCTGGCAGACTCTGCAGGTGGAAGGACAGCAGGGCCTTTAGCAAGGCTTTTGACATGGTCTCCCATGATGATCTCATTTGTAAAATAAGGAAATACATTCTAGATGAATGCAGTATATGGTGCTTATGTAACTGGTTGGACTGTTTTACAGAACCAGTAGTCAATAATGACTCAATACCTCTTCTCAATTAGAGATTAAGGAAGCTTCCTCAGGGCCATGTCTTGGGTCCAATATTGCTTAATATCTTCAATAATTATGTTTAGGACGGGACGAGTGCGCATTGAGCAAATATGTTGACAACTAGTTGGGTAAAGTTTCAGACACACTGGAGCAAGGGGTTAGCAACCTATAGCCCAAGCCATGTTATCTGGCCTGCAGAGCTGGGGGGCTTCTCCTGGGTGGTGTTGAACACAGAGCCTGTCCAGACTTGCATGCAAAATTTAAATGGCTCAATTATAATATCAGTGCCTTTTGCACAAGAATATAAACTCATGGCTGGGACCACCTGAAACATAATACAGTTAATCCCATCTCTGGCTTTGGTATCAAGTATACCCCATGCCCATCTACTCTAAACTGATTATAAGTAAGTTCCCTTTTCAAAGTGATTGCCTTTCCCTTATATTCCTCACCAATCTAGGCATCTGGGCCAGTTGGAAAATATTTTGGGATCTGCCTTGTTATAACAAAGACCTATACAGTGCCTCACAACTCATGTTCTCAGGTGCTCAATTCAAGTAATCAAGTCCTATTGCAATTAATCAAGTAGTATACTTTAGTTTAGGGTGTTAGGCTGGAGCAATCAAGCCATACTATACATAGGCAAATGATAAATCTCCTGAGCAATCAAGGGTCTTTGTGCATGTCAGTTTCATCCACAACAACCAGAGATGGATCCAAAAAGGCTGACATTTACAACACAACCAAAGGACAATGACCACCACCCTGCCGGCTTTGTCTGGACCCTGATCTTCAACCCATCAAGAAAAATATGCTTTGAAGAGTCAGTATAAGAGAAGAATGAAGCTGCCAGCAAGGCATGCTCATTTCAGAAGGGAAACACCACACTGACCCATCGTAACCTGCGCCCAGCTGACCACCCTCAGTCACAGATCTACGCTTGGTGAGAGGCTGCAAAGATTAGGGCTACTTCCTCGCCCATGTTGGTGAGAAAACTGCTATTACAGCTAGAAATACTGGGCTTGATTTTAGCTTGTTTTATTTGTAGATTCCAATAGCCTACCTGTCATTTTCCTGTGTGACGCATTATTTAACTAGTAAAGCCTTTCCGCTAGCTGTCAATAGAAACATTGTGTCAGTCTTCCTAACCGCTAAGCAGCCCATTTTAATTGCAATAGGTGGTGATAGTAGTATTGCGGGGGAGAGTGGAGACTACCTGGGCTCTGGCTCCAACAGCATGAACCAGATTGGAAGTGGTCTATGCTAGAAGCAACGCACACTCAGAGCCAAGTGCTACTGAAGTGGTCCCTTTTGCTGCCAAATGTTGCAGAGCCATACTCTGGAGAGTGGGGCTAAGATTCAAAATGACATTGATAAACTGGAGAATGGGCCTGTAAATCAACCAAATGAAATTCAGTAACAACAAAATGTGAAGTCCTGCATTGGAGATGGAACAACAGCATGCACAAATACAGACTGGGGAAGGTCTTGCTAGGCTGCAGTACTGCAAAGAACTTGTGAGTTACAGTAGACCATAAGGTGGATATGAGCCAACTGTGTGCTCTTGTTGCAAAAGAGGCCAAAGCATACAGGGCTGAACTAACAGGAGTATCATTTACAAATCAAGGGAAGTGATTCTTCCCCCCTAGTCAACACTCCTGAGGTCTCACTCCAAGTACTGTGTACTCTCACTTGAGTGCTGGGCTCACTTCAAGAAAGATGTGAACAAATTAAGAGTCAAACAGAGAGCAACAAAAATGGTTAAAGTTCTGGGAAATGTCTTATGAGACAACGCTGAAAGAACTAGGATTATTCATTTTGGAAAAGATAAGGAGTGATTTGATGTCAGTTTCCTAATACAGTTGAAGGGTGGTTATAAAGAGGATGGAGACAGACTTATTTCTATGGCTGCAGGGGACAGGATAAAGAGGAATGGTGCTAAATTGTGGCAAAAGAAATTTAGGTTGGATATTGGGTAGAATTTTCTCACTATGAGGGTGTTTAAGCATTGGAACAAGCTACCCAGAGAGGTTGTGGAATCTCTGTCTTCAGATGTTTTTAAGATCAGGTTGGACGACACTCGACTAGGATGATTTAGTCAGCGATGTCTTGAGCACTGGGTCTATCGCATTAGATGACCTCATGTGGTCTCCTCCACATTTACTCTTCTAAAGTTTTCCCCATGAGCTTCAGAGACTGCAAAATAAGCACTGCTGCTAGATAGTCTTTATTTTCCTTTAACAAAGTACACAAAGGCACAAAATTCACTGAAAATATTGTCATTATTGTACATGTATAAATAGTGCTTAGTATTCAAGTACAATCAAGTGCGGAGACTTCCTATATTTTATGTAAACACAAACTAGTTCTCGTGCCTTTGGCATTGCCTGCATTGCAGAGAAGCCAAGAAATATATATCCTAATGCCATTTAACCATACTCTGTCAGAAACAGACAAATGACAAAGTTGTTAGTTATAATGACACTTTCATACTGCTTAAGCTGAATGCCTATAGACATGTTAAGCCTGTAAACATCTAGACACTTAAAATTCATTCAATCCATTTTAATAAGTAAGCATACAAGTCTTAAAAGTTCACTAAACCAAAACTCCACTAGACAAGTCATTGCCAATTATTATTGAAGTTCTAGGTTTAAGAACCAAAAAGGGACACTAGTTTTCAGGTCACCTATATGGGAACCAGAAATACTTCGTTTTAAATATGCAAAATAGAACCAAGGCTACCTATGACTGTGTTAGACTTCAACCAACTGTACATTCTGCAGTGCATTAGCTCACTGAAAAAAAGAGTACACATTTAATTTACAGTACCCAGTAGTCCACATAAGCTTTGACATACTGTGGTAGTGAGGCAGTTTGAGCTCAAGTGAGATTTTAAATCATTCTGTTTTAAAAAAGCCCACCTGAAGAGTAACAACAGGCATGAACAAAGCTAAAACTAGCTACAGAAGGCACTTGAAGCATTATTCTGCTTCTATGACAGACTCTTCACTTTGTTCAGCTGGAGCAGCAGAATCAGACTGAATAAATGCTGATTCTGTTTCATTATCCATCTCGTCTTTCTCAAGCTCTTCAGCTGACTTGTCTTCTTGCTGCTCAGTAGCTGATGCTGTGGCTTCTATCTGGTCTGTCTCAATAATGTGTGTAACTTCAGGTTCTGTAAAACCAAAAAAAACCAAAACAATATCAATCATTGAATGATTTCTAGTAATAAAGATACAGTTAACACTTGCATAAAAACATATGTAAAACTTATACTCCATAACACATTTCAATTAGATTCAGATTTAGACTATTGTTACTTTATAAAAGCTTTAAAATACCAATAACTGATTGAGATGATACAGAATGATGTCAAACTTTGTGGGTAGGGAAATAAAAGAAGGGAACACAATGGAAGGGAAGAAGCATCAGAATTGGGCTGAAAGCTCTCAAGAAAGCTTCATATATTTCTTGTTTATTTAACATACATGTGTTGCGCATACACACATTAAGAGAACATGAATCTTAACAAGCACTTCAAAGTTAGGAAATACCAGAACTAAAATTCCCTGTACAACTTTTATTTGGCCTCCCTGTAAGGTGCATTATACCCCAATCTATTCTTCTGTCCCCATAATGCATTGGCTCAGAGACACATGAGCTTTCATATGCAAAAATGTACTTAGTCTCATTCGGTCTCTCATCCTAGATGAGACTAAAGATCCTCTACAAAAGTACCACAGACAATCCTAGTGCTGGAGTTTCTTTATTTTAGAGAGCTTAATTTGGCAACTTTAAGTACTGTTTTAATCTATATTTGTACACTATTTCCCAAGTATTCTTAAGTCTTCAAAATAGCCTTCTGAAAAAAATTAGAATTCCAGCATCATCATATACTGCAAGTCATTGACAGAGCTGAAATTTAAACCCATCGCACTTTCTGACTTAAAAGGTAATAGATGTAAGGTGACAACCTATGCAATAGTCAGCTCCAGCATATCATGGGGGACATAAGTTTCAGAGAAATCTGCCTACAGCACACGTATGATAAGTGTGAGTATCTGGGGTTTCTACTACAAGCTCTGGTACAGTATGGTGCCTAGATTCATAGATGTTTAGGGTTGGAAGGGACCTCAACAGATCGAGTCTGACCCCCTGCCCTGGGCAGGAAAGAGTGCTGAGGTCAGATGACCCCAGCCAGATGCCTATCCAGCCTTTTCTTAAAGACCCCCAAGATAAGGGATAGCACCACCTCCCTTGGAAGCCCATTCCAAATTCTGGCCACCCTTACCATGAAGAAGTTCTTCCTGATGTCCAGCCTAAATCTGCTCTGTCAGTTTGTGCCCATCGTTCCTTGTCATCCCAAGAGGCACTCTGGTGAACAGAGCATCTCCAATCCCTTGCTGCATCCCCCTAATGAATTTGTAGGCAGCCACAAGATCCCCTCTCAGCCTTCTCTTGTGGAGGCTGAAGAGATCCAAGTCCCTTAATCTCTCCTCATAGGATTTGGCCTACAAACCCTTAACCATATGAGTGGCCCTCCTCTGGACCCTCTCAATTTTATCCACATCCGCACCCAGAGAGTGGTGGTGGACTGGGTGTTTTTGACCTGGAGAGATGTGGGCAGTGGAGACCCCCAGGGCTCAGTCCTGGGGCCTGTACTGTTCAACATCTTTATCAGCGATCTGGATGTGGGTGTGGAATGCATGCTGTCCACATTTACTGACGACACCAAGTTGCAGGGCAAGGTGGGCACACTGGAAGGGAGAGTCCAAATGCAGCTGGATCTAAACAAATTACTGCAAGGTACTGCATCTAGGGAGAAGGAACCAGCAACACACCTATAGGCTGGGAAACACCCTTCTTATCAACACGGTGGCAGAAAGGGATCTTGGAGTTATTGCTGACTCCAGGATGAACATAAGCTGCCAATGCATGGAAGCAGTCAGTAAGGCTAACCGCACCTTGTCATGCATCTACAGATGCATCACAAGCAGGTCCAGGGAGGTGATCCTTCCCCTCTATGTGGCTTTGGTCAGGCCACAGTTGGAGTACCGCATCCAGTTCTGGATACTGCACTTCAAAAGGGATGTGGCTAGCACTGAAAGGGTCCAAAGGAGGGCCACTCGCATGGTCCAGGAGCAGCAGGACAGGCCCTACAAAGAAAGGCTAAAGGGCCTGAACCTATTCAGCCTCCACAAGAGAAGGCTGAGAGGGGATCTGGTGGCCATTTACAAACTCACCAGAGGGGATCACCGAGAATTGGGGGAGGCCCAGGTACCACCCGGGGTTACTAGGAATAATGGCCACAAACTGTTAAGAGAGAAGGTTCAGGCTGGATATCAGGAGACATTACTTTACAGTTGGGGCTGCCAGGCTCTGGAATGGACTCCCAAGTGAGGTGGTACTCTCTCCTACCTTGGGGGTCTTCAAGAGGAGGTGGACAAGATATTTGGCTGGGGTGATATGACCCCAGCACCCATTCCTGCCCAGGGCAGGGGGTCAGACTTGATGATCTGTTTAGGTCCCTTCCAACCCTAAGCACTATGATGCTTCTTAAAGTACAGTGCCCAAAACTGGACGCAGTACTCCAACTGCGATCTGACCAATGCCACATAGAGGGGAAGTATCACTTCCTTGATTCTATTTGTCATGCATCTGTTAATGCATGATAACATAGTTAGCTTTACTGATGATTTTGTCACACTGACGACTCATGTTCATCTTGGAGTCCACTATAAATCCGAGATCCCTTTCCGCTTTTATGATGCTGAGAGGGTCATTCCCCAGGCAGTAGGTGCTGCCTATTGTGCTGGATATTTTTATGCCCTAGGTGCAGCACTCTGCATTTGTCCTTGTTGAACTAGCAATTGAGATGTCTTTTCCGTAGGTTTAACCTCTTTGGACTCGCTTCTCCTTGCCTACCTAATCCCAGTCTCCACCTTGTAGGCTTTTTAATCCAGTCTGTTAACCTAGCTCCTCATATCTGTCCTACTTGCCCAATCTCTAGTCATCCCCAGGCAATTTGTTACCCAACACGTCCCAATCTATTCTTCTGTCCCCGGTACCCTGCCCAGGCCCCTTGGCCTGATGTCTTTGCCTACTGATCCCAGTTGTCCCCCTACACTCTAAGGAAGATTGAATAGATATTTTTCACCTTCTCTATTAACTCCTCAACCTGTTCCAAGTCCCCAGTCTTCCTCTAACTCCTTATATAGCCTTATTGTCTTCCCACCGATAAACAGGTTAAGTGTCCACCAAACTTCTCCCTTGAGCTCCCAATCCCCCCTTCATTGTCTGGATGTTGCCATCTTCCCACCCCATCCCTTGCATAATTCTCATTTACTCCTCATCTCAATTTACTCTTTCCCTGCCCCTCATTCAGCTCCTGTCCTCTCTGCACTTCAGTTGTCCTTCTGAATGCTGCCTGAGCAACAGCAATGGGGTAAGCGAGGGCACAGGGGAAAGAAAAGACTCCTGTTTTGTTTTCACTGCTCAAAAATGACCCTTGTCTGCAGCAGCAGCTAACAAGGAAAATACTAGTTTTGCCACTGTCTGAACACTGGTTGCTCTGTGGGGATGGCACGTACAGAGTCTGGTCACGTAAAACAGTGGAACATACTTACTTGCTAGGCAGGAAACGTGTGTAGTTATCAGCACCAGGAGCTGGACAAGAACTGAGAAGATCAATGACACATTGAGCAAGAACAAAATCTGAGATTCTAGATTTTAAAGCTCTGAGGGAATATGTTAAAACCTGAGAGCTCAAAGTGACTAAATTTGGGAAGACTTGTCACAGGAACAGCAGATTTCTGCCAAAGCATGGAGATACTAGTTCTTTAAAAAGGAAAGCTCACCAGTATGTGGGGTTTGTTGTGTGCGGTTTTTTTTTTTTGTTTTTTTTTTAAATAAAAAACAATACAATTCCCATCTTACCTCAGTTTTAAAAGCTGCTGAAACAGGCTAATTGAAACATTTCAGAAAAAGTCAGCCAAAGGCAGACAGCACATAGATTTCAGCCCTAACAGCTAAAGTTTGAACACTTAATCTGACAATGGAAAACAGGGCTTCATAAAAAAGCAACTTTAATCAATGGTGCATTTTTGCTACAATAAAGTTATATCTGGTGTTAAAAACTCTACTGTAGCATTCTAATTGATTTCACATTATAATGATTTCATTACAAAATTAACATATCTAAAAATAAATAATTTAATTGACTGTAATAGTTATAATTAAAGAGGGATAAATTAAAAGCTAATTTTTGTAAGATGACAAAAATGCTAAAATTTACATATTTCAATCTGTTCATTTCTCAAGTGAATTAGTAATTAACTCTTGATTTACCACATTTACTCAAGTCCAAGAAAGCTCTGAATTTAAGGCAGTCCCCAATTACTAGATTCCATACATGGAAAGTGTATTCATGGAGAAGGCGCTGGATGGAAAACCTGCATGCTGCTGTTGTCTGATGCTGCCAGAAGCAGCTGTGCATCGAGCCCAACTCGGCCAAGGACATGAGTGGCTCCCTGCACACCTGCACCAGCGTGGGGCAGTGGCATGCTGGTTCCTCCCTCCTACACCTGCTCCCGCCAGTTGGGGAGACAGGTGGGAGTTGAGGGGGCAGGAGAGAGGAACCAGGCAAAAAGCATGCACTGGAAGAAGGAACCTACATGCTGCTACCACTGTTCTTGGCCAAGCCACTTCCCACAGCTCCGACAAAAGCAGTCTCATACTTGAGTCTAAGAGACAGCTTTGTTTTCCCCATGCTGAATGAGGATAAAATCCCCATCTTGGAATGGAGTAAATATGGTGGTTAAAGGGCATAAAAATATGCCTAGTACACTACATGAAGCAGATTTAGAATACTGAAATAGCCATGTTATAGCAACCTTAACCCCCTGATTCCAACAGCCATGCACTTAACATTCTTGTTTAGTCCTTAGCAAAAAAGCAAGTGTAAACAGAGCTGTCTTCAACTAGCTGACCTTTGGCTACAGACCGTCTCCCACAGTAACCAATGAGATCACAGTATTATGATTTCACAGGTTGACTAAGTAGAAGTATAGACTTGTTGTAAGGGAGTTCATAAAAATTTTATAAGCATCTACCAAGTGCAAAAGAAATCCACTAAAGTAGACCTAATGTCCAGCTTTAATTCTTTTTAAAGAAATGGTGATAGCTATAGCACTGCTAGCAATAAAAACACATTTAAGAACAGGAGATTGATCCACCTTTTTTAGTTGTGTTTTTTTGTTTCCTTTTTTTAAAGGGAAAGTTGGGGGCAAAGCATGGCAAACACATACCTATCGTCTTTTGCCCTGACATTCTGAAATGAGAGCAATAGACTTTTGTAGTAGCTGTACAGCAAGAATGGTATCCAGCCATCTCTAATTACCCAGAGTATCTGTCACTGACAGAAGAAATCCAAGGGTCCTAACTATGCATAATTTCTGGATTGCATTAGATTACCAGCTACTTTTTCTTAACTACAAAAGGAAAAGCCCTTATACGATTAAACATTCTGAAAGTTTGTTCTTACAGCTGCAATGGGAGACAAAAACAGATTGAAAAATACTGGACATACCCTGTTCACCCTCCTCTTTAGCATCCATTCTCTGCCAGAGACAGAGTCAGGGCACTGGGCTAGATGGGCCTGTAGTCTGAGCCAGTAAGCATCTATTCTTATGTTCTTATCAAAAAAGTGAAATGTGTTTACTTAATATAACCTAGCCACACATGTGTCAATTCTGTATGACTAACAGCCCCAAAAATGGGACAAGTAGTTCAAGACTTACATGAAAGCTACAAGATACTGTATACAGAAGCTTTATGCATTGTGCTGAACTTTATACAGTCTAAACAGCATTTCAGTCAAAAGGAGGTCATACCAAAAAAGTTGACAAACTTCAAACTTCTCAGTTACACGTATACATTTTACTCACCAAGAGACTGGATGGTGATATGAGAAGAGGGCAGTATTATTTAAAGCTTTTGTCTAGTTGCACACAAAGCAAAATAATCATTTTAAATGCGGAACAGTAGATTTCAGTTTTACAGATCATATCTGACATTATGATGTCACACCATAAACTCCATGTGTCATTTAAAGAGACAGTGTCAAAGTGCACATTTTGGGAAGCTGTGTGGAATCTCTATTAAATTATGAAATCTTCGGAACTACAGATCACAGTTTAATTAAGTAATCTTTATTTAAAAGGGACTCTGCAAGGTTCTGCTACAAAAAGTCAGATATCAAGACCTGCAAGCCTGGGGGCACCAACTAACAGTAAAAGCCTAAGGAGATGCATGCACTTCCTACCACAGATTCATTCTGGAATAGAGGGCAGAGACCTACCCCTCTAATAGTTTTTGCAGCTAATACTTCTATTGGCTGAAGTGATTTTACAACCTCTACTCTCTCTCCTTTGCCTGGGACAAAATACCTCATTATTTTATTGGTCACAGAATTATTTAGGGAGACGACAAAAGGTAAACCTTAAAAGAAGCTAAAAATTTCTCTCTACTACAGCAGACTCAGAAAAACACTGCACTAAAATGTGAAGGGTTTTTAAACCCAAAAGCTTGTCAAAAAAACATTTTTTCCCCAGCTATTTAAGTTGGTCTAATAAAAGATATCAGATTCACCCAAAGAACCTTGTCTGCCTATGTCCTTAGACCAACACTGCTACAACCTACAACCCTGGTAAGATACCCACTTCTAAATGTCTAAAATAAGTATCAGGAATATTTGTTTCTTAGGTACTTTGCATGCATGGTTCTTGTACCAGAAGGAAGACAAGAACAACCCTTGGGTGCATTACATCTAGCCCCATAGATTTGTATATACCCAGCTTTTCTAAGTAGTCCCTAACCTATTCTTTCACCATGTTTTACCTTCCAAAGACCAAATGTTTTGACTAAAGACCATCCAAATACCCTCAGTAAGTACAGCTACGTTGTATTTTTGGAGTGTAACAATAATGTCTCAGAGATGAATACTGAGCACTTGTAATCATGGATGTCGTTATAACAGGCCAACAAGGCTTAGTAGTTGGAAACTCAAGACTGCAAGCTGGCATAGGAACTATACTTGGTCTTACTAAAGGCTTCCTGGCCTTCTTTAGTAAGTCCATTCTTCATGGCTCTGTCTTAAGAGTCCCTCAGACCTATTTTTGCCTTCTCAGACAGCAATCATGAGGTAAGGATGTAGAATAGGTGGGAAAAAAAAAATCAAGGCCCTTCCAGAAGACTGGCAGCTTTGTGAAGCTGGGATAGGGGTGGCTGACACTTTTCAGACAAGTCTTGTTGAATTCATGATGGCCTCACCTTACCTGTTCCTGGGATCCTCAGCCACCTCTATAGCAATTTGCACCATCTGAGTGCTGCATGATGCCCTAGGCAGACAAGGTTCTTTGAGTAAGTGTGATATCTTTTCTTAGACCAAGTAAATAAATTTAAGGCATTGTTTAAATACAGTTGGTCTAACAAAAATATCACATTTACCCAAAGAACCTCATCTGCTTATGTCCTTAGACCAACATGACTACAACCAACACTTCCAAAGCATGACACCTTCTCTCTTCTGAAGTTGTTCTAGTCTTCCACACCTTAAATGAGCGACAGCCACATTCAGAGATAAGGATAGCAGATTGGGAACTGGCAACTCCATTGTGGTGGATGGATTCAGAGAATCCTCCCATTTAGAAGGCTGGGCAAAAGAGGCATGCAGAGCCGATAAACAGGAACCTGGGCAGTACAACCTGTCTATAAATGGACAATGCTAGAAAGAACCTTCAAGTTCACAAGAGAACACATGGATTTTTAGCTGGTACAGTCTGAAGCAGGAACAGCAGCAGAGATGTTTGTTACTACAAAATGGTCAAGTTCCTCAGAGCCATAAATTATTTTAGCACTACAGGACACTCTGGTAACAGCAGATTACACTAGATAGCACAGAGCCTGCAGTGAGACCCATTTGTTCCTATGCTTCCTGGTCATCCTCAGCATGGGCATTCCAGAACCAGGCAGTACTGTGGCACTGATGAGCTTCCCCAGGATCTACAAAAGGCACACAGGCTCAGAACTGGAGTGGGAAGGAGATGGAAGTTTCCCTTCCCCATTCCAGAGTTTCTTGACAAGATCTCCTGCTTCAAAGCATACACGGTGAGGTTCATCTTTATGACAGAGAGGGAAGCTAAATAGTTTCAATTAGGTGGAAAGTATTTCTCTTGGCTGAGCAGGATGCGAAATTCTATCAAACTGAAATAAAAAATCCCTACTACATTTTATTCCAGCCACTGTAATAAAAAAGTTGGCCAACAGAACCTGAAGCTTATTCTTCAAGACTTTGAATTTCTCTTTTAAAAAGGGGTGCTAATTGGCTCAGTCACAGTACTACGTAAATACTGCTGCACCATTTTTAGCTTAGTGAGTAGACTGTGCTGCTTGGCAGAGTAAGTATAACTATCCCCAGTATAAGTTACAGCAAGAACCTATAGACACCTTTTTGGACTGAACTGGATCCAAGTTCTTTGATTTCACTGCACTTGGAGACTGAGGCTGAAGCTTCTTGGCTCAGCTGATTAAACAGCATGGACTATGACAGAAGAAGGGAGTCCTGTATAAAGGGCTGCAAGCAGTAACAGAACTGCTGTACAGTTTATTCACTTACCACAAACAAAAGAGATTGCTGAACTGTTCCAGAAGTACTTGCAGTTAGAGCATGCTCAATGGGACAGTCTTCAAGCCAGCCAGTTTCAAGTGATTCATGTAGAAGGAGACCTTAGTAATGAGATCCCCATGCATACTGTATTCTAACCTATTGTATTTTTTAAAAGAACTCATGGTATGAGTCAAGCAATTAGGCAGATTGATACAAGTTTCAGTTTGTGCCAGTAAATGTCTTAATACATCACTAAGTGCTGTTAATGTCCTCTGTGCTCTGCCCTGCAAAGATGATCACCTGGCTCTCATAGCACATACCAAGCGAAAGTTGATGCCATTCTGTACCAAACATTAAAGATTACAACAGGAAGGGAGTTTTATTTGACAGACTACTAGAACAATTTCCTGTAGTCAACTGCATTTTCAACCTCTTTGAGCAAACACTTAGTGACAAGAAGTGCTCCATAGCTCTCCAACCCCACATGTTCCTGGTTTAAAACACTAGTTCAATCTAGTAAGTATTCCAAATCTAGTCTAAGTGAAGATTATTTGGTTTGAGCTTACTACTATGTTCTAATCTGTACCAAATATACTGCATCTTCATGTTGGCTGAACACCAGATGCTTACTGTATTTGCAGGCTATAAAACTTCTCAAAAGGAACTTTGTTAAATTAAAATTGACAATTTGTCTTTGAACCCTCTGATTTTAAACAAGGGAGTTTTACTAGATTTTCCTGCCCTGGGGAAAACAGCAGAACTAACTTAAGGAACAAAGGCAGGAATTTCAACACACCTAAACCAAATGACCTGCTGAAAAAACATTGAAACTTAACTACTTAGGGACACAACACTGCCTTAAACTCTGCACAAAGTGCATCAGTTCAGTTTGCTCTTCATCAATAAGATGGGAGCCAATAATTTCATTAAGCCATACTTTCAAGTCAAGGTTACAATGTAAACAATTGTGAAGTACAGGACAGAATGCTCCTCCAACCAAAAACACCTTTCAGATGGAGGTGGGGGCGGGACAAAGAGTGCAGACACTGAAGAACAATGCAAATGTGCACACTATAAAGTTATTTTTATTCTTATAAAACAAATATTTTAAAGATGCAAGAGGATAAATCCTTTATGTACAGCGTATAAATGAGAATGGTTCAAAAACTAGGTTTTACATTTCAAGGAAATAAAAGGACAAAGCCAAGAATAGTGTGTATTGGGGGGGGGGATTTGAAAAAAATGTTACAAAACAACAGGTTTGATAGAACTAGCACTCACCTTCAATCTCTTGATTTTCTTGTTTCCTTCAAGAGACATTTTATAAGAAACTTGTTTCAAGAATTGTTTGTAAAAAGTTTAAAATCTGATAAATATTTAGGAAAATAAAAATTATAATGAATTTTGACCTAACTCTATAAGCTTACTTATATATAAATACTCCCATTAA
>NW_017729031.1:58403683-58426621 GCF_001723915.1 Gavialis gangeticus
TTGTTCTTTTACCCCTCCAGAATGCAAAGTTCCAGGGGTAGTCTGCAATTCTGCAGGCTGCTTCTTTTCAAAACTTATGTCTGGAAGTCGTGGAGCCTGAGGTCTAGTTTTTCTTGCAGGATTCAGGAAAAAACAGTAGGCACACCTAAATGCTGCACAAACATTTACAAAAGCACGTGCAATAAAGGTCAGAAAAGTCTCACTGTGCAAGCTGATTCCTAAATCAAGATTATGATATGATATTTGATTCTCTAGAAAATGAAAAACAGTTCAATATTTTAAAAAAATGACTTCAATACTCAACTTCACTTTTTTAGGTTAACTAATTTTAAATTCAGCTATTTTTCAAGAGTATTCCAAGTAGTCTACTTTTCAATTTTAGGGCTGATAGCATAATTGCTGAACTTCTTGGTATGCACAACTCCATTTTCTCTTATTAATCTGTGCATATATCTGTCCATTTAATACCCTTTTACTTTCTGCTCTGCTTCTTTAACTGGCGAACATCTTTGCTGAGCTGTAAGAGTAGAGTCACCAACAAAAGAATGCAACTCACTACTGCATAATGCCATCATATGACACACTGAAGTCTGCCAGGAAGGTTTAAGAAATGGTGCTAAATAAGTTGTTTTTTTTGCTTAAAACAGGTATCAATATTGATACCCACTCCCCGCCCCATATGCAATGTCATTTATTATTTGATGAAATATTCAGCTTGGACTCTAGTAAAATAAAAGCCGGGTTTGTTTTAGAGAAAGAGTCAGTAATCCAATAGTTTAAAAAAAACCAAAACAAAACACACACATTTGCAAAGACCAAAGAAAAGTTAGTTTTTGACTCCCTGGACTGTCTGGAAGCTGACCTCCAACATACACTTCTTACGGTTAGTGGGAAATACTAAATATATTCCATTATTATATTTAATACCTTCCTCCCAGAATCAAGAGAAATGTGACATATCCATACAGAACTGGAGGTGGGGTGAGAGGGAGAGGCAGATGGGGAAGAGAAGAGAGAATTGCCTGGGACAATTTCTTAGCCATTAAATTTTGAACTTACTGTAGCTCTTGAGAGGAGGCACAACAAAACATCTGTGTTCAATAAAGAGCTGTGTCTGTCTTAAGTTATTGTCAGCCATAAACTCACGTACAGCCCCCCCAGGGCTTGTTCCCACTCTTTTTCTGTTGCCTCCCTGAGATCTTCTTGCCAAAGCAAGATCTTGTTTAAGTTCTGGTAAAGTGGAGTACTTTAATGTCAGATAGTTTCTTGATATAAAACCCTTCTGAGAGCCATTCATAGCCAGTAGCGATTCTCAAGGATGCACTGGAAGAGGCTTATTTTTACTGAGTAGTTTTATACACATAAAATCCTTGGCCTGCAGGTTATAATAAATACTTTTTTAAATCTTAGTGCATCCTAAGCTAGAGAGTAGTAAGTTACCATAAAACTTAGTATAAGGTTTGGTATACTCAACTAGAGTCAAATGAAACAACAGCAAGTCTCCTATGAAGAATTTTTAAGCAGTCAAAAAATATATGCCCACTAGTTCTTACCAATGTATTCAAATTCCTCCTTCAGAGCCATACCATTATGAGAGAAACACTGCTGACATATAAGGGCATACCTAAAAAATGCAATAAAGTTACTTATTTGACTATATCCAATATAAAACATTGCATAGCTATTCTATTGTCTTGATTTTTAAGGAATTTAATTATTCCTAACAAGTAACCAAATGTAATAGGCAAATTTTACCATTTAGCAGGGTCTCTTCACTTGCACATTAACAAAAACCAGGAAGTTTAATTCTTAAAATTGTAGTTTAAGAAGTAGTGAAGATTTGACTTTTACACAAAAACCCAACCATAAGGCAAGTTAAGCCTCATGATTTAGCAGTTCAGCTTCACACCAGATTCAACAGAAATAGATTTCAATACATGGAATGGAGCATAAAAGTTTAATCATTGGAATAATTACCTTATCTGGCTTAAGCAAGCAAGTACACTGGAAAATTTCAGAAGGCAATAGGTAAACACAAAAAGACAATCCAGCTAAATAAAGGGAGTTGGGTATTTTTACTTGATGTTTGGCTCCTTTTCCTACTCAAACTTCAATAAAGGGTTTCCCTTTAATACAGCTTCTGTTCATAGGTAGAATTTAAACTTCCAATAGTCAGAAAGCACATTTCAGTAAAATAGATTTCACAAGATGCACTGCAATGAGCCACTTTGCAGTGAAAACAGCTGTTACTCAATACCAGCTGCAAACAAGAATTAGAGTTCTACAATATCTTTAACCCTGAACATGTAAAAAAAGCAGTGAAACATCCCACACTTGTTATGTATTTACTTATCATTAGCATTTTTTTTTTTTTACCTGTTCTGTGGACCATCACCAACTAAATACTCAATAACTCTATCCAAAGCTCCCCTTTCTCGAGGAAGAATAGGTCTTGCTAAAGGAGGACCCGGAGGATGAAGACCTATCAAAAGAAACAAATTAAAAAAAAAAAAAAAATATTACTTTCAGCTACATATTGGCTATATATGATGCGACAGTTCTACTGGAGACAGGCTAGCAGCTTCATACAAAGATAACAGAAAAAGTCAAACTAGTAAAAATGTATTTGAGTCAAAGATGCTATTTTATACTCAAAATGGCCAAATTACAGTTCATTCCCTGAAAAAAAAAAAACTGTTACTCAAAACTGATCTTCTGATCCCATATTTCCATTTTCCATCATGTACTAATAAAAGATTTTAACATTTCTAAGGACAGTCAAAATACTATAAGCTTCATAGTAAAAGCTGCTTACAAAGTTGCATACAGAAAGATCCATTCTGGGTCATTCTTGTATAATAAAGGGCTTAGTCCATCTGTCTGTCCGTCATGCTCTTGGAGCACTCTGGTTAGTAAAACAATCAAGCAGAGTGTGGAGCAGTGCCATGACCGTGGGGACAGAGGAGATGGAGTGTGTGTGCACACGCGTGGGGGGGGGGGGTGATAGCCAGCAGCACTCTGCCTCTGCCACCTTCGAGGAGTAGGGCTTGGGAGTGGGTGGGGGGGGGGAAGGGAAGCCAGCAGTGCTAGAGGTGGTGGCGTGCAGTGCTGGCAGAGGGGGACAAAAAGGTATGGCAGGGGCAAGCTTTCCCCCACCGCTCCTGGGAGGCAGTGGTGGCAGTACAGGGTGGTGGGTGGCAGCAGTCTGTCCCTGCCTGCCCCTCCCCCCTGCCAGTCATTCTTGGCAGGTAATTGGCTAGTTTACACATAACATTCTTAACAGCTTGTCCAATTCAGATGTCATAGCAAGGCCATTTTACATCGCTTAGTCAACATACAGCAGCTCTTAAAGTGGTTATTAGTGTAAAAGCACCACAGGACCCAAGTATTTACTAGACATCAGAATCTTACCTCAAAACATCACTTCGCTATCTGACAAAGCTGAAACTTCTGCCCTTCAAACATGGTTTATTAATAAACCAAACATCGATTTAAAAAAAAAATAAATAAAAAAATAAAAATTAAATCAAATCACAAGATCGACAGGAAGAAATTAGCTGTTAAAATCTGACTAACACTACATTGGTATCAATAATGAACTGAATCTTCACATCAAAATAGCATTTCTGCTAAGAGAGGTACTGCAGGAAAATAAGGAACATGTGATTTAATAAAGAGCAAAGGCCGCTGTAAAAAAATAAACTACTAAAAGCTGAACATAAAGGATGAGCCCTATTGCTTGGAACGGGAAGAGACTGCTTGGAACATTCCCCTCCTTACTCTCTCCCCCATCAATTCAAAGAGCCAAATTTGAAAAATTCAAGTACATTTTGCCCCCATACTATTTTAGAATGCAAGCCTTAACTTTATTTCACATTTCCTGTCATTAGCATTTATAGGAAGTGTGTTAATACATGCAATAGAAGACATGTAAACTATTGCTTCAGAAAGTCTCCCCTAATAATGGAAACCTTCTGAAACTGTTCTTCCTCATTTGAAACCGTGAAGTGTTTCCTTCCTGAAACCACAGCAGTCCTATAAACATGAGCAGTTACAACTGAGGAACAATGTATATACTTTCAGATCTCTCTCTCTGAGGAATTCATCCCATTGTCTGATTCTGCTCCTCTTTCCATCTTCCCACACAAATACCAATAAAAAAACCCTAACAATCTTCTGCCCATGAACCAGACTTTGGACACATCTGATCTCTACACAAATTGTAGATAACTTTAAAATGCATCTCTTGGACCTTAAAATCTTTTTTTTCTTTAATACTGAAGTTCTCAGCCACACTAAGGAAAGATTCCCGCCAATCTACATTTCACATCCACACGATCCAGAAACTTTACAAAAACCAAATCAAAATGGGAATATTGTTCCTTTGTTTTCTCTCTCATGGCCCATAGACAAAATTATGGTCAAAATAAAAATTACATGTACCTGGTAGTAAGGATTTATAAACATCTCTTAACTGCATTTTATAGTGACATTTCCGGCTGCCTCCTAGGCTCCCTCTACACATGCAGGTAAAGGCAAAAAGGGATCTAAAAATGCAATACACGTGATCAAGCCTCCTGTCCCGCCAACCTGATCCTAGGCTCCCCCTGCACTGGCAAGCAGCAAGATCCTGTGGCTGGGAGCCCCCTTAAGTAGGGGTGCCTCATGCACCCCCAGGATGGGGGGACAACAGCAGTTGCAATCTCCCGGGCTCAGGGGTACATGTAATCCCCAGGCTCTGGGGGAAAAAAAAAAAAAAAAAAAAAAAAGAGGCAGCCGTGAACCTCAGGGTCATAGGGGGGAGCAGTCCCCACAGCCACAATCCCCAGGTCCTGGGGGTTTCAAGCTGGGCATGGTGCACCCCTGTGGCTAGGAGACCCATCAGCTGACAGGGCTCCAAGCTTCAGGGAAGACCCTGGTAGACATGCAAATTAAAGCTCAATAGCAACCAGCTATAAAATTCACTACACATTTCCGAGGTCTAACTTTATAACTGGTTGGAGCTTTTCATCATGTGCTAAAGTACTTTACCTGAAGACCAGCTGCATGTGCAATCGCACAATGAACCAGTTATTTGCACAAAACTATAATATATGTAGAGGGGGGCCTACTTGCCTCCCACTACTGGTTGCCTATATAAAAATCATGAGTAGTTTCCTATATTTTGAAGGCAGTTTGCCTCCAACCCAAAACACCGCCTGGCAATTTGCATTTTCTAACCTTTAGATAACAAAATGTCACGTTCTTTTGTACTGCTTTTTTATGGATCACAGAACCACCCCTCTAGTTGGAAAGTATCTGTCTGGTTGGATTATTTTAACTAACTATAACTTTTTCATCCAGTAATCTTTTTATAAATAGATGTCCAATTTATATCAAGTGATTGTTAGAATAAAAACAAACAAGAAATTTAGATTTCTGACTTACTCTAGCTTTTGCTGCCAACAGCTAGCTAGAATGAGGGCAGCTGTTACATGCAACTGATGCTAGTTATATGGCGGAGTACTTCCTGTGATACGCATCAAGTTAGATTTCCTTCAGATTAATATTACTGATTTTTGGTATAATATTTTGAGTGATTTTTGGAGTCAAGTTAATATTTCAAGTCACAGCAAAGCCTAAAAATATATCTGCTTTTAAAAACAGAGTGACACAAACAGTGTTAAGTAATATGTGGGGGAAGTTTAAACCACAGCTGTTCATCCTTAAATTAAATAAAGCTGAATTAGAAGCATTTAGTAAAAGTTGCAATGCAAGTACTGAATCACCAACCACCTACTTGAAGTTATATTTTTACTTCTTAATATTAGTAATACTCAAAGATGCATTAACAACGTTCATTAGATCAGATTAAGCCACAAGGACCACGGTCAACAGCTCTGCTCCTCTGATAATATGGATTTTTCTATAACAAGAGTAAAGCTCCTATGTGTAGGAGACGGCAACTTCATGGTGGTCAGTCCTAGCCTGTGGGATAAAGTCTCACAGGAACTGAAATACCCCAAACTGTGTGGGGTCTGCCACTTTAAGTGCCAGGCACACTTCTGATCTGGCCTGCTCTACTACTCATGTATTTATAAACACAAAATTATGCTTTCCACCATGATTTGCTTCCTGGGGAGAAGATGCCAGAAGAAGGTAACCACATGAGATACTAAATTATTTACTACATTACTGGAAAACACTCAGGTACTACAGTGATGAGAAGAGAACATGAACCACAAGAGAATACGACACATGGAAGAATATTAGTTTCAGTGTGACTTCTGGAGAAAGATAAGCACTAGAATTAAACACAGAATAAAAAGGCAGCAACCCAAAAATCAACACAAGATAGTTAAAGAGCTTTTTTCTCTTTGTACCAGTCAAGAGAGAAAAAGACTTCTCTGTGCTTGCAAACAATGAAGTGGAAGAACAGTTACTTACCTACCAATAACCATGGCTGTTTCAAGTTGTGTTTGGATCTTATTTATGGTATACACAGCACCTCATGTGAATGAGGTCAGAATCTTGGCCAGCAGCATTTACTGCTCTGCCTGTCTTTATACCCCCTAATTAATCTGAGGGCACAACAAGCAAAGCATCTCCGACTGCCCTTCTATTCCCTTTGTTAATTAATTAATCTAATAAAGAATTATTTGAAAGCAGCAAGGATGAAGGTCAGGTTATGGAAATCGCACGGAAAAAACTCTAAGCAGCACAGCTGGTACTCCTAGCAGAGGGAAGGACTGAATATTTTTGTGAGAACAGCACCATTTCCGTAGCTTGATTGCCTCTGTCCAGAAGCAATGAATGGGTTCTACCTGTTGATATACGTTAGAGTTACAGTGGCTGCTCTTAGAATCAAGTTTAAGGGCTCTGCAGACTAATCAAACAACCATTAGTTTACCTACAACAACATGGAGAGAGGTCAATTTAAAAAAAAAAAATCTCAGGCCTTATATTAACAGGAAGTTTACATGGGTCCCCAGCTGCTTTTGGGACATCTGGAATTGTGTCATTACATGAAGAAGAGAGCATAAACAAGACCGGAGATTCTCAAGAGTTCATCTACCAGCTGTGTGAAGCTACTATAGGAACTGGAAATGTAAAGACCATTTTAAAAAAAAAAGGAGAAATAAATGTTAACACCCCTGGAGTGAAGAGCAATGAGCCATTAAGTGAACTGGCTCCCTCAGCTGCCTGAGTAATAATGCCACAGCTGCTGCACAGTGGAGCAGGAATCAAAGCAGGGTACTTCTATTTCAGTCAGAAAAAATCAACTTCTCTGCTTAATACATGCACCCTAATTTTGGGGACAAAGGTGTGTGCTGCATATGAGAAAATATGGTAAAGAGGGTAGTAGTGAACAAGGGCTAAGGCCATTTCAGTGCCAAGCAGTAGTTAACAGAAAGGAAAGATCTTAAGAGAAAAGGCAGATAAGGTCCACCAAGGGGAAATTTGTCAATAAACTAAACTAATATTTAGTAACTAATTCTATACAAAGTCTGCAGTAGATAACAGGTGGACTCCTGAGCTTTAGGAAACCAAGATGCAGTCTTGACTTCTGTTCTTTATATGGTTGTGTGCCGGGGAGACATGAACTCACACAGGTTTACCCCCCAAGGAGACATTTTTCCGAAGATTCCAGTCTTGTACACAAGAGACACATGCGCCGTAAGGGATCTTCCATTCTCAATCTTTCCATTATACAGAGGGGAACAGTGACAAGGAATTCAAGCAACTGCCACAAGGTCATGCTGGGTTTCAATGGCAGAATTCGAAGAGAATACTCCCATGCTCCAATGACTAGTAATACAAGGAAGAATCCTTTCTACTGATAGAATAAGACTAAATCCTGCCCACTTTTGGAAATCTCTGCTGTTGAGAAGACTGAGAACTTGGCAAAATTTCCAGCACTCTTGTCAGCCAACTGATACATCAAAGCACTGCATTACATAATGAATCTTCCCTTGAGTGCTCCAATATGATGCAACTTACTCAAGACAAAAGGTGGTGCTCTATCTATCATTTTCAGAAACCCAAGAGTTTATGCTGTTTACAAAGTTGGAATGTTATATTTCCTACTTTCTCTTTCCAAAAATTAGAAACCTAAATGTGCTTTTCAGAATTCTGCCAAACAGCAATGCCCAAGTTAAAAGGAGGAGGAGCCAGAAGTGGCAAGCTAAAACAAACTCTCAAATGATACATTTACTGGGCCCTATAACTACACATTTGTAGATTCTGAAAAAGAATCGTCCTGATAAGACATTTTAGGTTAAACATTTTTTTTCCCATTTATAAAAGAATATTTAATAAAACTTAAGTGTTCCCATTAAAAGGAGCAGACAAAGTTCAATACAGGCATGAACGTACAGCGCTGGAACAGAAAAAAACCATACACCAATACTTTTTTTCTAGTATTAACACTTACAACATATTCAGCACTGTGTTCAAAGCAGCATAAGGCTCTTCATGCAACCTTTAAATTGTAAAGCTCCTCAAGTTTCTAAACCATAATAAAAAGGTAAAAAAAAAAAAAAAAAAAAAAAAAAAAAAAACAAAAAAAAAAAAAAAAACAAAAAAAAAAAAAAAAAGACAGAAAACACGAGAACATGGCTCCATAAGAATATCTTCAATTATCTGCATACTAATTCAAACCAAGAATATGAATCTTAGTTCTCATGCTGTTATGGAGACCAGTAATTAATATAAACATCAAAAGCAATCATTGAAGAAAGACTGGTCATTTTTGCAAAGCTTGGCAAACTCTCAACTACCTGCTGGTTATTAATTTTCAAACATATGGGAGCTCCGTGGTAATACGTGTTAAATTGATTCTCCTCTACAAAATACAGTATAATGAAAATGAATTATTAATCTTCTCTACTTTAGAGATAATTAAGCCCATTCAATTTTGTTGTAAGCCATGCATAAGCTTAGATTTAAAAATATTTACTTGCATCTATGAATTTATACAGTTTAGAGTGCAATGTTATGGCTGAGATTTTATATGCCTGAAAGATGGGGAATTCAAAAAATATGGCTTCCACAGCAAATGACACATCACATTTCTGGCCTTTTCTATTACCATCTGACCAGACGAGCACCATACAAAGAAGGCACAATCAAGATGTTAGTTACTAAGGGAAATACTGGTATTTCTGTGCACATGAAATATTATTTGCAAAATTACACGAAAAGGAAATATAGATTTAACAGTTGGCAATTGTGAACTGAAAAAAATCCAGTGAACCCACTTTTCAAACATTCTACAGCTAGAGAATCAAATTCAAACAAAACTATTTCAATGTGCTTCCATCATAATATTGCTAAGGAAATTTGTTATGCTTTTCCTAGTCAATTATTTAACTATCATTTAACCAATTTTCTTTCAGCAACCCAACAACGTAAGTGCCAAGTTTGAACTTTATAAACTCTGCTAAAGGCTGGTGTTTGACTAGGCACACACAACTGTACATTTATTTGTGGGATGGCTTCACTCAAAGAATGACTGGGGATTTACTAAAAGCCCTCATTAAGCACTTTTCTTTTGGACACAGAACCTTCTAGTAATGTTTCACTATCACAATCATTCAATAGTAGGTTAGGGTATAAGAATACCATATTTTCTCATATCTAACACACCCATTCCCCAAAAATCAGCCCCCCAAAATTGGGTGCTGGGGTGTTTTAAGCAGGGCATCCGTTTCCTTTGCAGCAGAAAGAACTCCTGGAAACACTGTGCATGCATTCTATGCAGCTGCCAAGATGGCTGCTTCTTGCATCTGTTCAGCAAACTAAAGGATAGAATCTTGTGTTAACCCTCTCAATACCACAGCTGTTGGCTCAGCACTGTAGCTTATGCCCAAAGCAACAAGTGAGCTGTTGGTAGTATTTTCCTGAGGCCTGTATGTGGAAACAACACTATTTACAGAAACTTATACGAAGAACTACTCACAGCAAAGAACTAACCGTCTGGCTATTACCCTTTGCAAAGGTCTGGGGCCTAACCTTGTGTGACAAAAGGCAGGCCAGGCTCCAGTTTTGGGCAGTGCACACCACCACAACATGCACCACTCCACTTTAAGGTGCGGGTTTTTTCAAACCCAGGATCTCAGCAATGTAACAGCATGCCAGTATATGCAATTTGTGCCCATGACACTAGAAAAAACAAGAACAAAACACCCCTCTACATTTTATTTTCCAGAAGAAAAGTTGTGCATTTTATTTGGTAGGACTGCCCATGAAAGTCACTTCTCTTACTAGTTGATAGAGCTTAATATCACAGGTCAGCCTAGGTTAATTTAATAAAGTTTAGCTGGCATTTAGATCTTATT
This sequence comes from Gavialis gangeticus, assembly GCF_001723915.1. Lineage (NCBI taxonomy): Eukaryota > Metazoa > Chordata > Crocodylia > Gavialidae > Gavialis > Gavialis gangeticus. The sequence continues at coordinate 58,414,003 of NW_017729031.1, forward strand.
CCACTACGTTGTTATAATGTATAACCACATACAGTACTGAAATTCATGTTCCCAAGACTATACTTCCCCTAATAGCAAAAGATGTCTGTTTATCACACACTTTTAAATTGTAATATGCAAACTAAAAAAAAAAAAAAATCACTTCAAAAGCTTACACTGGGGACCTAAAAGCACAAGTAGTATTCTCCTGGCTTTAATATAAAGAGGATCAAAGTTTCACTCTATAGAATGCAGATTAAATTACAAATCATGAACTTTCACTGCACCCAAATTAACCAAAAGTTCAACTGAAAAAAGCATCAGCAGGAGAGGCTTAAAAAAAAAAAAAAAAAAATCAGTTTTTGCAAAATATCAAGCATAACTGATGCTAGACACTTACACACTAGACTCTTATACAGAACCCGGATGAATCTTATAAAACCCCCAGCTATCCAACAGAAAAGACTTTTTGGAGTAATGCAGTATTTTACACATTACTCTAGGCTGTTTGAACATTCCTACTAGAATAAAAATTTAAATAAATGTCAAGATGCATGTTAAAAAATACGCACAGGGTTTAGTGAGAAACATGAGTGTATTCTGAAAGTGTTTTCCTTTGTACCCGATTTATATAAATCTGGAGCTTTCTTAAACCAAGAATATAAAAATATATGCTATACTGTTGACTACAGAATACTGCAAAGTTTTATTGCCATTTAAACAAAGAAGCCATAACAGTTAAATGAGCTCAGGCAATAGGTTTCAGTATCACAAGGTGCCAGCTGTAAAGAGTTATGGCTAATTGAATATGGAACTCCTGCTTAATCAGATAACTGCTCTGCTATTTCCAAATGAAATGCCATTTCCATACCATCTGAAAATGGCCTGTTTTATTGGTAACCAGAGAAAACAATATAAACTGTAAACAACATTAAAGTGCTCTGTTTACCCATTCCAGGCATTGAAGTTGGGGATCCAGGACGTCGTGGTAGCACATTTGACTGCAAGGCTGGTGCAACAGTTCTTTCTGGGGGTCCACCAGGAGCTGAAGTGTCCCTTTGCACACTAGATGTTGCCTGCACACCTGAGGCCTTGGGAGATCCTTGTTCAGGGCTTGATGGAGTAGGTGGAAGAACATTCCTTTGACCTGTAGTCCGCTGACGAATTTCTGACAGGAACACGTACATACTGGGATTTAATACTTTATATACTATATTGCCAAGACATGAATAAAAACAAAGCTAGTATTGATGTTTTAATCCGTAACAAAATAAACAAAAAAGTTGGACTAAAGAGCTATGCAAGGTTGCAACATGCAATAGCAAAGACCAACAGCATTTTGATTAATATATTTCATTGTCAACTCAGATATAAATCTATATTCTCATATATAAATCCTAGTACGCAAGGCAATAAATTAAAAAGTACCATTTGGTTAATTACACATGCTCAGAGAAGAAATTCTCCAATAGAACATTAATAGTTCTATCTTTGTTCTTTAACCAAAATGTTGGATATAGTAATTATTAAAAAAAAAAAAAAAAAAAAAATCAACCATGTTTCCAATTCAAAACATAAGATCACTAGTTCACTTTACATTCTTATGCATTTAGTTTTCATATTATATGAAACTATTTTACCAATGATTAAGCTATTCAGAGCAGGTACCATGGAACTATTGAGAATTTTCCAGATTAGATAATCTGGATGGTTCATTCTGGCCTTAACCTACCATTTCGTTTTCCAAATTCCATCCACAGATCTACTGCTCTACTGACCTCTATATCATTTTTTTTTGTCCTTGATTGTTACCACAGCGCGAGCTTGAAAAGGAATCGGGTGCTATGGTGCCCCCCTCACAAGCAATTTTTGAGACAGAGAGAGAGAGAAAAAGCACACTCAGGCCAAACTATATACTGTACTACTAATGTGACAATGATTTAAAGGGATCTCTTCACCCAGCAAAAAACCCCCATTGACACCAGGGGAATTTATCCAAGTACTGTGTATTGAATTGGGCTTTGGACATTACAACAATTTATGGCAGAATTGAATATCCTTTGACCTGGACATACATGAACCTGCTTACCAAAAAACAAAAAAAAACAAAACCCCACACTTGAAGGGTTAGGAACAGATCTTATACTGAAATGACATTTTTCCTCCCCATCCCTGATGAGCACTAACATAACGTTTTTAAAAACAGCTGTTATTGCAGCCAGCCTATCTGGATTGATCGTACCCTCTGCAACATTACTGACACAAACAGATTACTCAGCCCTCTTTCTGCAATGGACCAGATGCAGGGCATGTCTAGCACAGAGCTCAATTTGGTCTAGTGCAGGGGTGGGTAACCTACAACCCCCTAGATGGACCAGGCCTGCAAAGAGGCTGGATCCAACTCAGGGTGGCATGGAGTTGTACTGAGCCATCCATTCTCTGCAAAGACTTCCCTTATTTCTCCAGACTCACTCTGCACAGGGGCCGAGTAGGCAGTGAGGACAAACACATGCAGCTTGAGATATTCAGGGAGGAGCAGAGATTCAAAGCCTGAGGCAGGAAGCCAGGTATTATGGGCCAGCCTGGGGCAGAAAAATGTTGCCAGCTGTACCACAGCTACACTGATACCAGATATCAAGATCAAAGCTAGTTCAGGTATCTCTACACTGTAAAATCCAAGACTAAATGTTGGATGTATGACCTATGCTCTTTCAGGGGACAGATACAATAGTCTGAACAGCTGATCGTTGGTGGTGTTCAGCTTTTAGACAGTCCAGTACTCTGGTGGCAATTGTACGACCACACAGGAATGGGCTTCACAAACTGTGCAAAGTAGAGGCTTCCTCTTTCCAAAGGAGGATTCTACCACACATAGGTCTGCATATTAGAAAAGGAGAACATTTTTGCTCAAAAGCCCTTTTATGGTCATGCAGAAAGCACTATCAGTTGAAGCAACAGGGGCAAAGCTAGAATTCCAGGGAACAGAAATATTTTGGTCTATGACCCTTTCAACTTGATAATTAGACTGGAAAACATGGTTACTACCAGAATAATGCAAAAGAAAGATATTAAAGTTCTACGGAACTTAAATTAGAAGAATCTCTAGATTTACAATATGAACATTGACGTCTCATTACAAACAGAGTGATGATATGAAATGGGTTTATTACCACCATGACACCAGGTTACCAGTAGATTACTTCCTTTAGGAAACAGTCCATTTTCCATGATATTCAAGAATTGAGAGTGCTCTATGGAATTCTGCCTTTCCTAAATAAGCTTCTACCTGTCTTCCTTCAAGATGAATTATCATCTAATATTTTTCAGCTGTAATTGGCTGGGTTCTATATATTTCTGAGTCTTTGACAAATGTAATTCATCACTACTGAATTATCAGCACTGAATTACAAGAGCATTTGTGAAAGTTCCATATTTCAATAATTAACAGATACGATTCACCTGACAATTCGATTAAACTGTGTGTACTATTTTAATATGGTAGATGCTTACGGCTAAGGTATCTACATGAAGGAGAGTTCTGTAGTCAACTGCATTTGTTCATGTTCAGTATCCTATTGTCCGTGTTGCTGCAAGCCAGAGCTATGAAAACTAAACCACATAATAAATTGTTTTGGACAACCTCAATTTTTGGGGGGAGGCTGGATCATTTAGGTCCAAATTCTGCAATTACTCATACTTATTATTACTAACTTGTACAAACAAGCTCATTAGGCTTACTCACACAAGCAGTGATCTGATTAATACAGAACTAGGTGTTTTTCCATTAAAAAGTTAAGACACTGTCAGAACAGGCAAAACATTTCTTATGTTCAGAAATACCATGAGTTTCTTCTCTCTCTGACTCAAAAAAGGCTTTATTTTGTAGAGGAGAATATAAAAGTAATCACTCCAAAAACACAAAAGAGAAGGAAATTGGTTACCCTGTGTACAAAACACATTAATCCTGATGTTTCAGACTAGAATTATTTACTTAACAAGTACTTGCTACTGCATTAACTTCAAGTATTTAGGCCCCGATCCACATCAATATTCAGGTCCCCAATTACTACTGAAATCAGAGTCAGCTGGTGGTCTCAATACTTTTGTGGATCTGGCCCTCTGAGAAACCAGATTGCTAGGCCCTTGAGAATACAGAGTTTTTGTAGCAAACCATTATTCAGCAGTAGATAAAAGTTTCCATATTCAGCAGATCACAAACTGTCTTTTCTTCAACTGTCATGAACACAAAATTAAAAGTTGAGGCTAATCCAATCACACTTTCAAGATAAAGTATCCTCCTTTCAAAAAGAACAGGAATCAGAAGCACAAAGATTTTCAGTAGCTGAATTCTGCTACTTAACTGCACGGGTGTCTAGTGTGAGCAAAGAGAAAACGAAACAAGCCACGATTAATGTTTTCATATCATTCTGACAATTTACATTAACTTCACTAAACCAAATTCATGAAGTTATGCATGTATCTTATTAATATTGGTTTGAAATCTACTAGCACCAGAGGCACTGCACAGAACAAAAAAATTATTTGGGCTCAGTCTCCACTACTTTGTGCAAACAAAGCCAAAATTGACAACATAAAGACTCACTTTTGTTACCAGAACTTTAAGTGAAGTACAAACATCAAGAACATTCTGGTATTTTTTAATAGAGATTATTCTTACTTAAGGAATGAAACCATAACAGTAACTCTTCCTGTTAAGCACCAGCTGACTGGATCAATCCATAATGCCTTTGAGCTTATGAATAAAAGAGACTGGACTGTAATATTAGTTTTAACAGGGGCACAGATTTTTTGGGGGAGCAAAATTTGCCGTATTAGCACCAAAAAAAAAAAAAAAAAAAAAAATGTGAATGCAGAAACCAAAAGGTATTGCTTTGCACACAATGTCTGAACTATTAAGATGACCCATCAAATAAGGTATCATTTTCCCTGTGTGCTAAATCCTTTTCACCAAAAGTTGAGATCAATTCATGAAAGATACCTCATAATGAGACCAAGCTTTTAGCCCACCTTGTAGCACTGCAAGAATGATGCATAAGCATACTACTTTATGGCATATAAAAGTACATGTACACATGAGAATAAGGGTAGCCAAAGGCAGGCAACTTTGCAACATTTAACTTGGCTGTGATGGTAGTTGAGGATAGTCCTTGCTTTGAGCAGGGGATTGGACTAGATGACCACCAGAGATCCCTTTCCATCCCTAATTTTCCATAATTCTGTGAACATGGCTGGAGAGGGGTTACCCTAACTGACTTCCAAGTTTCTACAGCACGTGCCTAACATTATATCACCTTTAGTACAGGTTCAGGATAAGTAGTTAAAGTTTTATACATAAATTTAAGGTGCAACAAGCTCACTCAAAATGTATCAGGGTCCTAAATTCATCCAATGGCCTCATTTAATTAAACTTTTAGCTGAAGTTAATTAGAACTGCTGTCACTGGAAAAAATTAATGGTTCTTCATAGGAAAAAAAATCCAGAAAAACATTTTGACCCTTGTGCAACAAGCAAAGAAGCATACTGTTAATTTCATAACATGAAATGAGTTGCATGCCTACTAAAAAACACACCCTGGTTTTCTACAAGAAAGTTAGGCTCATAGACTGACTACATGTTGTTAATCTGATGTCATATTAAATTGATATACCACCAATCCAATTTTCTTACAGCAGTTTGGGCCACAAAGCTTAGAGAGCTGAGGACCACATTTCTAGGCAGTTTGGTCTCCCCTCATAATTACTTGACTTTTCAGCATAGTTCTTGTGCAACTGTTAAGTGAACTCAGAGCTGTCTAATGGGGCCGCGTGAAGCTTCAGTAGCCAATTTGATTTGGAGGAGATTTGGCCTAATTTGGGTACCAAATCTAAATTGGGAGACCACGTAAAAGCTCTGAATTGATTCGAAGCATCCAAATCGATTCGGAAAAACTTTGGAAAAAGATTTGGCCAATTTGGAGATTTGGCCATAGATTAAACAGAGCTGACAGCTAGCTGCCTCTAGCTGGTAATTCTGTCAGGGTTGGGGAAGCGGGGGGGAGACTGGGGCTGGGACAAGCTGGCCAGCCAGGGCACAGGGTCACGTTACTTGGGGAGGGGGAAGAGGAGGTACAGGATGCGGGCGCGGCAGCAGGGCAGAGCCCCCACAGCTGGGGCAGAAGCAGGCACAGCCAGAGGAGATGCGGGAGAAGCCCCCATGGCTGCACTGCCTGGCCCCCTCCCCCACCCAGCCCCAGCACTTTTTTTTTTTTTTTTTTTAAAAGCCCTGCACTCATTGGCTGTAGCAGTGGCAATTAGGGCCTCTGGGCGCTCCTGGCAGAGCCCTCCCATGCAGTGAGGATCACCCTCCCTCCCCCTCAGGCCTGACACCCGCACAGCACCTGCCCCATGGTGCAGGTGCAGCACATCTCAGCAGGGTGCTGCACGCTGTCTGGGAGCCGGGATGGCTCCACCCATCAGCCAGAGCTCCCGGTTAGATTCCCCAGCTCTGTGATCATTCTGCCAGCTATTCCTGTGTGGCATGGCCCCCAGATCTGCACGTGGGGTTTCAGCAGGCCACTGCTGCCAGCTAGGGAAACAGCCTAGAGCCACCGCCATCATCCATCCTGCATCATCCAGAGGCCCATGCCCCTCAGGAAGAGCTGGGGGAAGCAATCAGAACTGGGGGAAAGATTGGGTAGCTGGAGAAATTGAACTGGAAGCTGAGGGAATGTTCAGTAACCGGAACATCCCTCTAGCTCCCGGCTGCTTCCCCAGACCCCGGTTCGAATTGCCTGGGTGGCTCCATGCGTCAGCCGGAGCCCAGCACTGCTCAGCCCTAGAGGCCCCAGCTCCCAGGCAGCATGTGGCACCCTGCCAAGCTGCACTGCACCCACACCATGGGGCAGCTGCCACATGGATGCCCAGCAGGGGGGGAGATCTCCGCTGCCCCACACTGCACAGGGGGACTCTGCCACAAGTGCCCAGAGGCCCCAACGCCACTCCTGTGGCCACTGAGTACAGGGCTTTTTTTTTTTTCTCCTTCCAATTAAACTGCCAGGATTAGGCTGGGGCCAGGCAGGAGATGGGGCTAGGCAGGGCAGCCATGGGGGCTTCTCCCATGACTCCCCCTGCCCAGGGAGAGGCGGGCACAGCAGGAGCCATGAGAGAACATGCAGCATCCCAGCTGTGCCTGCCTCTCCGATCTAAATCTCCCCAAATCAGTTCAGGACAGTGATCCAAATCAAATCACTGTCCTCCAATCGGCTGAATCCGAATCAAATACTTCCCTGTTCACAGAGGCTTACTGTCTAACTCATAGTTAACTCAAGGCCCACAGACTCCCACAGCCTTTACCTCCTCAGCCCCCTGCACTTCTCCCCAAGGGTTAAAGTCACTGCTCCCCCTGGTCTTTGCTGCCTCTCTCTACCCCGTAACTCCTGCTGCTACCATTGCTCCCTCATACCTGAGGCCACTGGGGTCACCAGGCAGCCCCTCCCTCCTCCAAGGATTTGCTTCCTGCCATTTTCCCTGGGGACCATCTGGTCTGCAGTCTAGGGGCAATGCAGCCGACAGCTGCTCAGATGTTGGTCAGCCCTGATCTAAGTGAAAGAATCATGACAATTAAAGGGTAGGAGAGGCTCCAACTTACCCAGATGTTGTAAGTGCTACAAGAATCAAGATCAAGTCAAAAGGTCCACCTGTGCTTAACAGCCCATTGGGCTAGCATGGTTAAGGCACACATTTCTAAAGCCAACAGTACATAGGGGAGCAATGCGGCTAGCATCAAAACCAGCTGGCTTTGCCTCCCTAGTACAAATGACTTGATACTCATTTGAAGGTAGGTGAACTGAGGATACTCATTACCACGACTCCAGAGAAGGACTTAGAACTTCCCTTTCTAGAGAGAGAGAGACAGACAGACAGACATGTTAAGAATTTTGCCACTATGCCTTAGCTACAAGAACCCCCTGATGAAACTGTTGTGTGTCAGTAGATAAGAGATCCAAAGGGTGCATTTTGGTCTTGAGAGAGAGAGAGAGATGAAAAGATAAAAAAGAATTATGAACAGGACAGCAAAATAGTGGGGAAAAGGACCATAGTTTGCAGAGAAGAAATACTCCTGGGCCCAGCATATCAGAAAACCAAGGAAGCAGGATTGCGAGACCACTATACTATCTTTACATTGACACAGCAGGGTATTAACATTTTTATGACAAGTGTAGAAAGCTGAGCACAAGTAACAGGAAGTATGGGTTTCATTCAGTTGAAAAAGTTACAGCAACAACTTCGATAGTAAATTATAATGATTCTACAGACATTCAATATTGTTTGCCAGAAGCAGAAACTAAATCATTTTAAAGTAACCCAAATGGTTTAAAAAAAATCAGCTCAGGTAGATCCATCTTTTCTTCTTACTAAACCCAAGAGATCACATAGAAGCATGGGAAACAATGAGAAGGAAACAGTGATTTAATTAAGTATGAGCTTTCTGTCCTCTCAAAAAAAAAATCCGAGGCTGTCATGCAAACATGAAAGATGTACACAAGTTGCCAACTAACACATGCTCCATTAGAAACTTGAGTCCTGCTGAAAATCCTGTCTCAGGTTCCAGTGTCTTGTAATGCACACTATCAGCTATTGGACTGACTTGTGTTAAAGGCAAACTAGTTCTTAAATTGACTGTGAACATTATTTTCTGGGTAATCTATCTTCAACTATAATCATACAAAGCTGCTTTTAAGTTTGATGTTTTAGTGCTCTATAAAATATTTCGCTGATTTCTGCACAAGCTTTTGTTATTTTCTCCTACATACCTTCACCCTCTCCCCCCTCCCCCGCAAGAAACAGCCGCCAAAAAGCCCCAAAAAAGGGTTATCCTTGAAGTTTTGACTAACTGAAGAAAAAATAGGAATTGTTAAAAAAGCCTCCATCCTTGAATACACATTCAAATGAGACTGTTGACAACAATCCAGTTTTCTGAAGAAAGGTCTCAAAGAACTGTCAAGCCATGGTTTCAAATCTGGGACCCGAGCCTGTCTGGATCAGTTGCTCATCTCAGTCTGCCACCTCTCCATCTGACCATTCAGGCTGGGCACAGGTGGCCAGAAACCTCCATCTGAGCTTAGGAATCTGCCAACTCTCTGCCACTGGCATGGCCCAGCCACGATCAGTTGATAACTCCCTCCCTCCCATATAAACCCCTGAGCCAGAAAAGGAAGTGCCCCAGGCAACAGAACGCAACCCCTATCTAGACTACCCCACTGCTCCTTGTGGCTTGTGCTTCTGCCTGTTCTCTGTTGGACCTCTCAGGTTCTCAGCTCAGCTTGTTACTTGACTGTGCTCTACCTGATCCTTTTGGCTTCCTGACTCAACTTACCCTCAAGTCCCAGCCTGCAGACTGACCTCCTAGGCTTCTAACTGGCCTATTTCCTGGAATCTGCTTGCTCCACCCAACCCTGGTCAGCTTCTCAAACCCAGGACCTGGTCACCCACAGCTTATCTTGACATTAATGTATTCTGGAACCAGATTCTCACTGCATCAACATTAACTAGTTAAAAACATCCACCTGACCAAAAGGAGCATCATTCTTCATTTCTCAAATATATTTACTAACTATCAAATAAAGAACTTAGAGATAAAACCTAATGCTAATCCTCCCATCTCTAAGAAGTTGAGAAGCAGTCTAGGGTACAGGTCCCATTATAAACCAACCCTTCTGGTAGAACTCTCTGGTATAAATCTTTCATAAAGAGCTGCAACTTTATAAAGTTATTACCTTGTCCAGGTCTTGGGGTTGGAGATGCTCCTGCAGATGGCAGTTCAACCTCCTGTCAATTAGTGACAATAGTATTACAGAAGTGCTTTTCTTTACAGTGTATTTTATTAAAAAAATAGCATTGATTCAAAATTCCTACCTTTGCCTTCTTGGATTCTGGATCAAATCTCTCAAGAATAAGCTTAGCAGTCTTGTAAGTTTCTTTTTCCATTACTTCTTCAAGCTAAAAACAAAAAGGTTTCACACAACAAGATAAACTTTGAAATACTGTTAAGAAGTCTATTTTTTCCGTTTATAGGCATTATATTACAATTGCAGAAGTGTAAACCTTATTCAAATGAGGCATTACTGTGTGCACTTCTTGATTTGCTGCATTAAAAGGAAAAGAAATTTAGCTTTAAAATTATTTCTAACCTCTAATATGCTATTTGTACTTAACAGCTTTATTGCAAGGAAACACCAAATATTGCTAATTGTTTACATATAATGAGGAAAATAATTACATGCACCAACTTCAATAATGGAATGTGCAAAAATCTATCAGCCATCATTATTGGAAGTTATTAGACATGACAAGCAAATGACAGGCAATTCCTCAGATTTATTTCCTCATAGCACTTAATGCTATTAATTTAAAGAAGGTCATTAGCCAAGTGCTTTACAGAATAAAGTCTCTGTGCCAATTAACTGCTGTCAGCATTGATTTTAGATTATTTATTAGCAGAAGCAATTAGCTTGCTGCAAATGCTGTGAAAACTCACTAACTGGAGAACAGCCATGGAATTTGCTCAAATGACTTAAGGCTAGAATTCCATCTTTACAGTTAGCTTCAAATGGCTTTTCTGAAAAAAGTGAACATGTTAAGAATTTAAATAAAAAATATGGAATACTATGCATACTTTAGGGATTGTAATTAAAACATTTCATTATTACAGCATTTTATTTACAATGCACTCAAGTGGCTTTATAGCTAATACATGCACTTAATTAAAAAAGTAATCACTAGTAAAGTATCATTTTAGTGGTTAATAGCCAACATCAGAAGAAGTTTAAACTTTACAACACAGATATTCATAGTTATGAGAAATAGCTAACATGTTCAGTTAAAAAGAGATATTTTACAGAATCTGATGGAAAACCTTCTCACTGAGATATGCCAACCAAGGGCCATATTTCATTTATAACAGTTTCACACAAAAGTTTAACTGTTGAGTTAAACAGTTGGAAACATGGTGCTGTTGTTTGTCCCCTAAGTTAAGACGAATGCTGTTTACTGCTTCTGAGCACATCATAGCTGATCCATTGCAACTCTCCTGTCTGATCCCATTCCATGGTAAGAAAAGCTTAACCCTGGCAACTTAAGCATGTTCCATTTATGGAAATCATTTCTATTTTATGGCTAGTAGAAATGAACAGACAAAGCAATTGCAGCTGAAAACAAAAAACATAATAAACCACTCCCCACGTTCCCGGAGGCTGCAATTGTCAGAGGCCAAATAATTTAAGTTCTCTCAAGCTGTTATTTATTTGTTCAGAAATTTATTGACATGCGACTCAGATATCAAGACCACTACCCCATGGGTAGCATGGGACTGCTGAAACTTTAGGTTTCTTATTTGTTATTCAGTGATAAGAAAACATGTTAATATAGTGTATCCTCATCCAGAAGAATCCCAGAATGCATGTAAGTAAAATCCAGTATCATCCACAACAGAACTGCAGCACCTGCTTAACAGCTCATAGGAACACAAGCAGCGGTCTGAGGCAGAAAATGAAATGATATCCAGACCGCCCATTAGGGACAACAAACTACCAGGAATGATTAGGACAATAAAATGCAATTCTCCAAAGTCAAATTTGAGCAGGACATTGGGGACAGCATTTGTTGCAAGGATGTTGGGTTATTCCATCTTTAGCTAGACCAGAAATTAAGGCCTGACACACAAACTTAATTACATCCTCAGTCTTCCTAGGGAAAGAGAAAAGACCAGAAGAGGAAAACTCATTCAACTCTGGCGTCCCCACAACTCTAGAGCTGTGCAACTAAAAGTACAGTATAACCCAAATCATCCATATCCCATTGGTTCACAGCCCAAATTGCAGTGGCTTCCCAAATTAAGAACAATCTGTTCAGCTGTGCGCTGAGGGGGGTTTTGTTTTTTTGTTTGTTTATTTTTTACTTTGAAGGGCACTGCTTCGCATTTCAGGCAGAACTCATCAGCAGTCTCAGCAGCTGATCAGAGAAGTGACATCTTTTGAAATAAAAGCCACTCCAACTCCTGGAGGACCTTAGCTGTCCCATACAACTATTTACTGAAGCTAGTTCTCAATTCCCATCTTGGCAGGTAAGGAACTCAACCCAGCTAACTATCCAGGTTCTAATGCAGAAAGGTGGGGGGGGTTGCATTTGCACAGCCTTGGTACCCATGCAGGAAAGCCGGAAAGTCAAGAAAAAGAAGTCTTTTAGGAAGGCTTCTGTCCCCTCTATTTTCTTCAGGAACAGATTCCACTACTGGTTTAGCTTTCTTGTAAAATGGTCCTGGCTATTTGAGCCATTAGTACCAGCACATTACTAAAAAAACAAATAAATATCTCATTATGCCCTGTGTGCAGCAGGACAGAGCTGAAAGGTCAAGGAGTAGCAGAACAGACTCTCCACTCAGTAAAGCAGGCTTATTCACCCGTAAGACATTTGGACCAAGTACAGACAGTCAAAAAGCCCAAGTCTGAATTGATTCAATCTTCACAGGTTAGTCTAAGCTGCATACATTGAACTGATAAGCAAGTGAGCATACATTCACTTTTGATTCTGGAAATGCAGCCACATGCCTGCAGTGGCCCAGGCCAGAAGCTGGGGGGTTTCAT
>NW_017729031.1:58431621-58436859 GCF_001723915.1 Gavialis gangeticus
GGGTCTGGAGCTGGAGCTGAAGCCAAAGGTAAGTGGCAATGGGGGCGAAGTAACCAGGGGGGCTGGTAGTGGGGGAAGTGCAAAGCATCTTGGAATGCTGAGGGACCACAAGTTAAACTTCAAATCTGGAGGGGATCTGGGACAGAAGTTCAATAAACTAATTTAACCTGAATCAGTTAAGACTGAAACTACATCCATCCAAGGTTCATTTTAAACCTTGAAAATGGTAAATGAGCACTGAACTTACTATAGTATTACACGATTTGAACCAGTTTCCAATCATGTATAAGTGGTTTGTGTGTAATTTCTGGTCTCTAGCCTTAGAGGTAGCTATCAACAGGAGCCAGACCCAAATAACTTTGTGGATATCTGGTCTTCAGTCTTCTTGCTAGAAGCACTGGCATAGCAACATGAAGTTAACAGCTGTATATTACTGTAAAGAGGGTGGAAAAAGATGAAGACGTTTTCAAGTCTCCTCGTCTTCAGAGTACCTGGACTTCCACAGCTCCAACACGAATATACAAACAGCAAAACCCCATTCCTGTCCCTTTTCAACGAGAGGAGACGATTATTTTTGTAATTTTGTTTTCAGATTTAACTGATGCTCACAGATAACATGAAATATCTTAACACAGTTTTAATAGACTATAAACCCAGAATTCTATTTTGAGATGTAAAATATTACTTTGGATACGAGGGCAGGCAGAGATTCAGTTAATGCCTTACTGAGATCCAATCCCAGCATGTGTGCAGGAGGCACTATTACTGGAATCAGGGAACTGACTCCAATCACACTACTGCTAATAGAGCGCACAGGGCATGGGCTTGCAAGTGGTGAGTGGGAGGAGGAAGTTATCCATTCCCCCCTGACCCAACACCTGCAAACCCATGGGCTCTCTGAAGGGACTCCATGACCAGGGAGCTTTTCCCCTATCCCAGGAACCTGGTGGACATCTAAAAAACCATATGCTCAGCTGGACGCTGTACACATTTTTAAAGGTTCCAAATTGCCAGGACCCTAGGATAACGGAAAAGCTCCCTGATCTGCTGGGACTTTTAAAAACCGCACGTGCAACCCAGATACATACATGATTTTTAGACATCCTTGCATCCCAAGATCAGAGACCCTCTCCCCTATACTGGGGTCCATGTGGCTGGGGACGTCTAAAAAGTGACTTGCCTTTAGAAGCGCAAGATATTTTCAAACTCCTTGCTCCACAGCTTCCAGGAAGCTGCTGGGTTGACTGGCTCACCCAGGGCTCTGCAAGCCAACATTTTACAATACCTTGTCCTGCAACCCTCCACCAGGGTTGAAGGACAAGACAGGTAAAGCTGTTGAGCAGGTTCCTGGTAGAGGGGGAGCTGGGAACCTTGCAACCCACTCCCCCTAGCAGACCATTTTTCAAGCACTGGGACTTGGGCTGACCAAGTCCCAATGCCAACCCCCATCCCAATGCTAATGCTGACAACCAGTTCATTGTTAGCATCAGTAACATGCTACATATTCAGTCTATGCTGCTAGGCACACAAGCCACAAACAATCCACATATTTTGGACTACATTTGCAGTTGGTTTGCCATTTTATGGCACCCTAAATTATCTGCATGTATAGAATTTATTAATCACACTTTAAATGTAATATGTGCCAGAGGTCTTGAACTCAGAAATTAGTTTCCCTCTTCAAATAACTTGACATTTTTCTTAAAGTCCACCTCTCTCACTTCGTAATTTCATACCAAGTGGCATAGTAGTTATTTCTGGCTCTCACCTCTTCTGCATTTCAGTACTTCAGCAAAATGCAAATATGTTACTGGTGATAAGTTAAAGTTAAACTTAAACAGCAGTTGAACATGGCGACCAATTATACTCTAGGCCTGTACCAATAAGGAAGTATTCGATTCAGATTTGGGATTTGGCTGATTTGGAGGACAGCGATTCAATTCAGAGATTCGGATCACTGTCCTGAATCAATTCAGCCAAATCGGCACTGGAAGATTTGGCAAGATTCAACGATTCGGACTGGCCAGGGAGAGGCAAGCACAGCTGGATGGCTGTAGGTTCTCCCATGGCTACTCTGGCTGTGGCTGCAGGGAAATATCTGTATACCTTGATACCACTCGAACAGGGATTTTGAAACTATTTCACTAGGTTGTCTCTTAAGGTGTGGTTATTCTCATGGACCACATTCTCTTCCATTTATAATTGCACGGGCAGCCACTTTTTCAACTGGCAATCAAATGGAATTCCTGTGGCAACTATGTCAATTATATGTATGGAAGTCATATTAGTAATGCATTTTAAACTCATTTTAAATGTGATTTAGCAGCTGGAAGTTTGAAGAACTGGCACCATGCAACTTTGGTCAGGCTGCAGTTGGAGTACTATGTCCAGTACTGGGCACTGCACTTCAAAAGGGATGTGGCCAACCTGGAGAGGGTTCAGAGGAAAGCCACCCGCCTGGTGAGAGGGCAGCAGGACAGGCCCTATGAGGAGAGACTAAGGGACCTGAACCTGTTCAGCCTCAGCAAGAGGAGGCTGAGGGGGGACCTGGTGGCTGCCTACCAACTCATCAGGGGAGATCAACAGCAAATAGGTACAGCCCTTTTCTCCCCAGCACCACCTGGGGTGACGAGGAACAATGGTAATAAGCTGATGGAGAATAGGTTTAGGTCAGAGATCAGAAGGCAATTTTTTACAGTTAGGGTGGCCAAAATCTGGAACCAACTTCCCAGGGAAATGGTCCTCGCCTTTACCTTAGGCGAATTCAAGAGGAGGTTGGATGATCACCTGTCTGGGGTCTTGTGAACCCAGCATTCATTCCTGCCTGTGGCAGGGAGTCAGGCTAGATGATCTGTTCAGGTCCCTCCTCACCCTAGCTACTATGAAACTATGTGAAAAACCTCTCACTTCATCCCATCAAAATTGCTCCAAGTAGGTCAGTGTGAGAAACAATTCTACCTAAAAAAAGGCAAACTCAGATAATTTATATAACAGGTACAGGTTAATACAGCTATTGTTAACTTCCACTATGAATTAAGGGAGTATACAAGGCCAAAAATGGACTGTATTTATTCAAATTCAAGATGAGACCCTCATCTTGGATTCAAGGACAAGCTGCAGGGGTGCAAGTGGCTCTGACTCTGGGCCCAACCCAGGACAGGGGCCAGAGTTGGAACCACAGCAGCTGTCTGCCCCAGCCACCTACTGCTGCTACTTGCCTTCTAGTTCCAGCCCAGGGCACAAAGCACATGATCATTTCTGCCCCTACCTTGCCACACTGTTTGCAGCAGCAGCAGCTCCAGCCTCGCTCCTGCTCCAACTCTAGGGGTGAACGCTGCCACAGCTATTGCTACATGGCCAGGCAGGAGCCAGAGCAAACATGTGCTCTGTGCCCAAGGTCACAGGATGCCAGGGGTGAGAAACAGAGGTAGGAGGGAGGGAAGGGGGCAGGTGGCAGGATGCAGTCATAGGGACCAGGCTCCAAGATGTACAGAAACCATGAAGGGAGGCGAGGGGCGTGGAGAAGGAAGGTGCCAGGGTACACAGGTACTGCAGGCGCATGCAGGAGGCAGCATGGAGCAAGGGGTTACCTTGCCTACTGCTGTCTACTCTCCTACAGCAGGGGGGCGAAGGGGGAAAATCAGGGGTAATTAATTTAATATCACCCTCCAATAATTAGATTCTATACATGGATACGTTATAATTTTCCATGCATGGAATCTAATTATGGGAGGGGGTGCATCTTAAAATTCAAAGTCATCTTGAACTTGGGTAGAGTACCAGATAACGGTCTGAGTAGAGCTGAGCAAACAGTATAGTGAACTTACCTAGCTTCTTATGCTGACATTTTATCAAGCAGGTAAAAATATCTCAAATTAAAGCTCACTTTAATGAATTAGCAAATGTTGAATGTCAATTTTTTAGATTGTGAACTGGTAGCTATAAATTTAAATATGCTCTATCTAGCCAAGACTGATCCCACACAGTAGCCCTTACTCAAAATGTTAACTATTTTTGTTTAAACGTGCAAGATTAGGTAACAGTGCAAATTTGAAGATAGAGAAATGTATGACTGGTATGGGAAAAGCCTGGAATGCTGGCAATAAGGTAAATACTTTAAGGATTAAAACTTGTTAATTTTAAGGCTGACCACTTTAAGTACAACTATGTCCCCCAAAAAGTGAGAGTATCTTCTATACCTCAGTGAAAAACTAAAAAAAAGTTGGAAATTTAAGAGACAGCAAATAAAGCAGCTTAAGACAACTACATAATACTGCTTGGGACCAGACCTTGTGTGTATGTATGACTCCTTATTTAAGCTACTTGAACAATTACAGAACTAAATTTCATTCTTGCATTAAACAAAATTATGGTTAAACAAGTTTAGTGTCGTCCCCTCCCCACACCCAACTGTTCCTCTCCTGCTTGCAGCCTCCTAGGCGAAGTACAGACAGTCAAAAAGGGCATGGCTGAATTAACTTAATCTTTGCAGGTTAGTCTAAGATGCAAAGATTGAACCAATAAGCAAATGAACAGACCTTCACTTTTGATTCAGGAAATGCAGCCACATTTTGACACTGTCTCCCATCCCATCCTCATTAAAAAACTAGGTGACTGTGGCATTGATGCCTACACAGTCAGATGGATTGCAGATTGGCTGAAGGGTCCTACTCAGAGGGTGGTGGTGGACGGGTCATATTTGACCTGGGGAGAAGTGGGCAGCAGAGTCCCCCAGGGTTCGGTCCTTGGGCCCACGCTGTTCAATCTCTTTATCAGCGATATGGGTGACGGGGTGAAAAACAACCGGTTTAAATTCACTGATGATGCCAAAATTTGGGGTGAGGTGAGCGCGCTAGTATGGAGCGAAAGACTGCAGCAAGACCTGGATACGTTGCAGGGGTGGGCTAACAAAAACAGGATGCGTTTCAATACTGACAAGTGCAGGGTGCTGCACCTGGGCAGTAGTAACCAGCAGCACACTTATCAGATGGGAAACTCCGTTCTTGCGAGCACGGAGGCAGATAGGGATCTTGGAGTCATTACTGACTCCAGGATGAACATGGGCCAACAATGCAAGGTCCCGGCTGGCAGGGCTAACCAGTCGTGCATCCACAGGTGCATTTCAAGCAGGGCCAAGGAATCCTCCCCCTCTATGTGACACTGGTCAGGCCACAGCAGGAGTACTGTGTCCAGTTCTGTGCGCCCCACTTCAGGAGAGATATGGACAACATTGAGAGG
>NW_017729031.1:58441859-58443969 GCF_001723915.1 Gavialis gangeticus
ATTGAGAGGGTCCAGAGGAGAGCCAGCTGCGTGATCCGGAGACAACAGGGCAGACCCTACAATGAGAGACTGCGGGACCTGAACCTGTTCAGCCTTCACAAGAGAAGGCTGAGGGGGGACCTGGTGACCATCTATAAACTCACTAGAGGGGACCAGAAGAGTTTAGGAGAGACCTTGTTTCCCCTAGCACCCCCTGGCATAACAAGGAATAAACGGCCATAAGTTGTTGGAAAGTAGGTTTAGATTAGACATCCATAAGAACTACTTCACAGTCAGAGCAGCTAGGATCTGGAACCAACTTCCAAGGGAAGTGGTGCTGGCTCCTACCCTGGGGGTCTTTAAGAAGAGGCTTGATGCATACCTGGCTGGAGTCATTTGAGCCCAGTCTTTCTCCTGCCCACGCAGGGGGTCAGACTTGAAGATCTACAAGGTCCCTTCTGACCCTACTTCTATGATTCTATGCCTACAGTGGCTCAAGCCAGAAGCTGGGGGGCAATACAGCATGGCTCTCTGGCACATAGCCAGCATGGGCTATGTCTTCGCTTTCTCTTCCTGCTGCCCCCAAGGTCTCTTGGATTTGCAGACAGAACTCACAGCTGCAGGACTCTGCAGGATTGCTCATCACTTTCTCTTCCTGCTTTCAGGAGCCTCTGGGGTTTGTATTCCACAGATGCAGCCAGCACTAAACAAGCAGGGCAGGGCAGCTCTGTACTTGGGGGAAGGAAAGTTTAATCCCCCTCCCTGGCCCCAGACCCCAGCAGAGGTTTGTTGGCACTGGGGGGAGGAGAGGATGAGCCAGCCCTCACTGCTCCACCTATAGGGAGCTCTGTTCTCTGGAGCAGACAGCACAGCCAAACCCAGAGCTGCAAAGTGCTGGGATGCTGAGGGACTGCGATTTAACTTGAACCAGGAAGGGGTCTGGGACAGAAGTTGCATAAACCAGGTTGACCTAAATCAGTTAAGTCTCATACTACATTCAACCAGGCTCATCTTAAACCAATTTCAAAATGGCTGAGCCTGGTTTATGTGCACTGAACTTATATTCTCTTACAGGTTTAAACCAGTTTCTGATCACTTAAACCAGTTTGTGTGTAGCTTCTGTCTCAGAAACCCAGGTCTAGGAAGTTCCAGTTCAGAGGCTGTACCCCTAACTCCCATGCTTAAGTGCATGTCCTAATTTTCCTAAAGTATGTCTGAACAAAACTAGCTCTTTTAATATTTACAATAGCCAAACTAAAAAGATAGAAGCATGGGAAAAAAGAAAAAAAAAAATCACTACTTAAACTGCAACAAATATATGAGCATTTGTGGGGAACAAAGAACAATTTTCCCAACTGTACTGACAGGTCTCAGAGGCAACACAAGTCTCAGTTACAGGAAATGCACTGTAATGCATGCTTACCAAACACTGTCCTGGCTGAAATTAAGGTAAGGTAGGATTCTATCGTCTTCTTAGAAAGCAGGCAGAAGATGATTCAGTTTAAGAGTTGGTGATTTTTTAAGGATGATATGGTGGTTAGTACAATCCAGTCTACTTCAGTTTTTGGAAAGGTTTGCAATTTGAGTATTGTATAATCTATTTATATGCATTTTGGATAAGTTCATTATTTGCTCAAACACTTAACAAAAAACCAAACACCAATGTTTTGCCTATAGCTTACAGTGAAACAAATATGTAGATAAATGGTGTTTAGGTCCATGAACTTTAAATTAATTTAGAGCATTCTCTAACATCATTTTTGTAATGTAATCTCACCATGTAGAAGCATAATAAATTGGCACCTGAAATGACAAAAGGGAAGGACCTTGGAAACTGATCCATTCCCATAATTTTTAAAATCTAATAGTAAACCTGAAACTGACTAATAGAAGCCTCTGAAACTAATGGGACTTAGCTGGTCTCATGTCAGACCAACCTGATTGCCTTCTATGATCAGGTCACAAAGGCCATGGATGCAGGTGTCGCGGTGGATGTAGTCTTTCTGGACTTCAGCAAGGCCTTTGACACCGTCTCTCACCCCATCCTAGTTAAAAAACTAGGCGACTGTGGCATCGATGCCTACACAGTCAGATGGATTGCAGATTGGCTGAGGGGTCGCACTCAGAGGGT
>NW_017729031.1:58448969-58450934 GCF_001723915.1 Gavialis gangeticus
CCTATTCAGCCTCCACAAGAGAAGGCTGAGGGGGGACCTGGTGACCGTCTATAAACTCACTAGGGGGGACCAGAAGGGCTTGGGGGAGACGCTGTTTCCCCTGGCGCCCGCTGGCATAACAAGGAGTAATGGGCACAAGTTGATGGAGAGAAGGTATAGATTGGACATCCGCAAAAACTACTTCACAGTTAGGGCGGCTAGGAGCTGGAACCAACTTCCAAGGGAAGTGGTGCTGGCCCCTACCCTGGGGGTCTTTAAGAAGAGGCTGGATGCCTACCTGGCTGGACTCATTTGAGTCCCGTTTTTTGTTTTGGGGTTTTGTTGTTCTCCCGCCCTGGCGGGGGGGTCGGGCTAGAAGATCTACTAGGTCCCTTCCGACCCTAAATCTATGAAACTATGAAACTATGGTCTTGGTGCTGTTAATACCACAGTACTGTGTTCAGTGCACACTGGTTTGGTTAAGTGCATAGCATTATTTCAGTGCTGAGGCTACACATTTAAACAGAGTATACTATATAGATGTAACAAAGCACCACAATGAATAAATGAGAGACTTAAGTATCCTCTCCTCCCCCCTTTAAAATTATCTCTCCCTTACATAAGTTACAAGGGATATCATATTACTGGTGACTGCCACTGAAGTGTTATCATAATCTAGTCAAGGATTTTAAGCCCAGATCTTGACAAGCCTCTTCTATTTTTACCTGTATTGCCAGTAAATGTTTTTTGGTTTGTTTTTTAGGACAGGTATATAGTACATTCGTAACTGGGCTAAAGTAAACTCAAATCTTCTTAAGTTCTGAAAAAAAAATGACAGGTGAAGTTTTCCCTCACTCCTACTTGCAAAATCTCAGTATATCCTCTATTCAGGTTTTAATGTACTTAAATTTCCTGAACTCTCCCATGAGTAAAAAATTTGATTTATGCTTTGACATCTTCACTAACAGATGAAGAGTTTTTAGAGTCCAAGATGGACCAGCAGAAGCTGCAAAACCTATTCCAGCACAAAAAAAGATGGGCTTGTCCTGTGATTAAGGAGAGAGTAATCCCCTTTGTTTTGCCTTTAACTAGTCTTTAACTTGCCTTTAACTATTTCAATCATACACTTTCCCTCCTTCTCATAGGGATGTGTTCTCAAAGGAAATGTTTCATTAACATTTTCTAGATCTTCATTCACCTCATCAGGAGATGCACATATTTATGGGGAAAAACAACAATACTGAAAGAATGTCAGGACATAGTACATCACCTATATCAGGCTGACCCAGTGAATAAGGATAGATGAAGTATCTGTCCCACAAGTTAGTTGCTTAGAGATCCAAATCCACACTATTAGCTCAGCTGAGGCTAAGCAGCAGCTTTTCTTTCTGACAAAGCTTCAAGGATTCTGTTGACCCTTCTCACCTCCTGCGTAGGCTCTTATCTGTGGTACTCAAGCCCATGTCATCATTTCTCCTGGTCAACAAAGACTTGAGACTGTTAGGAGAGGAGGCATAACTAGTAATTTTGATGCCCTGAGCAGATATTGTCAAGCACTGAAGAACTGGTGGGGAAGGAAAGGGGTAATGCCAAGCACCAGAAAGCAGGAGTGCAGAGCACTGCAGGATGCTGCTGGTGCTTGGGGTCAGTGCCCTACTCATCCCTTCTAGTTAGGGAAGGAATGGGCTATTGCAACTACCCTACATGTACACTATAGACTCTTCCTTTCATTTCATTTGGGAGTAGCTGCTCAGCTTTGTCAGTGTTTACTAGCTGGCTGAAGCCCAGCGTGAATGAAGTCACATCTGTACTAGTAAGAACAAAGGTAACCTCTACTTTAACTAAAGGTGCCTACCCACCTTTTGGATACAGAGGGGATTACAACCTGAGGATCTTGAGTCACTGTTTCTATTTTTATATGCAATAGCAGCTGAGAATCCAAAAACGGGGGCATTTTTTGGTTGGGTTTTGGGGGGGGGGGGGGGG
>NW_017729031.1:58451055-58453397 GCF_001723915.1 Gavialis gangeticus
GGGGGGGGGGGGGGTTGCTTTTTTTCCCCTTCTGCACTTAGTGAAAAGGCTTCTCTGTCTGATGTATAAGTTAACTATAGCTATCCATGGCTTACTATGTAAACATGATTGCAGCATAGTACTGAACATGAATCCATACCCGAACAATATTTGGAAGCTGGTTGGCACATAATAGTTCTTCTTTCAGGAAATACATTGCATTGATGTTTCGTGAGCTTGAAGGGGATTCAGCTTCTTTCAACATAATGGTTTCACATATGAACATCTAGATTAGTTCAAGTCTGGCCACATTACAATTAGAGGTGCACCGATACAATATGGACCGATGTATCGGCACCAATAAAAGGAAAATTGACATCATCAGTAATCTGCTTTTTTGGCTTATGTGGCCAATAAATGCTGTGTGCACGTGCACAGCCGGAGCACGCATGTGGCCAGCTGGAAGAGCAGCATCTGGCTGGTAAGTCTGTTGGGGGAAGGGGAGCAAAGGGGGGGGGAGAAGGGGCATGGCAGATCAAGGCCCCTGTGGTGGAGGGAGTGGGGCTGGGGAAGGGGCAGGCACTGCTCAGCCAGGGCGGGGTACAAGGCAGAGTAGCAAGAGACTCGTCTGGGGGGTAGGCGTGCTCCCCAGATCTGTGCACAGGGTGGAAGAGCCTGGAGCCTGTCCCCTGGTGCGGGGGTTGGGCCAGGGCTGCACTTTGGGCAGGCAGCAGCAGCACTAGGGGGTGGAAAAGAGGGAGCTACAGCAAGTTCTGGAGTGGCTGTAGCCCACCCTGTAGTCCCCCTCACCCCAGCACCACCACTACCCACCCCAAGCACAGCACAGCACAGCACAGCTCCCCCTCCCCCACAAGCCAGGAAGAGCCAGACACTGGCCCCCACCCTACCACGCAGTGGCAGCCCATCCTCATCCAACACAGAAGATCTGGGGGGACACATGTCCCTCATGGCTCCTCCAGGGGTGCATGTAATGGTGGGATCCACACCCCACCGGGTGAGCCACATGGCTCGATCCCTCACCCTGCCCTGCCCAGTCAGGGCAGCACCTGTCCCTGCTGTATCTCCTAAAAGCTCCACTGCCTCCTGCCCTGGCCCTAGCATAGCTGCTGGGAAGAGCCCAGTGCAGTACATGAGTGCACAGAGACAGCCCACCCCCTCTCCACACATTGATATATCTGGCATACACCACCCATGCTTCCTCCAGGAGCATTTGCAGCAGCAGGAGCTGCCCCCCACACCACTGCCTCCTGGACAAGCCACTGCCTTGGCTGGACAGTGCCTGGCCCTGCCCCAGCCCCACTCCATCCCTCACTGCAGGGGCCTCTATCTGCACCCCCCACACCCCTTCCCATGCCACAGACTTACCAACTGGACGCTGCTCTACAAGGTGCCAGGCTGCGTTCCTTGGCACATGCATGCTGCGGCTGCACGCATACACATGGCATTTATTGGCGACATCATCAGCCAAAAAAGCTGAGTGACAATAATGTCCTTTCATTGGTGCCGATACAATATGCACCTCTAGTTCCCAGGAAATCATCTTTCCTGCATGGAACTTAGTAAGTTTTACAACTCAAGCTTTCAAAATCTGTTCTGTTAAGCTGTTTGCTCTTGTCTGCTGATCCTCACTGAAGAGTCTAGCTCCAGTGCAGCCTAATCATGATGAAGGAGTAAAGGAATTAGCTAATTCTAGCCAGGAATTTTTTCTGAAGTGAAATTAAAAATGCAAGTACCATCATACTCTCTTTCACAATATGGCATGAATAGGCATTTACTGTCCCTCTTGTCCTTCCTTCCCTCATCACAGAAAAGAATATTTCTATCAATGTAATGACTTCTCTAGTAGCAGCAATATTACAAACAATCTCTGTAAAGCAGAGTTAAATATTAGGTTATAAGGAAAACTGTGACAGTTGCCTGTAAAAACTTATTTTTTATTATATTAAATTACACTTATTGAATAAAGAGTTAACAGACAACTATTGCGTACTGTATTATTTTAAGTCACGGGGATGTGTTTTGTTTTGCTTTTTTGTACTAGAATAGCAGACACTTTTCACCATACAAGGTAAGCTTAGTTAGCATGCCAATAGGTTAAAGTTCGTTTTTGCAATCCATCATTAAATAAGATAAGCTTGTATATTCAACAGCCCCAAGATCTTTGATTCAACCAAATAAAAAAAAACAAGGCCCTGAAAATGATTTGCTTTGGAAACTATGAATAATCAAAGCAGCATGAAACATCTCAGGGTCCTAGGAATATTGAAAGGCATCAATGTGCAAGCGGAGAGAATGCTATTCTCTTTTTAAAAATGTTTTGGGATCTGGGAATTTAAAGCATT
>NW_017729031.1:58453426-58466113 GCF_001723915.1 Gavialis gangeticus
TATTAAACTATATTGTGAATGCATGAAAACAAAAAGTAGGTTAAAAAAATGAAACTCTGAAGCTATGTAACACAGGTAAACAGTCGGTAGAACTGCTGAAAGTATATATAAAAATAAGATTTAACGGACAATTTATTTGAAGTAAAGTTTACTTACTATTTTTTTTTTTTGGGATTTTAGTTCTTCTAATGCTTCACCTTAAAAAGAAAAGGAAGATATGGATATTTTATACATTTAAAAAAATGATACTAATTTCAGCACACACAGGTTGAATATCTATCCTCCCAACTGTGAGATCAGAAAAATGTTCACATGCTGGCTCCAAGTCATACCAACTATCAGCAAATCTTATATTTTGATAATATAAAATTCTTAAATGACAGTAAGGTCTCTTATAAAAAAAAGTTATATTTTTTAGTTTTTTCTGTATATGACAGAATGCAACGATAAAAAAACTTTTAATGTACCACTTCTTTAAGCAAACTACTTCTAGCACAAAACCTGTTTTGACCTATATTAAAATTAGTACAACAGGCAAAATTTGCTCAAGACTGTAAAGGAGCCTGACTCACCAGAAAAACCTTAAATCCAAGTTTTAATACATGTATTAGAGACCCAGATTCACCTGCTTTAATATACTTCAAGGAAGTCTGTTATGCAGGCTAGTTTCAGATGCTAGATCAATTGCAAACTTAACATCTGAATCTATATTTCACCCTTCCAACATTTCCAAACTCTAACAAAACTCCAGTTTTATAAGAGAAGCTATTACTACTAGAAGGTCATTTCACAGCAAAGAGAAGGGACACAGTTAGAGCTAGTAGGCACAACACCTAACCTCTGTTATCTCTGTAGGAAAAAAAATGAAGTCAAATGCAAGTGGGATTTTTCCTGGAAGTCAATGTTAGCAATTTGGCACTCATGGAAAAAAAAAACCTCACTGTAATAAGCCAGTGAGTAATGTAAAAGAATGAATTCCCTTGATGCTACCAATTCTTTGCTACCTTCTTCACAGAATACTATGCATAGAATTATGGATTTTACTAAAGTAGAAAAATATAGGAGAGTATTTACCATCTTGTATTCCTCCTCTATTGAAAGTTTAGCACCCAACCTCTTCCTCTATACATCTCATTTTGTGGGTTCCAAAATTACTTTGTTAGTGCTATTTTTTCCAGAAATGTACCTCATAACATCGGGGAAAAGTAGAGGCAAAAACAAAACCGAAGTGATCAAATTACATAACCATTATTTAGATCATCCCAAATAAATAGAGAGAAAAACAAGATTTTTTTTTTTTATATTACTTAAGCCTCCTGGAACAGCTTTAATATATTTCTCAACATTAAAAAGGAATTTATACTAGTTTGCACATTCAGCTGACATTCGAGCATAACACTTCTCTGCTGAGAAGTCTTTGCTTTGATGCAACAAGCCATTTTTATTTCTAATTTATAAAATAAACTCCTTAGTATTTAATGGGCAGATGTACAGAATTAATATTATATACACAAACACAGCTAACAACTACTCAGTCGCAAAGAAGAGCAACAATATATGCTGCAAGACCTAATACCACCTGTAGTTGGACCAGTTACTCTCATAATTAGGCACCTTTGAAATTCATCAGTCATACAAATTACATGATCTGACCTCCAATGCACTACAGGCAATTTCTATGGTAGATGAATAGATAGTAGTAGATAACTTCTCTAGAAGCCCTAAACATTTAGCACCTTGAACTGCACCAGCGGTGCAAGTGCAGTTGAACAACTACCATATTATATTGCAGTGACTTATACTATTTAAGGAACAGCTGCATTCTGCACAGCATGCAACTTAAGTACATTTCCATGAAGTAAGCTTCAAATGCAGCTCCATGGAGTACTGCAATAATTTTAAAACTTGGGAAACTTTTACATATATAGATTAGTACAACAGGAATGGCAAAGGGGAGCAAGAATGATCCACAAGATAAATTCATAGAGCAAATGTCCTTCTCTATCATCAAGTGACAATTATTAGAAGCTATCATCGGACTACAATACCATGCATCTTTGGCTCAACTCAATTTAGCAGCTGAAAAGCAGGGTGCAACATTACAAAAAGTAAACAGGCTGAAATGAACCTCAAGAGGTCATCCCAGTCCACATTCCTTACAGGATAAATCCCTGGCAGAGGTTTATCTAACCTGATTTTAAAAAACCTCCCATGAAGTTAATAAATCATATGATGTCCGTAGGTCACTTGCTCCTGTGCTGCATGACCCTTACTAAAAAAGCTTTTCTTAACACTTAACCTGCAAAGTAAGCTAAGATTCCTCATCATATCTGAAGCTGACATGAACAATTGAACATCCTCCTCCTTGTAAAAAATCTTTACATACCGGAAAGCTAAATATGCCACCAACTCTTCCCTTTCCCCAGTCATGTATTTGCTAGACGAAAAAAACTCAACCTTTTCAAGGTTTCTTCACACATCATTTCCTCAAAGCCACTCAATTCATCTAACTCTTCAGAACCCTTTCCAATAGGTCTGCATCTTCATTACAATGTGGTACCCAAAACCAGACAGTACTCAAGCTGAGGCCTCATCAGGACCAAGTACAGAAGAATTACCGCCTATGGTGACAATTCATTCATGGTAAGACTTCCCCGAATTAGATTTGCCATGTTTGAAACAGCATTTCATTTTTTGTATCACATTCAATTTGTGGTCCACTAGACCTCTGCAGGTGCTCTTCTGCAGCTTTACTTGCCTAGCCAGTCATTCCCTTTTCGCATTGTGCATTTGACTTCTCCCAGGTTTAACAACTTGCACTTCTCTCTCGAGTTCCATTTTGTTGACTTCAGAGCATTTCTTCAATTTATTCCAAGCCCTGTCTTACAAGTGCTCCCAGTTTAGTGTCACCTACAAGTTTTATAAGCAGACTCTTTATGCCACCATACAAGTCACTACTGAAAATACTGACTAGAGCCGTGTCCAAACCAGATGCCTGAAAGATCTACTTGAATCCCCCCCCCATTTTGACAATGAACCACTGATAACCACTATAGATACATTTTTTAACCAACTGAAGGTACCTTATAACACTTCCATGAAGAAGTTGCAATAAAGGTCAGACAGAAGAGCAAAATAGAGGGGAGGAAATGAGGCAGCACACTCCTAATTAGTTTCACACATTTTTAAAAAAAAAATTGGAAATAAACTTACTATTCTTTTCTGTTCTTTTGGAAAAGAAGAAAATGAGTAGTGTTCTTATAAACCAGATTCTGAGGGGGGGAAAAATAAAGTTAGTTCGCATTTAGACTAATAAAACTGAAGAGTTTAGCTTGTACTAGGAAGCAACCTTCATCTTTCACTATGGGTGGGAACAGCCCCCCAAAATAGATTTAAAATAACCTGTTATGAATGTTGACTAGGAATGTATGTTTCACAGAACAGCTAGTTTCAAGCACTTTCACTGAAGTAAATTTAGTACCTAGGCAGAAAAAAGTGAAAGTGTTTAGACTGTATTATAAAACAGAGAGCTACGAGTGAAATGCAAGTATTTCTTCATATAGCAGTCAACCTTGATATACACAAAGTAAAAAATATTTCCATTAAAGTGTAATCAAGATAAATTATTATATAAAAGAGGTCTAAAAAGTAACAACATATTTATTAGCTGGTAAGATTGAATAAATTATTTTCTTAAGCCCAAACAAAGAGTTCTGCAATAATAAATAGATAATGATGCATATTTAGTTCCATTTTTAATAGGCTTTAAGTAAGAACAGAACTTTGCGGTGGTAACATCTTAAAAAAATAAAGGCATATTTCTTATAGGAAGCTAAATCAAAAGCTACTTTATTGCCATGTTACACTAAAAACATTAAACTGGTAAATACTGACCATAGGACTAGACTTACAAGGTAAATTCATATTTGGGAGTTGGTGAGGGTGGTTTTATACCAGTGAAATCCTTGAGCAGCAACTACAGTGTAGTTGCTACCTTAAAAGCTTTCCAAGAAAAATAAATTGACATGATTCTGGTCAATTTTACAGGGCTCAGAATAGTAACAGGAAAACTGCCCCAAGTCTGGTCAATTTTATACTGCTGCTTCAACAGAAAATAAAAATCAGTAATCCATCCACATTTTTGGAAAGACAAAGCCATCATTATTCACATTCAGTTATATATGGAATATTCTCCTTGCAGTCACAAGAACTTGAAAAATTAAGAAAAAAGGCTTAAATCTACTTATGCTAATGAAGTTGGAAGCTTTTCCTGGCAATTAACAAATCTAACTCAAATGGCAAGTAGACATGTGAAGCCCTCCTTATGTCAGGCTCTATACTACAGAGTAACGGAGGGACTGAATTAGATGAAAGTCAAAAATAAAAGTTAGAAGTCCAGTAGAGGTTAGAGTTACTCAAAAATCATACTTTGCACAAGAGAAAGAAAATCCCATGAAGGGTTTGATAAAACAGCAGCATGACTGCTTAATAAGCATATAATTTGACATTTCTCTTTGGCTTTTCTGTTCAAAATGCTTGCAGCAACTAGCAGTAAGAACCACATACACACAGAGCTAATTTAACCATTACCCCGATACCCAAGGAGATATAGTAAGAAAGTGAATTGATTGTCTGAGGTCACACAACAAGCCACTGAGGCAGAATTATGAAAAGGTATACAATATTAAATTCCACTTTCAGATTCATGTTTCAATAGCTATCTTTAAAACAGTTATTAAGTACTATGAAAACTGGTAACAGTTCTTTTACACAGTGAACAGCATTTCTCAATGAAGTAAATGAGATAATGATACATCAGTGTCTATATCAGGACTAATTCTATACTGGTACGGAGCATGTGCTCCATTTCCTTTCATAGGTGCATTTGTATTTATTTAATAGTAGTCAAGCTCCTTTTTTTAATTAGTGCTGCGGGCTGAGCAAAGAGATGGTATAAAGCAGAGGTACTCAATCCCCAGCCCACAGCTATGCATTATCTGCTCCATAGAGACCCCCCAGGGGCCAGAAATTTGATGGCAGGACAGCAATGACAAAAATCCATTGCTGCCAAAATGTCCAGGCCCATGGGGAGCCCCATGGCCTGTGCACCGGCATGCAGGGGCACGGAGAGGGCATTGCTGAGCCCCAGGGCTCAATCCTGGCACATGGGGCACAATCCAGCCCAGTCACTTGGCCCTCCAGGTCAAAAAGGTTGAGCACCACTGGTGTAAAAAACATTAAAGTTTTAACTGCAGATTCTTACCTTTAGGATATTAAGGCAAAATTTTAAATAGCTGTCCATCCTAGTTACAGCTTAAAAAGAAGATATTAATTTAAAAATTTTATACGGTTTTTAATTCTCAGATTAAGGTGGAGAAGGGGGGGGGGAACCACATGAAACTGTTCTTAACTGAACAAGTTGCACTTTGAAGAAGTGGGGCCTCCTGATATACTGCCATATTTTTCAAGTGCTCAATAGCTATTACAGTGTATTCTGAATGTATGTTACATATTCCTACAATTTAACTGACTGTACCAGCATCTGTAATGTGCTCAGACTCTGGGGGAATGACCCAAGGCAGTAATATGTTAGTGAGTGACTGCAGCTTGGGAGAGGCAGACATATGAGAGTTTTCTTTTCTAAGCAAACTATATAGAGCTAGTACTGGGTGGCACCAAACACTCAGCATGGATTCATCTCTTGATCGAGAGCACAGACATGTTGGCAGCTACTTGCCGTTTACACCTGCCAGATAAAAACCTGAAGAGTATGGGACCGAGGAGGGGGAAGGGGAAATAAAAAGGAAACAAAAACAAATAGACACATGTTTGCAAGTTATAACAGAGAATACATTTAGTTCTAAATATTCATATGCTTGATGGTTGCTTGGCCCAGGAGTTTATGGAAGCCAATCATTCAAAAGTGAATATGCATTGAACAAAGAAAAGGAAAAGAACAAAGGATCCAGTGTAAAAACTCAAGAAAACAAGTACTAGGAGCCAGCTCCTTAAATAACAACATGCTATCTACACTAATTTTGCCCTGAGTGTAAAGGGGAAGCTATCAGTACTCCTTTCCTGACTTGCTTTGCTTGATGTCATGAGCAAGTTTTACAGGTAAGAATACTGCGCTAGAAAACAAAGGCCAATCATTCTTTTTTTGAAAATGCCCATTTTGACCCTTATATTCTAAATCAGCCAAGTCCAGTTACTACATTGCTACCTAGGTAAAATGGTCTACATACTTTCGCTCCCAAGAGAATTTCATGATATACACATCCCTTTACAAACAAATGCTAAAACTGTAGAGTAACTCATTAATAAAGTGATTTTGAACCTGCCATAAGATCTTTAAGGGTACCAAACCATATAGCACTGTCATCTGTGTCTGATTCACAAGACCAATCCAGAAATTTCAAGTAGGAATCCAGAGTGTCAAAAATATTGTAACCCAGTGGTATTCAAACTTTTGGCCCCACAGGCCAGATGAGTGGCCTAGATGACATAAGCTGGCCCCCAGGGCCTGATTTTACCTGCACTGCCCCCTCCCTATCACCCATGCCAGGACTGGGTCCAAGGTGGCAGGCACCACTCCCACCAGCCCTTCTCATGCCAGGACTGGGTCACAGAGCTAGCACTGCCCCCTCTCCAGTCCAGCACCACCCCCAGACCCAGTCCTGCACACTGGGATAAGGTGCCAGACTTGACAGTCAGGGTCCAGAGATCTGATCTCCTGCTGCCAGATTTCCAGACCTGTGGGGACTCTCTGCAGGCCCAAGGCTGAGCACTCCTATTGTAACTTGTTGTGAGTCTTTCCAAGTTCTCTGCAACAGGAAAAAAAAAGTGCTCCAATATTCTTCTGTACTCAAAAAATGAGTAATAGCTAAGACCTGGTATTTTCCAAGGGGTACCTCAAATCTAACCAGGTTGAAGACCACTACGTGTGTCTGCACAAACATGCATACACACACACAAAAGTATTTTAAAACAAGAAATCTGATATGTTCTGCTGTGCATGATTTACATTCAATCTTACTATAGTAATCACAGTAAGAGCCTCAAAGGACTAATTCTGACCCCATATTTTTCCCCACCCCAAAAGTTTGAAACCTTGAACAATCAAGTTTCAGGCAAAAATAAATTTGCAAACAAACTCAAACTTGAAGTGCTTGTAACTAATACAGGAAGCCTGAATTGATTCTGTAACACGTTAAGGGAATTGAACTCCATCTCTTAATTTGCCGCTATGCAATTTTTTTTTTTTTGGGCGGGGGGGAAGGAGAGGGAGGGGAGAAGGAGCGGGGAAAAGGGAGGGAAATATTTTTTAGAAAACAAGTAGTACCTGGAAAGTAAGTCTCAAATAAGTTGAATGAAAACAGTAAGCATCCATTCTTTCTATTGTACATCTAGCAAGTTATCATTAGCAAATGTTAAAAATTCTAAGACAGCAAAAAGCAAAGCCAAGAACATTTTGGGGGAAAAAAAGAACCCAACACTTAAAAACGTATCCCTGTATGTTTAAAGGAGCAAAATAATTAGTTTCAATCTTTGCCTAGGTTTACAGGCAAAAAGTACCAGAACTGACAAAACAGGAGAAATCATCTTTCCCATTTGCATAGGGCAGCATTTTGTGTAGCTAGTTTATTTTGTGTACCGCTTTCAGACAAGATTCAAGATAATTTTTCTAAATAAGAATTGAAAACACAAAACAAACAGATGAACAGTGATCTTATACAACATCCTCTAGTATTTATGGCTCTTCCGATTTATACAACCTTAATTAAGGTGCTAATAAGCTACGCAATTTTAGATGTTAACATCTTTTAACTAGAAAAATCTTTTAGTTGTCCTTCATACCCAGTATGGCCCAAGAGAGATATTTCCCTCAAAGAAAGCATATGCATAACTACTCAGATCTATTTTAAAGAGAAAATCCAGCAAGTTCTGACAAGTCAAGAATTGTCAAAAAAAACAGAAGCCCCTGCTGAGAAGTACTTTCCATCTCCTTCTAAGAAAGAGATAGCAGTTAAGAAAAACGGCATAGTTTACTTACATCAATGGAAATGCAAAAAATGGAAGCGTCATAATCAGCCTTGCTGTCCATTCATCAGGAAGACACCACAAATATACAATTAAACAGGTAATAAGATAAAGAACTGAAGAGTAGAGAAGTAGCCTTCCAACCCATAGCTTCTGCAGCCTCTGATTTTTTTCTCTAAATTCTTCTAATGCTTGGATTTCCTGTAAATAAATGTAAGTTTATAAATGTAGATAAGGTTTACAAAGTAAATTTATATCTTCATTTTCTTTGTCATCTTATTAGGTTTGCTACCTTTATAACATTTGCTAAACTTAAATGGTTCGGTTTATTTTTATAAAGCTTCTACACAAACAGGCTTCTTATACTTGACAACGTATAATTTTCATAACATGAATTATATCTTAATACAAAGATTGTGATATGAATCACCTGCACTCCACTAATGATTCCTGGGCACTACAGCAACTGGAACAATAATATTTATATTGGAAATTAATATAGTTAGCTATCTTAGTACGATTTAGTAATTTGGAAACAAGAGTGAGAATTAGCACCATACAATTGGCAACCTTTCTATAGTCACTAAAAAGAGCTGCTAAAAACAGTTTGAGTACCGATGCTTTAAGTGTCATTTGTTAAATCTCAGATGTGCCCTAATTTAATAGTATCATCTTCTCACACGAGTAAGCTAAAATATTTCAACCACCTTTTCAAGTAAGTTTTTATTTCAATGCTCTATCCTATTAAGAATCATGAATATTTGAATACTGTTTCTGGAAGATTAATTAATAATCTAGAAGTATTCTGCTGTGCCATTATTTTGATTTCACATTGAATGACGACAGGATCATCCACATTTTCATTAGCTACACAATGAAAACTGCCACCAGCATATTTCAAAATATGTAATTTTCCTATGGACCACTGGCACCTGTATCAAATACCAAGTAGAATAATACTAAATCACTTAATTATCTATTCTGTCCTTGCCTAACACCTCCCTTGGAAAACTCTGTAACACTTAACTTGCACTGGAAGGTCTGCTAATGAACCTAATAAACAGAACTTTGCTTTAGCGAAATGTTTCTGGGGAACACAAAGTGAGGGCTTAAGCATTAGCCATAATAGGATTGTACAACTAGGCCACCCTTAGCATTCCTTCACGTTAGCCTGAATACATATGTAGACAAACAATAAAGTTTGTCATTGTTTGAGTAAATACTGCTTGTGCTTAAAAACCAATGCTGAAGGTTCTGCTCCCTATTTTCTTTCACCTAAAATCCCCAGCCTCCAGTACATGAATGCTCTAAAATAAGCATTCATATAATACTTATTTCCATATTTGTAAAACTGCCACACTTTTAAAGAAATGACCAGATATCAGATCTATTTCTAAACTAAACAAAAAAAACCAGGCATAATGAAGAGCCAAATACATACCTTATCAATTTTCTCCAATACTTCTACAGTAGAAGGTTTTGCCTGCTTACAGGGAACAGAAAAAAGGCTTTAAACTAATATTTAAAAGCTGCAGATACCCAAGTGTCCAGCATGGCAATAGCAATAGTCATCCAGCATAACAGATTAAAGTATTTTCATTCCAAGACAAAAATAAATTGTACTTTTTCTCTCAAGTTTCATTGTTACTGACTAATCGTCAGGGTTTTCCGTTTCCCATGGAAAAATGGAGCAAACCATGGATTTTCCCCTTTACTAACATAAAATGAGGGTTATGCCCCTCACTGCTATCCCTGTGCACTGGGGAAGTGTCACCAGGGCAGTGTGGCGCTCACAGGGGCAAGCAGCTTTCCTGAGCAGCCCCGCTGTGCCCAGCTGCACACACTGCGCTGCAGAGGCCCCAGGGGAGGGCAGCAGGGCAGGGAGCACAAGCCTGCAGCATGCATCTACCCCCCACAGAACTGTGGGGTGTGGGTACCCTAGCCCCTCAGGAGTGTGCACTGCAGCATGGAGCCAGCCCCACCCCTGCCCAAGCTCACAGTAGGCAGGCAGCTGGGACCGGGGGAGCCAGCTTCATGCTCCTTCTCCTGCAGCAGCTGTCTTCTGTCAGGGGCAGGGAGCTGCAGACCTGGGTCCCTGGCCCCATTGCTAGAGGCAGCTCTGGCAGAGCTGGGGGGAGGTGGCAGGGGCTGTGGATGAGGGGCAAGGGGCACAAACAGGGCTGTGAAGTGAGTGAGGGGCACCAGCAGGGCCAGGGGTGGTTGCAGTGGGCCTTTATTTTTAATTACAGACTTTGGGGTTTTTAAATCAGAAAATTTCCAATTTTTTAAAATCAGGCAAAAACCAGGATCCCTGCTAATCATCCTCTCTCCAAAGACACTTCCAGCTGGTATTACTTTCTTGTCACAGCTCCTTCCATAGATACACACCCTGCCAACTGGTAGCAGTTGTGGGTACTACTTCAGTACAATTGCAGCAGAGCTATTCTTTACAGTTTGGCTCTCCCCTCTTTTGCAGTAACTAATCCAGTGTAGAGACATATAAGACTGAGGGGGAACCTGTGAAAGAACAACTATAATGGACAGTAGCAGATGTGGGGTAGAAAATAAGTGAGAGAGTTCATGGAGATTAAAGAAAAAGTGAGTAAAGAAGTGAATGAAGTGAGGGAGAAGATGTGAATAGAGGACAACCTCCCAGGTTTTAAACTCATGCTATCATGTATTTTATACTTATATAAAAGGGGACACATTTAAATATGCAAAGGAACCAAGAAGGGCCTAGATCGGGGGTTGTGCGGATACTTGGGAAGGCCCTAGCGGGTATGTGCGGATGGGTGGGCAGGGACAGAGTGCCACCACCCACCACCCCGTGCCCC
The DNA here is from genome assembly GCF_001723915.1 of Gavialis gangeticus. NCBI lineage: Eukaryota > Metazoa > Chordata > Crocodylia > Gavialidae > Gavialis > Gavialis gangeticus. The sequence goes on from NW_017729031.1 coordinate 58,464,301, forward strand.
CGCCTCCCAGGAGCAGGGCTGGGGCAAGGGCAGTGCTGCTCCTCTGCAGGCCACACAGTACTACCTGGCCAGTTGGACGGGGGGGGGACTCGAACACTGCTGCAACTGCCGCTGCATCCACCACTCCGTGCCGCCGCTCTGCATTCAGCTACGTGCCACCCCCGCTCCACATCCAGCCGCCGGGAGTACACTTATTTAAAAAGGCTGAAAACCCATGGCTTAGATTATGACATTTTCTTCTGCAAATGGTAAGAATGATCACCAACCTCACTGCTCATTTATTTTGTCTACCCATCTCAATAACACAAATCAAGCTCATGCTCCTAACATAGGAAGCAAGGATTACTTCTGTGTTACAAGTGATTAGCCAATACTCGGATACCAATACATATGAGAGAAAGGCTGATATTCTCCTTCACTTACCCATTTGTCTTAAGCTAAAAGGAACAGCAGCCAACCTTATAAAACATACATATTGCTGTCTATCCTAATTAAGTGCTAAGGCAGTATTGAGATTGCAACCCACTATGAACATTTAAGAGATGCCATATAGGTCAGACTACAGTAGGTCAATCTAACTTAATTCCTTTATCTCTAGGGACCTACCCAATTCTTAGTCAGAACATGGGCCCAAGCTGCCATTTCACTGGTGGAACACACGGGTCCCCATGCCTGATAGACTGAAGAGCCCTAGTGGCCCTGTTCCTTGCCACCAATTGGCTGCAAATCCATCACAAGGCTCCACCCCTCGCCAACTAGTGGAGAGGGACAGAGCCATATGACAAGCAGCACTCACAGCCAACCAGTGATGGGGGTGGGAGGGTTCCATCTTGTCAGCAGTCCTCTAAGTGGGCAGCCCCCCACTCTCCACCCCAGCAGGCTGCCGCTAAGAACTCCTTCTGGTGAGCTAACATTTTATTTTCGGTAATTTTTTTTCCCCCTGCAGATTTCACAGATTCTGCAGGCAATGCTGGATTTTGCAGAATCCATAAAATCTGTTAAATCAAATTCGATAGGTCCCTTCTTATCTCACAGTGCCACAGAGTGAATGCTAAGTAGAAAAGTATTCACGCAGGCCTACACAGACTAACCTGTCCCCTACCCCTCTTCTCTTATAACTACCAATATTTAGAGGCCTAGGAAGTCCAAATTTGAAGGTTGCAGCCCTGCTGCACTGCTTAATACCCACCAGTGGCAATGCGTAGGGAGTGCACATACACCCCCTGACCAGCCATCCTTGCTGCTTGGGCAATGGGAAGTGGGGGCAGGCAGAAACACTTGCAGGGGGGGCCACCAGTGCTGGCTGATCATTGCAGCCACTCCCAGAAGCAGCCACAGAGATTGGCCATTGCTGGATCAACCACGGGGGTGCCCCTGGGCAGCAAGATTGGCAGTCAGCGGGACTGGACATGGGGCGGGGGGAGCCACATGCCCCTCCGCCCCGACTAAGGCAGCACCGGTCGCCCTTGATACCCACACAAAATTCTCCAAACTTCCAATACTTACCAATCCAAAGAAAAATCCAAAGGAAGGAAATAGGATGCAATAAAAATCATAATACAACCCTCCCCCACCACTTACCCTAAAAGAACTGGAATAATCATTTCATAGTAGGTAGGGTCAGAAGGGACCCAAGCAGATCATCAAGGCCAACCCCCTGCCATGGCAGGAAAGAGTACTGGGGTTAGACAACCTCAGCAAAGTGTACATCCAGCCTCCTCTTAAAGACCCCTAGGGAAGGAGCCAGCACCACTTTGCTTGGAAGTTGGTTCCAGATCCGAGCCACCCTGACAGTGAACTAGCACCTCCTGAT
>NW_017729031.1:58466243-58469174 GCF_001723915.1 Gavialis gangeticus
TCTTGTCACTCCTGGTAGTGCTCGGGGAAACAGGGACTCCCCCAGTGCCTGCTGGTCCCCTCTGACTAGTTTGTAACAGGCCACTAGATCCCCCCTCAGCCTTCTCTTGTGGAGGCTGAACAGGTTCAGGTCCCATAGCCTCTCCTTGTAGGGTCTGCCCTGCTGACCCCTGATCATGTGGGTGGCCCTCCTCTGGACCCTCTCCATGTTGTCCACATCCTTCCTGAAGTGTGGCACCCAGATTCTGAATCCAGTTACACTATTTTCCATGTCGGTAATATGAACACTTTGTTTGGCTACCAGTTTCTAAACAAATGGGCCACTAGAAAAGTTTAGATTCAAGCAATTTAGAGTCTTTCAGCATTATGACTCAATTCAGGATTCTAGTTAGAGGCATATCAAGTTATTTAAATAAAACTATTGCAGCAGTCTTACAAACTAGCTTTTTATATCATAACAACATTTACTTACCCTCCACTTTGAAATGACTCCACCCATCTTTTTTGTTTGAGAAGATATGTTTGTTTTGGTAGCTTTAACAATCTTCTAGTGGAATTCACAACTAGGAGCAAAAGTAGTGGCAATCAATTACAAATACTTCAAATTATGTATTTCAAGATTTTAAAGATATTTCATAAATGTTTTCCAATATCTAAAATCAGGACTTTGCAATTTCTAACAGGCCAGGGAAACAAGCCCCATAGGTCACATGCCATGGGGATGCACCCATCCACCCCAGCTGCTGCACTGTGTACCCATCCAAGCACCATCTCCCACAACTGCACTATGTGGTAGGGTCACCCTTAGCTCCCCAACCCATGCCACACTGCACTGCCTTGTCCCTGGGACAGGAACAGGAAGCAAAAGCTGGAAGAGTGTGGAAGGGAAAAAGAAGAGCAAAAGCCTGGTGGGAACCCAAGGGTTGCAATCTAACCCCTTGCATGCCACATATGACTAGGGTGACCATATGTCCTGTATTGTCTGGGACAGTCCTGTATCTCATAGGCCATCCCAGCCACTAGGTGTAAATAGAATCAAAAGTCTCAGATTTGGCTGCTGCAGGCAAAGGCAGAGGGTGCAGCCACTTGTCAGTGCCCGACCCAAAGATCATGAGTCAGGCTGCCCTGATCCAAATTATGAAGTGATACAGCATACACTCATTTGCCCATAACGTTCTAAACTCCAGTCACTATTTTCACAAATCACCCATCAACTATTAAAACATTCTATTAACTAACTGACCACAATTCTAGAGGAGTTTATATTTTGCACTGGAGAGCTTTATGTCAGGAAATATTTAAAAGAAGTGAGTACAAGACAATGGGTGGTTAGAAATCAATTTCTAGTCTTCATATAACTACCACAAAAATATTTAGTAAATGGGGAAAAAAAAAAAAATCTTAAGAATCTGGTTTCTAATTAGTTATACATAAATTTCAAGTGCAGATTGTTTGGAATTAATTCAGAGCATTAACATTTCACACAAGTTAAGCGTTCTTGAGAACTATCAGACTGGCATCTCTAAAGCCTGCACTTTACACAGAGAAGATATAAAAGGCAACAGTAATTCAAACAGTTGTGTATACTTCTAAGTTTGTAAGAACCAGTCCGTACTCAGGCCCACCTGGGAACTGGGCTGAAAACATCAAATTACTTCCCAGACCTGCGAGCAATAATCAGATGGGCAAGAACTTTCCATCCCACCAGCAAGTGACTGATTCACACTAAACATGTAAATGGAAAAACTGGAACCTCAATTCTCCGATGTCCTTTTTCTTAAACTGGAAATATGGTAACCCTACAGGAATGCAGCCTGACAGCATGTAGAGCAGCACCCAGCAGGTAAGTCTGTGGAGGGGCAAGGGAGGCAGGTCGAGGCCTCCACAGTGAGGAAGGAAGTGGGGTAGTGGAAGGGACTGAAGCGAGTAGGACCCCAGGGCTAGGGTCGGGACAGGTCGTGGGACAGAGCCACAGTCAGTTTATCCAGGGGCACGGGGCAGGGGACACAGGTCTGCTGCTGCACACACCCCTAGGGGAGGCACGGGGGACATGCTCCCCAGACTTGTGAATCGGGTGAAGGCGCGCTGCCCACTATGGGCTGGGGCTCTGTGCTCAGTTACCTTTGCCCCAGGAGCCACATGCTGGCCACACATCCCCTGCCCGGCCAGTGGTGGGAGGCACAACATGGCACCGTGCAGCTCCCTGGGCAAAGGCAGCAGGGCGCAGAGCCCCAGCCTGGAGGCCACCTCCATCCCGCGCACAAATCCAGCAGGGCACATGCCCCCCAAGGGTGCATTCAGCAGCCAGCGGAATTTCATTTAACTCAGATTTCTTCTCCAAAAATGTGTAAGAGGATGCTAGAACAAGGCAACACAATAGAGTAGGTATAGTATTCATCTTGTAAGATGGTGAACAGGCTACCATGCAGGAAAGCCAAAAATTCTAACAAAAACCAGAGCTACATGTATAGAGTCAAGTCTTACAGGTTTTCTGATGCAATCTGTAAAAATGCTATACAAATCAGTATTTGAACTGCAAGAACAGAGGGACAAATCAACTTTATTGATGCTAAATTACTGCAACTTGCTCCTTTGCTAGTTAGAAAAGGAAAACAGCAATTGTCTGGGTCCCTTATATCTGAAGTGTCACAAATCAAAAGTACTATAATCCACTGGGATTTCAAACAGTTAACAGGATATTTTTTAAGCATTGAGAATCTGACATAACTTCCATTTGGCAGGTCTGTATGCAAAGCACTGCAAGTTTGAGACTTTCTGAGCAGAAGCTTTGTTATTGACAGCTTCTAGAAAAAGATGCCATCTTCACTACAAAACAATAATAGCTAAGCTACAACACAAGTGTCTAATGACTCTAGTACATTTGGATCTTTCAAGAGTTTCATAGTTTCTAGGGTCGGAAGGGACCTGAGTA
>NW_017729031.1:58469185-58470700 GCF_001723915.1 Gavialis gangeticus
CTAATGAGAATGGGGTGAGAGACAGTATCAAAAGCCTTCAAACAAAATCATGTTTTTAAGGTGATGTCAGTATCAATCCTCTATTTTCAGAGAGTTGTGAAATAAGTTGCAAGAAGGAAGTCAGATAAAGTGCTGATGCAGCTACATTTTCATACAGGCCAGCATGATGATGTTGTACATGTACTACTCTAGAAGGCAGAAACAGTTGATACCATTCCTTAAAGTTATATCCAACAACCAAAAGTAAATTCATTGATTTATATACAGTGCATAATCACAGTGCTACTTCAGACTTTCCCTATTAAACTTCTCCCACTAATCACTGTCTTCTTCTGCCTCAACCAACTGCAAATAATTCTACGTTGTACTCCTCCTTGCTAAGGCTTCATTTGGTCAGTTCATACAGAATTCTTCTTTTTACTCAGTCATGCGACAGTTGCAGTAGTGTGTATGTATACGTTTTCCCTTGCCAGATAATATGCGGCAACATTACTAATGCCTTTCTATACCATTTAAGACAAAAAATATGGAAGTTTTACCATTAATGCCCACTTTATGCCTTTCTAGAGAAACCCAAATTTGATGACAGCACTCAGTGTAAAGGAATACTGCCAATCTTTTGTATGCAGAATGTATTTAGCACAAGCCAGCATGAAATGTAATCAGCAGAATTAGAAGAATGACAGAGTCACAAAGGAAGGCTTTAGGCTATCTTTGGCAAGAGGACTACAGGGCTTTAAGCCAGCTACAAACATATCAAACCAATATATCAATTCAAGCACAGGGAAAACAGCAAGCAGCTGAGGTACACTTGCTTACTTAGCTCTATGTTCAGACAACAGAGCTACATGAGTTACACAGATTTTTCTTCAGGGCAGACCAAGCTCTGAGCATGTTGTCTCACTTTAGCTCAGGTAAATCCCAAAGGAGATCAACAGTCTTCTCAGTTTTCTGCTCTCTCAGGTTCATCTGCACTGCTCTAGCAAATAGATATTTTGTAAAAGGAAGGCCATTAAGAAAGAAGTTCAGACCCTTTTATTATAACAGGCACAATCTAGTTTCAAGTTTGAAAGTCACTCCAAGTCATCTACAGAGGCCTTAGTGACTAAGGAGCATTTACAAATGCGTTTTCAAACAAGGTGGAGATAAGGCTGTCATTTCAACTTGGGAAATACTTCTTTCAACTGAACAGACATCCTCCCTTCCTCCTCAAAACCGTCTCGGCCACCTGGGGCCTGCGCTCCCAAGCCACGCTCCCATCTCGCCCTCACTCCCACCCCCTCTCCGCCCGCAGTCTCCCCCGACCACCCCCTGCTCACGCTGCAGCTGAGCCCGCTTCGGGGCCCCTGGCTAAGGGCACGCTCGGCCCCCAGGGCGGGCTGCCCGCTTAAGCACCTCGGAGACGAAGCCCTGCAGGAGCAGCCCGGCCCGCACCGCCGGGCGCCTCCCCGCCTTCGACGCGCGCGTCCCGGCGCTGGTGGGGCAACGATCGACAGCACAAGGCCCCGCCGCCGC
>NW_017729031.1:58470714-58487150 GCF_001723915.1 Gavialis gangeticus
CGGTCCAAACCTCAGAGCGCCGCAGCGCCCGCTGAGCCGCACGCAACTGCCCGCGGCCTAAGCCCAGCGATCTCCGCGGGCAGGGGCAGCCTCGCTTACTTCCCACCCGCCGCCCTCGCCTGCGCGGTACCTGCCGCGGGACGCCCCGCGCATCCCGCCGCCGCCGCAGCTGAGGGGGAGGGCGGTAGCCGGGCCGCTTCCCATCAGGCACTGCGCGGGCCGCGCAGCCAATCAGTGCGCCTCGCCCGCCCCCGGCGCGGACCCAGCTACAGCTGCTGAGGGCGGAGCCGGGCTGGGCGGGGCTGAGAGCCTCTCACCCGCCCCGGGGTCCAAGTGCCCACTACACAGGGACGTGGCTCCCTGGGGCGGGGCTGCAGGGCCCGGGTGTGGCAGCTCAGCGGGAGCCTGACCCGGGCCTGCCTTCGCACACGGGGAGTTTGAGGGCAGGGCCAGCGGAAGGGAGCACGGCGGCTTGCTGAGGAGCACGGAGTTGCTGTGGGCATCGGGGCTGGCTCAGCCGGGCTGTGCGAGAGGAGGGTGGACAGAGGTCCCCAAGCGAAGGGGCTCAGCCTCTGCCCCGGGCCATGTCCCTCCCACACGGCTCATCCGCTCCCCTGGGAGACATGCAGTCACGGCCTGTGGGGCAAGACAAGGGGGTCATAGAAAGCGAGGGTGGGAAGGGACCTCAGGCGGTCACATCTCATCCAGCCCCCGCTCAAAGCAGGACCATCCCCAAGTAGATCATCCCAGCCAAGACTTGTCTAGCCAGGTTTTGAAAACCTCCAAGGATGGAGCTTCAGCCACTTTCTGGGTAGCCTGTTCCAGTGTTTTACTACCCTCCTAGTGAAAAAATTATTCCTAATATCTAACCTAAACTTCCCTTGCTGCAATTTGAGACTGTTGCTCCTTGTTCCGTCACCTGCCAGCATGGAGAACAGTCCGGCTCCATCCGCTCTGGAACTGCACATTGGGTAGTTGAACGCTGCTATTAAATCACCTCTCAATCTTCTTTAGGCCAATGGTTTTCAACCTTTTTTTTTCATTTGCAGACCCCTTTGGAAATTTTGAATAGAGGTTTGGACCCCTTTGAATTGTAAGTGTGGGTATTCACATACTTTTGATTGATCATAGTCACCTTTCACAGACCCCTTACACATGGTCTGTGGACTCCATGAGGGGTCTGCAGCCCACAGGCTGAAAACCACTGCCCTAGACTGAATAAGGCCAGTTCCCTCAGCCTCTCCTCATAAGTCATGTAGGCCATGTGGGTCAACAGGCAGTGTAGTCCCCATTCACAAAGACAGGTCTCAATCTCCCCCCTCCCCCAGCTCCTGTCAGAGGGGAAAGCTGGATAGGACCTTTGGTGGTTTGTGAGAATTCCATATATATACACTTGATTTGAGTCTTCAAGATGCCAAGGGGTGGGGTGGGGTGTAGAAACTGATTGAAATTTCCAATAAAACCAGTTTGTGTGCAGTGATCATTTACTGGACCACATCATTTCTCTGCTTAGTCAGAAATGATGAGTGTTTGACAGTGTTGCCATCAGTGTTCTCTGCTAGTGTAGTTTCCCACTTTATCACAGACATGCAGCATTTTACCATTAATTTCTGAAACACTCTCATACTTCCCAAGTGATTTGCTGCTCTGGGTTCTAATTAGGAGCTACTCTTGAAGACCACGTTGAAGCTTTAAGTTGTTCAAAATAAATATAGACTAATTTTTAAAGACATGACAGCTGCTTTTCAGAGCCTGTAGTTACTTGGGGGGGGGGCGTTATTTCTATGTCATCAGTCTGTAGCTAAACAGTTTCTGAAGAATTACCCCGTTCCCCTTTTGCTTGTTGAGAACTGTTGAAACACTGTTTGTTGACATTCTCTTCATATTCAGGAAGTAGAGGCAAATGGTTTTCAAAAGGCCTCTGTACTTTGTTTTCCCATAAGGGAGAATACAAGTTTGTAAACTACCTGGGCATGGCCTTTTGCATGTTGCAAGGAAGTTCATTTAACCTGACGATAAATTATAGTATTGGTGATCAAAGCAAGAACACACAGGTATCTGCAGTTACAATAATAGCCATAAACTGGAAAAGTGACAAGCCACCTGCTTCTGAATATAATAAGCTCTACAGTATTAACTCTTTGAAATGTCTCCCAGGCAGGATGTATCCTGTTTTTTCACATCAAATACTCTTTTTAACAGAAGAATCCAGCAACACTTAACATCCATTGGACAGCTGTTGTGCAGGCATTGAAGTCTGCATAGACCGGGGATGTTTGCTCAACCCTTGTTCCAAGGGCTATATCCAGCCCCCTGTGTCATGTAATCTGGCCCAGGGAGCTCCCCGCTGGTCCAAAAACTTGCTGACAGGGGAGTGATGGCAGCACTCCCCTGCTGCCAAATTTCTGGACCCTTGAGCCCTAGACCCTGTATGATAGATACCCAATCCCAATGCACAGGGGTAAGCAGGGGCAGCACCGGGCTTCGGGGGTTGATCTCAGTACACAAGGCCTGATCCAGGCACTTGATCGGCAGGGCTGTTGGGGTCCTAATCCCAGCATGTAGGGCTGAATAGAGGGCAGCATGGAGCCCCCATACTGATCCTGGCATGCAAAAGTGGCACCAGGGACCAATACCATCACACAGCACTGGGAGGGGTTGGGATAGGGCACCAGGGCCTGTTCCTGGTGCATGGCACTCAGGGCTGGTGCCAGGCCCCAGGGCCCAATCCCAGGGCACTGGCATCAGATACTGGCTGGGCAGGGTCTGATCCTGGTGCATGGGGGTCAGCTGAGGCCACATAGGCAGGTGTGCAGGTAGGGCCAGGCAGAGACAGTGCAGGCCTGATCCTGGCACATGGGGCTTGATCTGGCCCACAGACTGGCCCCACATCACTCCTCTGACCTGTGGGGCCAACAGTTTGACCAGAACTAACACAGACTATTCCCAAGACAAAAAGCTTTTGGCTTTCACTGTCCCTTGTCTTCCACGAAGCACTGTCTTGATAATCCATTGGAAGTTTCCTCTATCCCTCCCTCTACCCATGTGATCATCTAGGGGAACATAGTAGTCAACTCTTTTTTATTCTTCTGCTTTTTCCAAGAGAACGAAGACATTGCGTCCATATTCATCTTCGTTATCTTGTTCCGTTTCAGGTAGAGTGGCCACTGACACATTCCCAGAATACAGGACATCCCCTTGGTAAGGTGTGGAACCACCGGCCCATTCAACCAATCAGCGATGAGGGACAGGGCTGCCACCTCCTTGGCCAAATCAGCAGCAAGCGGTGGGGCCACCAGGCCCCTTGGACAAGCAGCAGCAAGGGGCAGGGCTACCACAAAAAGGCAGAAAATGGTACCTGCCTTGACTTATTGCTCACTATATAATAAAATATTCTCTTTCATTTTGCACTTATAGACATTTAATCCAGACAGTAGCAATTTTGTTCATGAGTACCAAATTAATAAAAATAATTATTATAACTAATTTGTATTATAATATTTATTTTCATTCTATATCAATAAAGTAAAACCAACAAAAATAATAAAATATAAGTAAACTACAATAAGAAAGCAAAACTATAGCATTACAAATAGATAGCTAAACATGCATACTATAAACTTAGTCAATACTAACTTAAATAGAAATGACACTACAACTCATTATAGTAGGCAATACCTTAAAAACATTTGTACTTCTGCCCGTCCCAGGCCTCTTTCAGAATTTTTTTGTTTTTGAAGAACTCGGAGTACATGTCCTTACATCCCCCAGTTAAATTTATGCATATCTGGAGCTCTACTTTCACACTGCCTACCTCCAGCTGGTTCCTTTCATTTTTTCAAGCTGCTTTAGCACTGTCTACCTCTGGTTTATTCCTTTAATTTCTCCAAGCTGTGATCATCAGAGAAAAACCTCTCTGTATGAGTACTGTGGCATGGTATTAAAAAGATTAAATAACTTATTTTCGTCAAGATTCTCAAGTTTCCCTGTGAACCCAGGAACCTGCCCTGGCCACATTCTGGTCAAGGCTGGGCAGAGTGGGGTTGGTGGGTGCTGGCAGTGCAGCTAGCTGCCTGGTGGAACTACCCCTTTTTTCCCCCAGAAACAGAGAGGTTTGCCTGTGTAGCAGGACACGCAACAGACTCACTGGGCTGCTCTGTGGGTAAGAAGACAGTGACAAAAGCCTCCTCCCAGTCTCACTGGCATTCCAGCAGATACAAATGCAGTGCTCCACCTGCCTGATCTCAAAGACATAGCCTTAGTGCTGAGGCAGTGTAGGGGGTGTGTGGGCAGCCCAACTGCCCAACCCTGGCAGCTCAGTTGCCCTTGGGGCTGGGGGCCACCTGCACATGGCCAGTTGAGGATCAGGGAGCTCAGGCACGCAGCAGCACCACAGGCCTTGCTCTGCCTGCACATGCTTCCCACAAGCGCAGAATGACCAGTCCCTGGGATCCTCCACCTCCCTCCCTGGTTGGCTCCCAACCATGCTCCTCCTGGCTGTGCACCACCCTACCTCTAGGCACAGCCAATATAATTGCAAGGACATATGCTTGACATGTATTTCCACCAATGAACTCAAAAACAAGACTTTTTGCAGTCTGTTCCTCATTGAAAAATGCACAGGGGACAAAGGGTTTAAACAAAAGATGGTCCAGTATAAAACAGGATCAATGACCTGTTGCACTGTAGCTAGTATTCATAAACACTTGTGGAGTTTAGAGAAGGTACAAGAAATAGAAAATACATAGTTAGGCATGTTGAGCAGAAGGTGACTGCTTCCTCTTTAGTTTCTCCGGAGGATGTTCCCTTTATGTCTATCTCTACAAATGCAAACTGCAGGCAATTCTGGGAACTGTGAAGTCAAACAACAGTTTCTAAAGTAGGAACTACAATGGTTCAGGAGAAGACATGAGAGATGAGACACCTGAAGTCTACCTGGAAACTCATATTCTACCTTGTATGATAATTCAGAGATGAGACACCTGAATTACCATACAAGACAAGACAACTGAATTCTACCTGGAACAGATCTCTAATCTTCCATTTTTCTTGCAAAACATCTCAGGGGGCCAGACAAGGCCTAGATAACAAAAGTGCTTTGGGTTTCACCTGGGTAATATTACAGGATCCAGACTGATACCTTTGAAAATCACTGTCACAGAAATATTTATTTACACTCATTTAAAATAGATAAACCTGTGTATCAAAACAGGTTATGTTAGCTAAGATAACATTGCATTAGTAGTTTCTATTAGGACTAAAAGCTTCCATAAGAAAGCTATGTTAGAAACCTGCAGGTTAGCTCCCTGGAGTTCTGCTTATACACTTACACAGTTGTACTCTCTCACTTCAATATCTAGAACCTGATGTACACTCTAGGAAGGCAGTTCTACTCTCACTTAATTAGAACTTCTTAGTCTCCCTACTCAGGGTTTTTACTGATAGCTAGACTCCCACAAGTGGGAATATAGAAACACCTCAGAGAAGAAAGGTGTCTAATTCTTTTAAAGTGCTCTGAAGTGAAACCCTTTGCATATTCAGACTACCTGCCTTCCTTCTTCTCTTCCTTATATTCTTGTCATTTTCTTTTACTTTAGTAGAAGGAACTAAGGATTTTGAAGCAGCACAACTATTAAAAACCCAATTCTAACTATAAGATGGTCTTGAAGGTCTGGAATGGGCCAAGGTTGCTGTGCTTTTATATGTAAAAGGTTGTAACAAATCTTTTGTAGATGTTTGGGTTATGTCCCAGTCTGAAACCTGTACAGTTAAGCTAATGGTAAGAATGCATGGTGTTGCAATCTGATATATAGGGTTTTTTCTAGTTTTAGCATGACTGAAAAATGAAATTCCATGAACAAACTGGAACCCACATGAACAACATGGGTCTTACATCAATGGAATACTAGCTGACTACAGCTGGGCCTCAATTTAAAAGCAGAGCTAGTGAAACGATTAGCACAGAACCATTTTCCAAACTATATATAGATTGTGGTCAACCTTAGAGTTAAAAAAAATTGGACTCTATTGAGGTCTTCCTTTTCAATGGTTACACCTGGTGTGACAGGCCCACATCCTGCCACCTAGGGTGGCACCTGACCCTACTTGCCCACCACAAGTTGTTGTTTTCCGTACGTCTGGAGATGGTGCTCAGTGGTTCCTATATGGGTTCAGAAATGCCTTCTTTGGTGTGTCTTGCGTAGGATTCCTCCTCCTCTACACCCCACTCCTTTCCACTCAGGTGATATGGTGGATTCAGGCAGTGCCTCGATGTCATTGCAGTTCTGTTTCTCACATGGCAGTTTGACAAAGAAAAGGTGCCACACCACAGTTCTGTCACTCTCCCAAAAAAATGGCAACACAAGAACTTAAATTAAAGGAGCTCGGTCTGAGTGGTGGGCAGGGCACCAATGCCACCATGCCAAGCTGCTCAATCTTGAGCACAGAGTGTTGAGAGCCAACCCTGAAGTCCCTTTGTCCCCTTCAGGCTACTTGGCCTTTTTGCCCTGGGTCCTTCCCAATCGGACACATGTACCAGGGCTCGAGGGCATTCCCTTCCAGGCCTGTTTGGGGCCAAACGTCACAGCTGTCCCTCGCTGGCACACTTTGGGAGCACAGCCACACTGTGGGGGTGTATGGGGTTCATACGCCATCCCTCCAGACCTCACCCCTGTCAGGTGCCCACAAGGCCCACTCGTCTGCACTTTCCCATCCCCACCTCACCTTTAATTCTCCATGCAATCTTTCCACCATGACAGCGGACAAGTTCCTTGGCATGCCATGCTGTCTGTGACCAGGGTCAAGAGGCTCAGCATTGTGTCTGGGCCTCAGTCCTCAGTAGGCTGATGGGATCCTCTTGCTCTGCCTGGGTCAACCAGTCCCAGGACATATAGCTGGCTCCCTGTCAGCTGTGCCCACATTTTCCCCAGTTGCCTCCAGGGTGAGGTGTGCTTGTTCTACTTCCCCAGGCTCACCGGCTAGCAGGAGAAGTGTTGGGTTGCTTCTGGGGATGGCAAGTGCATCTGGCTCCATTCCCAGTGTCCAGACACGTCCACGTCCATCTTCTCCTCAGCCTCTGGCCAGTTTTAAATACATGGCCTCCAGGCCCCATGGCCAATGGGGAGCAGGCCCTCTAACCACATGGTCTCAGCTACTCCGCTTGCAGCCTGGCCACCTGGGATGCAATGCTAAGGTAAACCAGGTGGAGGCCTGTCACATCTGGACAGTTGCTTCTTTTCATAATGGACAAAGACTCCATTGGACCTTTCCTCCCCAAGCAGGCCTCTCCTGTCCCAGCATGTGATAATCTCTAAACCCAAGAGAGGAAACTGTAAAGGAAATGTATGTTCCACTGCTCAGGGTATTTTTATTCTGAAGATTCATTCCTTCTTTCAATAGCCTAATCACTTGGGATTAACAAACCAAAGTGCACTCTCTCCAGTTTTAAGAGCCTTTGGCAGCAGAGAGTTATTAAGGGTCTGTCTCCTCCTTGATCTGGCCATTGAGTGATCCAGATATATAAACATATACAAAAAATGAAGGGAGCATGTTTAGAGTTTCTTTTCAGTTCTGCTGCCAGTACTGTTTTCTTAGACAACTTTTTGACCTTACTGCAAAGACTGACATGGCTTCACATCAAAACTCTATGGGATTTGTCTATCTTTACTTGTGACCCTGAGCCATATTATGTGATTGATTTTTAACCATGTTTCACCAGTGAAGTTCTACTCCCAGCCATACAATTATAAATCTAATTAACTAGTAGTTCTAAGAAGTATTGGCTACCTACCATTTTGTTCTACCTTGGAATTTCTCAAATGCAACATTAAATAATACTTGTAAAACCATGCCTGCTAGCTAATCCTATGCTGCAACCTGTTTGGTTTATGACAATTCTGATATGCCTTTATGACATCAGCGGCACTCCAACCTTACTATCTCTGTGTGCCAGCACATTCTAAGCAGAAAAAAAACTAATAGCACTGAATACAAAATTATAGTTTGAATCCAGTTAATCATTAATCTGGCTTCAACTGCCCCCTACAGTATTTAAAACTTGGATTTTTTTTTAAATAAATGTACTGTTGAAAATATCTGATCAGCAAGGATAGTTTTAATCTAGAATTTCTCATGACCGAGTAACTATTCTAAAGTTATTGTATATTTCCATTGTACCCCAGAAACTGACACAAGAAACAACTGGGAGTTCTCACTTTTATAGAGAAAATTATAGGGTTTGGCCAATGGGCCAAAGGGAGGGAACAGGTAAAAGGTAAAGAAACATCAACACTGCGGTAAGATATACTTAGCACCTTACTTCCCACTCCCCACCCCTGACTCATACCTCTGGAGATATACCCAAACAAGCCTTTAGTCCCGACAGCACTTAGGGGCAGCTGTCTGCTGCTGCTTAAGTCTGAATCCAGTTCCTTCAGTCCACACTCCTGGCTGACCTAGCTAGTGAGATCTCCAGCTTCACTGTGAACTCCTCTCTGTTGGGCTGACCAGGCTCCATGTGCAGCCTGCTCTCTCTTCCCCTTACTCCAGCCTTCAGCTTCCTCTTCCTATTCCCCTTGACCTCAGTCCCTGGTGGTTTCTGGGAGCTGCAGTCCAGATTAACAGACATTACAGCTCCGCAGACTGCCCCCTGGTTTCATCTGCTGTTATACATATTACATTCATGTTACACCATGTTTTTCTCACCTGCATCATAAATAACTATTTAGCATCTATTGCACTCCCATATGCAGAGCGCAGAACAAACAATAATGATTCATAATCCAAATTTATATTTCAACATGAGTTTCAAGTTTCTTTTAAAATGTATCTGTGGCCTTCAGGACAACTTTAGAAAATTTTATCCGGTAACTCAAGATATAAACTGTATTCTTCCCCTCCATCAAGAACCATTTCCTCATGACTAGGCTCATAAAGCATGTAGGCATTAGCAATATATGTATTAAAACAGTCTAATTTGTTGTCTAAGTAAATATATGGTCCGATAAGTCCATAAGAAAATGATGTTTTGTTAAGAGAAGTTTAGCATTGCTAAATTGGGTATTTACTTGACAATTTTAATTAGGCTGCCAAAATATGTTCAGCAACCTCTTAAAATAGAGACTTTTTAGACTTAGCTTCCTCCAGCTAGGGAAAGCCATGCAAGCTTAACCCATTTAGAAGCAGAATGACTTTTCATGCAAAACGGAATTTGGGATGTCTTGAAATATTAGGTTTAAATAGACATGTGATGGAAGTACACATAGACCTGTGCATGTTAGCTTTAATTAGGCTTGAATACCAGTAGTAGTATAAGCAGGAAATACATACATGCATATACACATGCACACACACGTGTTGCAATCATACCATCTTTTTTGCAATCCTCTTTGTCAGAGAAAGAGCAATTTGACACTTTTGCTTGGACCACAACTAGAGTATTAGGCTTTACTGCCCCTTGTGCCAAAAGATATGGTTTTCCTTATGCACCGCACTAGGCATTCTACCTGCTTGGGGCAGGTTTTACTCAAAGGTTACGATGCATAGGAGCCCCTCTGGTTGAGGCATCCCAAAAGGCCTACTATCCACATGCACTGACTGGGGAAAAGGGTTTCTCATCAGAAGTAGTTGCAGAGAAGGAGCGGGTGAGAAAGGAAAAGGTGCACTTCACCCTCCCTGCCCCACCTTTTATTCCTGCTCCACCCAAAGTTTAAAACCAACTGCTTGGCAGTGGCAGCAGTGAAAGAGTCACTTGACTTCATGGCTCATTATAATTGACCTAATCCCTTCAAAACTCTTCATTTCACAGGTGTTAACAACCCTCTCTCCTTTTTAATAGTTTGTAATGGTTCCATTAATCAAATTAGACTTTTTCTGTAATTCTGGTGTCTGTTAGCCCCTCCTCCTAACCTACCTCCTATTTCACAGCCCTGCAGGCTGTTTTTAACTCTAGCTAGAAACAATTCAGGTGAGGAAATGTTAACTTAAATGAACATTACCTCAGGTGTGGAAACAGCTTCCAGGGAAGCATTGGATGCACTGTCAAGATGCTCAAGAAGGCTAGGTTGTGTTTCATGAATCTGAAAGAGATGTACATTTAACTCTAATGGCTACAGGACTAATGAAACAACATATTTTGATTATTTTTTTCCTAGTTAGTTGTGTCTTTAGACATAAATATATGATACAGTAATTTAAAGCACATTCTACTAAAGATTTTTGGTTTTGGGGAGTTATTTTGCTTCTATTTTAAACTGAATAATACAGCCCTAGGCCCCTAGCATATTAGCAAAGCTTTGCGTTTCTTTTTCATTTTTCATTAGATAAAAGTATGTGTTGTGCTTTATGTGATGCTGCAGCACACTGTCTTTGCCCTACTTTTCAGAATCCTAGATCTGCCATATACTTCTCACTTTTGGATAGAGCTGGTATTCTAACTTGTGCTAAGCCAACTGCCTCATTTGGGTAGATATTCCACTGCCAACAGAAGTCAAAATAATCCAGAACTGAGTCAAACCAAGTATATTCAACTTAAATCCTATGTCCTTCAAAGCAAGGGTTGTGTCTTTGGCATTTAACAAGTGATAAAGGACATCAACTGTTGGACCAGATATCACAAATGGACCCCATTGGAGTCATAGGGACCCTTGCCAAAGATAGCATTTGGATTTGGAGGTTGGGTTGCCTGTTATGTCTAATGTGAATAGTCAAACCCTGGTCCAAGCTTCTCCTCAAACAGTAAAGAACGGCAACTTCTCCAAACTTTAAAATTTGCTTCACACATACTTCCTGTCTCAAAGGAGTTCCAAAGCTTTAATTTCAGTTAATTCTATGTACTGCAGGGCTTGGACCAGAGAGGATCCAAATATACATTTAAATCTTAATCATCTCCAAAATGTTTTCTTAAAGAGATTATTTGATATAGTAGAACCCATAATAAGACTTCTAGTCTACTATAAACTTAATATGACTAGATGAAGTATAACATTATTTAACTTCAGTCTACAAAAGCATAAATGATACTACCAGGGGAGATCCTGAGTGGATCAAAAGTTTCTAAAGGGCTCTGGGGCTCAAGGCCTTCCAGTCAAAGGAAAGGGCCCCAGCAGGAACAGGTGCATCCTGCAGATGAATACCTGGCTCCACAGGTGGTGTCACCAGTAGGGCCTTGGTTTCTCCTACCATGGGATGTTGTTCCAAGAAGAAGTATTGTTAGGAAGAGATGGGATCCACCTGACGAAGAGAGGGAAGAGTATCTACGCAGACAGGCTCGCCAACGTAGTGAGGAGGGTTTTAAACTAGGTTTTGTGGGGGATGGAAACCAAAGCCCTGATCTACATAGGGAATTGGGAGACCTGGAGGAAGAGCAAGCAGGAGGGTGCAACAGGGAAGGTATTCTCATACTTCCTGAAAAATCAGGGCAGTTGACTAGTTGCCCCAGGTGCCTGTACATGAATGGATGGAGCCTGGGAAACAAGCAGGAAGAATTAGAAGTCCTTGCAGTGATGGAACTATGATGTGACTGGAATAACTGACTCGGTAGGATAGTTCACATGACTGGAGCACTCTCATGGATGGGTAAAAACTGTTCAGGAAGGACAGGCAGGAGAAAAGAGAAAGAGCAGTTGCACTTTATGTAAAAGAGCCACAATTCCTCAGAGCTCCAGTACGAAACTGGAGGTAGACCTGTTGAAAGTCTCTGGATTAATATTGGTAGAGGAGAGAGCAACAAGGGTGATGTTGTAGTGGGTGTCTGCTATAGATCACCAAACCAGGAGAAAGTGCTAGATGAGGCTTTCTTCAAACATCTAGCAGAAGCCCTAGTTCTCATGGAGGTCTTCAATCATCCTGACATCTGCTGGGAGGGCAATAAAGCAGTGTACAGGCAATTCAGGAAGTTTTTAGAGAGTGTTGGAGACAACTTCCTGGTGCAAGTGCTGGAGCGGCCAACTAGGGGCCATGTTCTTCTTGACCTGCTGCTCACAAGCAGGGATGAATTGGTGGCTAATGTAGTAGCGGATGGCAGCTTGGGCAGCAGTGACCACAACATGATTGAGTTCAGGCTCCTGAGGAAAGAAAGGATGGAGAGCAGCAGAATAAGGACCCTGGACTTCAGGAAAGTAGACTTAGACTCACTCAATGAACTCGTGGTTAGGATCCCCTGTGAAGCCAGTCAGAGGGGGAGAAGAGTCCCAGAGAGCTGGCTATACTTTAAAGAAACCTTACTGAGAGTGCAGGAACAAAGCATCCTGATGCACAGGAAGACTAGCAAGTATGGTAGAAGACCGTCTTGGCTGCAGTAAACTATATCACAAAAAGGAAGCTTAAAAGGAGTGGAAAACTGGACAAAAAACTAGGGAGGAGTATAAGATCATTACCTGGTCATCCAGGGATGAAGTCAGGAAGGCCAAAGTGCAATCGGAGTTGCAGCTAGCAACAGATATGAAGGGTAACAAGAAGGGTTTCTACAAGTCTGTTGGTAGCAAGAGGAGCATCAGGGAAAGTGTGGGTCCCATACTGAATGGGGGAGGCAACCTTGTGACAGAGGATGTAGAAAAGGCTGAAGTACTCAACGCCTTTTTGCCTCAGTCTTTACAAGCAAGGTCAGCTCCCAGACTAATGCACCTGGCAGCACAGTTTGGGGAGAAGGTGAGAAGCAAACAGTGGTGAAAGAACATGTTAGGTACTATTTAGAAAAGCTGGATATAAACAAGTCCATTGGGCCAAATGGGATGCATCCAAGGGTGCTGAGGGAGTTGGCTGATGAGATTGCAGAGCTACTGCCCATCCTCTTCGAAAATTCATGGCTATCAGGAGAGGTCCCAGATCATTGGAGAAGGGCAAGGGACCCTAAGAAAGGGAAAAAAGAGGATCCAGGGAACTACAAACCAGTCAGTCTCACCTCAGTCCCTGGAAAAATCGTGGACCAGATCCTCAAGGAATCAATTTCTAAGCACTTGGAGGATAAGAAGGTGATTAGGAATAGTCAGCATGGATTTACCAAGGGTAAGTCATGCCTGACCAAACTGACTGCCTTCTATGATAAGATGATCGGCTCTGTGGGTGCAGGGAGACAAGTGGATGTGGTATACCTTGATTTTAGCAAGGTTTTTGTTACAGTCTCCCACAACATTCTTATAGGCAAGCTAAGAAAGTATGGGCTGGATGAATGGACTGTAAGGTGGGTAGAAAACTAGCTGAAGCATCAGGCTCAGAGGGTAGTAATCAATGGCTTTATGTCTAGTTGGCAGCCACTATCAAGTAGCATGCCCTAGGGGTTGGTCCTGGGGCTGGTTTTGCTCAATGTCTTCATCAAGGACCTGCAGGATTGGCCAAAAGAAGTTTCATGAGGTTCAGCAAGGACAAGTAAGAGTGGATTAAAGGAAAAAAGAAAGGGAACTGAAGTGGGAGAAGTGCCATGTGGTGATGTGCTCTAGAACTATAGTCCGCAAGTGTGGATTATCAAATCATCAAACTACAGATTTTAGAAATTTTAGAGTGTATTCTCATGTGATGTTTTAATCCAGCTGTAATTGTAGATAAAGTTAAGTGTATGCACATGCCTGGTATAATTTTCATTTGATATAGCTGAGAGCATGTTAAATACATTTGAATATATACACCAGCCTCCTTGTTACTTAAGCATATTTTCTTATAATGTTGTTGTCGTATAGTATGTTGTGTAGTATATCACAGTGCTGCAGCTGTTCCATTGATGAAGTCCTTACTGCCTAGCTAAAATGCCACAGCTTGATATATTATTTAATGAGGAAGGAATACAGAAGAGATCACAGGATTCAGAGTCAATTCAGGCCAAGAAGCCTCTTCTTTTTAAATCCTTAGCATGGTCAATTTTTCCATTCCAAAAAGGATTCGGCTTGCTATTAATACTTATCTCTTTGGTTTTGGTTGATTATCGTGTGTCCAAAAATCAAACATGTTAAAAATATATAACAAAGGAACCTGATGCATCTTAACATTGCTCACTATTCAACCAATGCTATGAACTTAATTGAAGGCCAACCATATTTTATGTAAAAAGTACCACCTCATTGAGATTGGAATTCTAGAGAATGCCTGATAAAATGGATAGGAATGTGCAAGAATTTGGATTTGATTTTAGCCATTTGCTAACATGGAGGTCCTCACACACTGAATAAGTCTGATAATTCAGCCAACAAATTTTAGGTATCACGTATCATTCAAATCAAATTGAGGCTATCTCCTAATAGAAGAAATGTATTAATTCAGTTCACCTATGGCTCAAGAGAGTGAAAAATAGTTTTGTAAGTAATGTTTTAACTGAACTGTATTTCAGATAATACCGTGAGAGTAGAGGTGCACCGATACATCACTCTGATATTGGATCAACACCGATATAAAGGAAATTGAGTGTATCGGAAATTGGCCTGATGTGGCCGATAACTTGGCCGATAAATGCCCATGCATGTGCGCAGCTGCAGCGCAGCACACGGGCAGTGAGGAGCACAGCCCAACAGCTCAGAGAGCTGCAGGCAGCTGGTAAGTCTATTGTGGTAGAAAGTGAGGGGGGAGGGAAGGGGTGTGGTAGGGCAGATCAACACCCCGCATGGTGAGGGAGGGAGTGAGGGTCAGGCAGGAGCAGAGCTGCAGCTAGTCTAGAGGGCACTGGGGGTGGCTCCTGTTGCTGTGCACACCCTGGGAGGCCACAGGTTAGGGGTTGTGTGCCCCTGGATCTGCACAGGGCAGGGCAGGGCAGGGTAGGCTGCAGCTGTGGGCTGGGGCGGGGCTATGCGGGGCTCTTCCCGGTGTGTGAGGGTGGGTCTCAGCAGTGCTGAGAGGGGGTCTATGTGGGAGCTATGGCAAAATTTGGAGTGGCTGCAGCCCCCCCCACCGTAACTCCCCTCCCAGTGCCACCACCACTCACCCCAAGTACAGGTTGGCCCAGCCCCTTCCAGGCCCCCACAGATGTGGGGACACACAACCCCACTATGCCATCCAGGGGTGCAGTTCAGCAGCAGGAGCCCCCCCCCATGCCCACTGGACAAGCCATGGCTCCCTCCCATGTCCCACCCCACCCTAGCTGGGAAGCGCCTGCCCCAGCCCTACTCCCTCCCTCACTGCGGGAGGCATTGATCTGCCCCCCGCAACGCCCCTTCTCTCCCCCTCCCCTTCCACCACAACAGTCTTACTAGCTGCACGCAGCTCTCCACGCTGTATCAGAAAATGGATCGGTATCAGCCAATATGCCTCCTTAAAAATCAGCTATCAGTATCAGCCCCCAAAATCTCTATCAGTGCACCCCTAATAGAGTTATATATGTGATAGCAAATATTACACATATACATTTATATATGTGTGGATCTAATTTATTAGTTATTGTGTCACAACTAGAAAAAAAAAGTCACTAGATAAATTATAGTTCACTACTGCACTCTTTTTAAACTTCTCCCATTGACAATCAAATTGAAGTTTCCCAATTCCCAAAGCCTTGGCTGGGATGATATAGTTGAGGATGGTCCTGCTTTGAGCAAGGAGGTGAAGTAGATCAGCGGTTCTCAACCTTTTTTGCGCTAAGATCCATTTGTAAACATTGATGGCCAGTCCTGACCCGGTAAAATCATTTAAGTAGAAAACAGCCCCCTTGCCCTGCCAATGCCCCTTGCTCTCAACCCACAGCCCCTCAACCCCCAGCCCTGCTGGTGACCCTCACTCCCAACCTGCTACCCCCAGGCTCAAGCACCCCAGTGTGCGAGGCATGGGGTGGGTGTGTGGGGCAGGGGTTGTATGGGGCATATGGGGCACCTGCCTCCCTGATTTGCATGGCAATAGTGGGTATGGGGCTGCAACATGGCCAGACCAGCATTGGCAGAACCTGCCTGGCATGGGAGGGTAGAATGGGGCAGTGAGACTTGTTGCCACTACAGGCATACCTCGGAGATATTGCGGGTTCGGTTCCAGACCACCGCAATAAAGCAAGTCACACAATTTTTTTGGTTTCCCAGTGCATATAAAAGTTATGTTTACACTATACTGTAGTCTAGTAAGTGTGCAATAGCATTATGTCTAAAAAATGAATGTACATACCTTAATTAAAAAATACTTTATTGCTAAAAAATGCTAAACATCATCTGAGCCTTCAGCAAGTCATAATCTTTTTGCTGGTGGAGGGTCTTGCGTCAACGTTGATGCCTGCTGACTGATCAGGGTGGTGGTTGCTGAAGGTTGGGGTGGCTGTGGCAATTTCTTAAAATAAGACAACAATGAAGTTTGCCGCATCAATTGACTCTTCCTTTCACGAAAGATTTCTCTGCAGCATGTGATGCTGTTTGATAGCATTTTACCCACAGTAGAACTTCTTTCAAAATTGGAGTCAATCCTCTCAAACCCTGCCGCTGCTTCATCAACTAAGTTTATGTAATATTCTAAATCCTTTGTTGTCATTTCAACAATGTTCACAG